>NC_048604.1:119459043-120061543 GCF_003668045.3 Cricetulus griseus | reverse complement strand
TAGAACTCCAAGAATTTGAAGGGAGAAAAGGAACAATGACATTATGGGGTACATCTATATACTAGTAAATAAAGGTGGGGATAGAATGAAAATGAGCAGAGCAAGATGAGCAATTAAAATTAGAGCAACAGAGAAACACAAATAAAAAGGGGATACAGAGGGCAAAGTGAGAAATTGAAAGTTACAGCTGAAGGTATGATGAAAACATTAAGAGACAAAGAAATGCAGTCCAAGAACCAGGAACAATCCCAGTACTCAAGTGTGTGAGGTAGAAAACCCAACTTCAGAACAACCTGTTCTTTTTTGAAAATATTAACTGTTTTATTGAAGTATAATTTGCTTATGTGAATCATCTATGCAAGTGTATTAATCAATATGTTTATTATATTAATATATATATTATATATTCAACAATGTTACAATTCTATAGAGATTCTGTTACCTCCAAAGAGAAATTCTTGATCCTCTCTATCATCTACTGCTTTTCATAAATTTGGGTTGTTGTCTTTATTTCTTTTTTCCTTTTTTCTTCTTTTTATTTATCCTTTGTGTCTTTCAAATCATGCATCTCCATCCCATTCATTTCTCCATCCCTTCATATCCACCCACTGCCCTTGCAACTACCCCCCAAAAAATAAAACGAACTAAAATTTAAGAGAAAAATGAAAAATGAGTCACAGAATAAACCCTTTTATCCATATATCTTTACTTCAAGTATTCATTGCAAAGAGTCATTTGTCTGGTTTGAGGCCTCTGGTTTCTGCTTCCCCTCACTGGGACTCCTCTTGGTTATCCTGCTGGTGCCCTGTGTTATGGAAATCCTGCAGCTTTGGGTGTGTGGATCAGGTCCAGCAAATCACTGATGGGGTAGATGTTGGGGTAGCCAACACATAGCCCTGGTTCTGGGCCTGAGGACTTGCAGAGTTGGTCAGTCTGTCAACTCTTCCCCTGTCCTCACCACCAGGGGTGAGCTCTCCTGCATTGCCCTGGCTAGTTCACCCCTTGAAGTGATGAGCAAGGGGCATATCCAGTACTCCTGCTTTCATGTCCTCAGGGCCGTATCTTCCACACCTGAGCCATCAGGACCAGCTCTACTGTTCAACCTGTGTTCTTTAGCAAAAATAAATAAAAGCATTAAAAAGGAAAAAAAGAATAGGACAAATCTGGTCCTCTAAATTGAAATCCCATATTAAATACATTGTAATGACTAGTACTATCAGATTGATGCAATCTGGAGTCACAAAGGAGATGTGCTTCTGAGAATGTCTATGAGGTTAACTGAGGTGGAAAGGCCTACCTTAGCCTTGGGCAGCGCGATCACCATGGGCTGGAGTCCTGGACTGAATAAAAAGAAGAAAGTGAGCTGCACACTAGCATCCATCTCTCTCTGCTTCCTGACTGTAGGCTCAGTAGGACCAGTTGCTTCATCATGCTGTTGCCTTGCCTTACTTAACATGATAGATCAATGGCAAACTGTGAACCAAAAGAAGCTTTCCCTTCCTTATGCTGGTTTTTTTTTGGGGGGGGTAACATGTTGCAGTAATGAGAAAGCACACCAATATATAAGAGAAGCAGAAAGGAGAACTGAGCAGGATGAGAGTTTGTGGTACATTGTGTGGACATGAATGCCAAACTTTACTCTATGTGGTTCCTTGTGCGGATAGACTTGCTCGTCATTTCCTTACACAATCCACTAAAGTCTATGGCTCAAATCATATTTCTGCCTTGTGGAATACTGCATGACCTAATTCAGTGTATCCTCTCCTCTCTAAGATATTCTGTCTCAGCCTGCAGTGCCTTGAGTGACACTTGCTCTGCATTTTAGCAGTAAGCCATGTTCCTATTCATTTTTAAATTTCTAAGTGCTGTATTAACTGGCCTGACCCATCCAGTCATTTTTTTTCTATTATCAGGATATGGTGAAAAAAAAACACAAGTGAAGACAGGAAAGAAATAGCACACTTTTAAAAGATGGAAAGAATTTTAATAAGATACTGCTCAAGGAAGGAAACACTGCCGTGTACCCCTCTGAATTAAGCTCCAGCTGTTGTGCCAGACAGACTCCAACTTCAAAAATGAAATGCTTAACTAGAACAAACTAATTTTTTCTTGACTCATTATACTTGTTAGACGTTTCCCCTTCTTATTGGAACATTCTCTTTACCATCACAGATGAACTAAACTGGTAGTCAGGGAAGGAGAAGATGTATAACAAAGTACAGTCAACATCACAAGATTGCTTTGACAACAATTCAAATATGCCTCCTTTAGTTATAGAAGCAGTGGTGTCAGTAGATTATAAAAGCCAGCTCATTTTCTCTCAGTGTGTGTGTGTGTGTGTGTGTGTGTGTGTGTGTGTGTGTGTGTGTGTGTGTGTGTGTGTGTTTCGGAGAGAGGGGGAGGGAAGGGAGGAAGGGAGAGGTGCTAACTCAGCACAGAAAGCTCTCTATAGCATTTTGGAATGCTCTTTTCAACAGTCAGTGTTCCAGTGACCATAGAGATTCAAGGTGAAGAGCCAATGATAGACCTTTAGGGTCTGATTCTGGCCCTTCTGTTGCTACATAGAAATGTTTATATGCTCAATTACATTGAAATAAATATTCCCAAATATCTATCAAAGACTACAGCAGGGGATTTCTATCAGTGAAAAACAGTTCTTCTTTTCATAGTTTCTATTTTCTCAAAGGAGACACCATGTAGGCAAAGCACTTTATAACTTTGTTTTGTAATCCTGTTTTATAACTCTGTTTTGCGGGCTAAGAAATTAGGATGTTACAAGGTAGTACTTTCAAAAACAGACTTCAATTTGTTGAAATATCTAGCTGATCATCGGGTGTGACTGTTGTTTACAGAGAGCACACTGTAATTAATTCCAAGCCAATCCACTTTCCAAGGCATAAAGGTTTGCAAAATTATGCTGAGGGGCATTGAATTTGTTCCTTATTAACAATAGAAAGCCATTAAAGGTTTTTGAAAAATGGTCTCCTTGTGACTTTTGGAAGTTTTATGAATTGAATGCTAACATAAGCCTACGAAAATTTTGTAAGGTAGTATCAATTTACATAAACTAGGAAAGATAAAAGGAAACAGAAAATTCATATTTTAAGTTCAAGTTGAAAAGACCTGGTAAATGGCTAAAGGGCGGCTATTTAATTTATGGCATTATCAACAGCTGTGATATTATGAAGTTATTAAACACAAGTGACACTGACTGGCATGCCAAAACATTTTTCTTCAAGGAAAGAGAAATCTAAAACAAGATCTAAAACACAAGCTAGCTAGAGGCAATCTTTAACAATTTTCTCTTGTGAAGGATCATGGTGAACAATGAAATAATCTGGGATCAACTTCTTAATTGAAGGAAATTAAATGGGTTTCTTTAATATATAAATTCTTAAGAACATTTCAGGTACGAAAGATAAGGTAAACAGTGGAAATGAAAAGATAATCATCACGTGACTAGAGAGCCCTAGTTATTTTCAAGAGTCCCCAGAACCTCTGGGTTGGTGGTTCAGTTTGGTGAAACAGACTAATGCATTGAGTTGCAGCCACAATTAGGTACTATACGTATAAATGTAGATAGAAACAAGATATTTTACTTTCATACAGGATATACTCCCCAAATAGCATGATAATATGTTCAGTTGGATGATGGTACTCCCTTCCATCAGGGTACATCTCATCTACTACAGATCAATGTAGATGGTGTTCTACATGAGCCCTTATGCATATTTCTTTGACTGTATTTACTATGACGACTTATAACTATGTTTTCATGTGTTCATATCCTCCAAAAGATTGTGAGGTCCTAAGGTTCAGGGTCTACGTCATGGTCATCTTTGCCTTCCTTCCCAAAATCTAGACTGTGCTTGGCACACAGTAGGGACTCAATGAATTAATAATTCCTGACTTTTGTTCTTTGGGTGAATCCTTATCGTTTTACTCATCAGAAGGACTAAGAACATATTCTAATATCCCCAATGGCATTTAATAATCACTATCTTTTAATAAGCATTGTTTGATATCCCTTATAGAAGTTTAAAAATACTGGAAACTTTGAAGATTTATTCTAGATTATTATCCTGAGAATTTAGACATATTAATGCTGCCTGTCTTTAAGATAAGGTAGAGTAAAAGATCATGAAACCTAAAATCTGAAGATGTGAAGGAAATGACAAGCTCACCATTTACTATGTGAAAATAACAGACAACACTCAGTTTTGTCATTTGGGAATATTGGGGTGGGAAGAGTGCAATTTTCCATAATTATTGCGAGGTTTTAATTAGGTAGAGTATGATTTAAATTAAAATGTTATGGAAATACTTGTTACATAGAATTATGTGGGGATCCTGTTAAGAAAAAATTGTGAATTCTTCCTTGACTTAGACAAAAGTCAGCAATTTGACATATTTATAGGGTTAGACAGTTAATATTTTCAACTCTGAAACATGGCATAATGTTTAATAGTTCCAAGTGTTTTAAGCAAAGGCATGTCACTGAATGAATAAAATCATACTATGCTTGTAGAATGTATAGAAGATAAATTTTACAATTTTTTTTTGGTTAGAGAGAATTTTATAGCTCAGTTAACAAAGAATGACTTTAAGTGGGAATGAGAATCAATCTTGTTTTGAAAATGTCTATTGTGCAATTATTGTATAGCTCTTTACATTCCTTTTCAATAAGTGTAGCAAAAAGAATTTCATAAATGATGCTTTGCAAAAATACATTTTACAAAGGAAAATAGCCGGATTTAAAGAAATAGACTATATTGTTGACTCCCTGGCTGAATTAAATAATTCTACCTCAGACACTTGGCAGAGTGAAAAATCAAATGTTTCAAACTCTGACTCTTAACTTCCTTTACCCAGGTCGTTTTCTCCCAGTCTCTGAAATGTCAGTGAAAAGCATTTTGTTATTTGATGACAATTATCCATGAAAAATTTTTAAAGTTTTAACTCTACAAACATATACATTTAGATTCAGTCTGTTTACAACTTGAATTCTAAATAAAAGCTTCTATTACTGCTTCCCAAAGATGACAAACAACTCAATTTAAAATACATACAATAAATGTTGAGTGTGTCTCTTGTCAGTCAAGCATGATGTTAGATACAAGTGAGGAAGAAAACAGTCACCTTCTTACATAGCTCCCAGTTTAAACAAGTAGACAGGGAGTAACCAGTTGATCATATAATTTCAACTGGAGACAAGAAAAGTTTTAAAAGCAGAAAACATGAGGATACACATTTTAGCGAACTTATCCAGGGAAAGCATGGAGAGTTCTTGATGTAATATCTGGCCTTACAGTTAAAGGAGAGGTAGGAGTTTATAAACTAGAGTAGACTACAAGAGGACCATGTGTATAAAGAAAGAAAGGGATTTGCGTAAGAATCATACATAAAGCCAGAATGTTTAAGAAACAGAAAGCAAGAGCTTGGGAGGAACACCAATGAAAGACAGATGACACTGGAGTACTTTTACACACATTAGGCCATGTCAATGATCCTGAATCCTGGTCTTTAACATTTTAGGCAAACAAGAGTAATTTGTTTATGTATTTGGCATCTATGTAGACAGATTACAGTTACCATGTATTTTCCTACATGTTAACGAATAAGAAAAAATAGAATGCATAACCATATCTATGTCCTCCCTGGGTACAGGGTGAAAGAAGGGAATCTGCACTTGTCTTCAGAGACTGGTATGTGAGCTTTTGCATCAGTTTCCAAAAAAATGATAGAGATTTGGGTCTAGAACAATGGGAAGGGATAAAATGGAAGAAAATGAACAGAGCTATGGGATGTTGAGGTGAAACGGATAGGTCTTAGTGACAGACAAGGAATGGCTTGTGAGAAAGGAGGTATCATCTCCATCTCTGTGCTGATAAAGGTGACATTTCTGAAATAGGAAGTCTAGAAGAGAAATGGATTGCATTTACTCTTCTCCATTGCGAGACATTGTAGGCTATGGCCATAAATACAATCTCATAAGTTCAGTGTTGAAAATACTGACCTTCAGGGACTATGCAAGTAGAAATATAAGTAGACAGTTGGATACTCAACTCTGAAACTCAAAGGAGTCTTGGTTAGAGAAATTTGGGGATCATCAGATTATATGAGGAAGCTAAGACTACTAAATTATAGATTCCATGAGACCAGACTCTCTGATCCAGCTGATGCATCCAGCTGATGCATCAAAGGTGCTTGGCATTTGTTCAAAAGTGAAGACTAGAATCACTCTTAATATCTGAATATAAACTATAAGTCTAGTAATAGTATAGTATATTTTGTGTTTCCTATACCAAAAAATGGTAAACAAAGTCAACATAATTCAATTAGGTAGTATAAAATTTAAGTGACCTGAGGCATAAATATGGTTCCACCTTCACCTTCACATTTACTCCTTCAAATAGTAGATTTCCAAATATATATAATTTACCAAGCAATAATATTGGACAATGACCAAAATACATAGCATGGAAAACAACAAAAACAGGAGTAGAAGAGGAAGATAAGGAGGAGCTATAGAATTGCTGATACAGAATTAGCCACAGCAGAAACTTCTAATACAAGAACTTTTGTTACAGCTTTGCTGTCTTTGCCATAAGTTTCTTTTGCCTGATTCAGGTTAGATGGAAGTTTTCTTGTAATTCATTTTGGCTGAAGGACTTAAACTAAAACCTGTCACTGTTGTCAATTCCCAGTTCTTTATTACAGCAAATTGTTCCCTGCCTGCCCTTCAGTGGAAAACAAAGCTGAACAATCTGGAAGACCTTTATCAAATGCTTTTGTGGACAGAATCCTTTTGAGCCTAGACTGGAAAGCCACATAAAAAGCTGTATGGCCAACCATTCAGATATTTAAAATCTAGTATTAACAATAGCATACTTCCAATACATTGTTTAGCATACATATGTACATATGTATATAACTATATATTACTAGTTTTGAGATGCAATGATTTATATATTAATATCACTGAAGTTGAGATAAAACCTGTAATAAATAGAATCAAATCATATTATTGTGTCTAGATTGGCAGCATGCATGATGTAGTTGTTGTTATATGAATAAGGGAAAAAATTTTTCTTGTGATATGACCAGAAAATTATAACTCTACGATGTTTCAAGCAGCAAACCATTTGATGGAGGAATATAAGTTCTTACCACAAAATTCTGCATGGACATTGTATGACCAAATCAAAATTTATAGAATGCATAGCACGTATTGAGAGAAAATTCTAGCGGCAATGGACTAAAATGTTTCTATTTTCCTTTCCTTTTTTACATTTATATCATCAGGTGGCATGAGAATAAAATATAAGAACACCAATAAATCTGAGCCAACATACAATTAAAAGGAAAGGACATCAATGTTTTAAGAATACATAAATAAAATTATTTCATTCATACCTCCCACTTTGTATATGCACATGTACAGCTGATTATAAAAATTCTATCTGCATAATTCTAAAGAAGCCCTTTCAAACTGTGCCAGTAGAAATTCCAGGTAATAAGGGAGGCTTTTTTGAGACAGGGTTATCTGTTTAACAGTCCTAGAACTCACTCTTTAGACCAGGCTGGCTCCAAACTCACAGAGATCCTCATGTCTCTGCTCCTGAGTGCTGGGATTAAAGGCATCCACCACCACATGGCTAATAAGAGAAATTGTGCCATAATTAAAATTTCAGTTTTCACTACTACAGAAAACAAGAAATATGTATTGTATAATATGTCTCATACAGTATGTAAAATGGCACCTAAAAATCAGCAGCATCATGGACTCAATAAAATAATAATGATAACTGCCATAAAGCACCAATGGCCAAACATAGACAGTAGGGCTCTTTGTAATACCTAATACAGGACAATTAGTAAAGCCTAAAAGATGAAAAAAAAACAAGGCACAATTCCAGACATTTGCCCTTTAATTCAAATTAAATAAATAAAAAAAAAAAAACGCTAGACAAAAATTTTGAAGAAAATTAGAGTCAATGAGTTTTAGCATGGAGCTACTCCTGGGGCAACACTATAATTGTCTTAATTTTCATTTGCTGGTAATTTTCCACTTACAATGAAGACAATTGTTATTGTGAAATATAAGGACTTTGTGACTTCAATACTTAAAGACCACTTCTTGACAAAAAGTTAAGTTTTAAACTCATGAAGTATTGAGTTAATTCACATGAGTTAGCCTTGAAAGAATTTTCCATAAACTTTTTTCAGCCCTCTTGCCCCATTAGGGATGGTTTTATGCTTGAAGATCATTGTTTAATATAGTAGGTCATGTAATATACATATTTTTCCATTTTTTATTTGAATTAGAAACAAGATTGTTTTACATGTCAATCCCGGTTCCCATTCCCTCCCTTCCTCCACTGCCACACCCTCAAATAAAACCCTATCTATTACATACCCTTTCTACTCCCCAGGGAGGGTGAGGCCTTCCTTAGGGTGCCTTTAGAGTCTGTCATATAATTTGGGATAGGGCCTAGGCCCACCCCCTTGTGTCTAGGCTCAGGGAGTATCCCTCTATGTGGAATGGGCTCCCAAAGTCCATACCTATGCTAGGAATAAGTACTGATCTACTACAAGAGGCCTCATGGATTTCTGAGGTCTCCTTACTGACACCCAAGTTCATGGGTTCTGGATCAGTCCCATGCTGGTTTCCCAGCTATCTGTCTGGGAACCAAGAGCTCCCCCTTGTTCAGGTCAGCTGTTTCTGTGAGTTTCACCAACCTGGTCTGTACCCCTTTGCTCATCACTCCTCCCTCGCTGCAACTGGGTTCCAGTTCAGTTCAGTGTTTACCTGTGGGTGTCTGCTACTTCCCCCAGCTGCTGGATGAAGGCTATAGTATGGCATATAAGTCAGTCATCCATCTCATTATCAGGGGAGGGCATTTAAGGTAGCCTCTCCTCTGTTGCTTAGATTGTTAGTTGGTGTCATCTAATGTGGTGCATTTACACAATGGAGTACTACTCAGTGGGGGGGAAAACAGTGGAATCTTGAAATTCGAAGGCAAGTGAATGGAACTAGAAGAAACCAATCTGAGCAAGGTAACTCAGTCATAAAAAGACAAACACGGTATGTGCTCACTCATATATGGATTTTAGACATAGAGCAAAGGATTACCAGCCTACAATCTACACCGCCAGAGAAGCTAGGAAACAAGGAGGAGTGTAAGAGAGACAAACATGGTCCCCAGGAGAAAGGGAAAGGGACAAGATCTCCTGAGAAAATTGGGAACATGGGGGGAGAGAAGAGGGAGCTAAGAGAATGAGAAGGGGAGAAGAGGAGGGGTGACAAGGACATGAGGGAGCAGGAAGGTTGAGTTGGGGGAAGAATAAAGGAGAGCAACATAAGAGATACCATAATAGAGGGAGACATTTACAGGTTTAAAGAGGAATCATGCACAAGGAAAATGTCTGGAGATCTACAATGATGACACCAACTAGCAATGTAATACACATAAATTTAAATTATAAACTATAATAATCTCCTTTTGGAAACATAAAACCAAACTTGACAGAGCTTACCTTTCTGGAATATTTACCTCCCCTCTGTGTTCAATATTCTAGTGTTAACATCTGGTAACCACATGGGGGATATTAAGAGTTGGCATTTTTTGAGGAACAATGCATTCAGTCAGTATCTAAGAATGCTTTACATACTATCTCATGTAAACATCATAGCTTCCCTAGGGGATCCTTTTTCAGCCTAATTTGAGTAAGGCCTCATTGCTGAACTTCTACCACTACCCCAAGGCAAGTTTAAGTCTACATGGAGACCTTAGCCATCAGACAGTTTTAGCCTTCTTCTTAGAGACGAGGGTCTAGTTGTTTGGATAACAGTGTTCACCAAGTTATTATTTTAAAGTTAGGCTTTTAACTTTTAGACACAATAGATATTTCGAATAGCTAACTTTATGATAAGCACTTCCATAGGAGGTACTTGTCACTAAACACTCCGAAACTATATTATGCATAAATTGCTTCTCAAGATAAGTACTAAAAACTGTTTTCAAAGAACTCCCTAGCCATAGGATTTCAACGGGATTTACATATTCACACGAGTGGAATACATTTCAAATTCAATTTGAGAGCTTTTGGTTACTCTGTAACAATCATGCCGCTATTGTACTGGTGGGTTCATTTTGATGTGCAGTTGGGCACTGTAGTTCAGAACCGTTCACAGGTAGGTAAGTCAATGATGCCGTTTCTCCCTCAGTACTTTGAATTGCAGCTTCTGGCTTTATGAAAGGTAATTGCCTAGAAAGAAACTTCCATCTCAGTTCCAGCATGGAGTCTCTTTATTGTAACCCATATGTGAGATGTTTTTAGTAATAAGGTCTTGGCATTTAATTCTAGTTTCATTTAATAAACAATGTTTTTTAGGGGCAGAGCATGCAGCCATAAAGGTTATTTCCATACTAACTATTTTAACGCACACACACATTGATGAAAGCTCTTGTCCCTCCTCACCTGCTTTAGCCCCAAATAAACACACAGATACAATATATTAATTATAATATGTTGGCCGGTAGCTAGCTCTGTCTTAATTATTAGCCCATTCCTATCAATCTATGTGTTGCTACAAGGCTGTGGCCTACCCGGTAATGCCCTGTCATGTTGCTACTCCTTAGGCAGCATGGCAACTCCATGTGGTGGGCTCACTCTGCCCAGAATTATCCTTGTCTCTTAGACCTGCCTATCTTCCTGCCTCATTGGCTGAACAGTGTTTTATTCATTAACCAATAAGGAGAAATATATATTTATATATATGAACAACCACACACACACACACACACACACACACACACACACACACATTCATACTGGTTTACCATAGTAAGTTTCCCTATGTTTTTTCCTTATATCCTTTTTTTTGGTAGACTATCCCTCCCAGTATCACTCATCTTCTCCATCATCATCCCCACTCCTGCTTAAATCTAGTCAGCTCTTTAAGGAGTCCACAATAATTCTTAACCGTATAAACTTACAAAACAATACTTAGAACTATGGTGGGATTGGTAGAGAATTTTTGTGTGCCATGTGCAAGATCCTGGGTTAGATTCCAAGCACCACAGAACAAAATGAAAACAAAGGAGGAAGAATGGGAAGAGAGGAGAAAGGAAAGGAGGGAATAAGAAAGGTTGAATAGTTAAGTAGTCAAATTTATCCTTATAAGATTTTCTACTCTAGAATCTTCCCTAAATTGTTCAGAAGTTCCAACATCACAAGACCAAATATTAAACCCAACTTTTTATCATTTTTATTTGAATTAGAAACAAGATTGATTTATATGACAATCCCAGTTCCCTTCTCCCTCCCATCCTCCCCTACCACCCCCCAACTAAAACCCTACCTATCACATACACTTTCTTCAATTCTTCATCTGACTCAACCTTTCTGCTCTCTCATGACATCTGCATCCTTCCTCTTCTTCCCTTCTCATTCTTGTAGCTCCCTCACCCCTCTTCCCATGCTCTCAATTTGCTCAGGGGATCGTGACCCTTTACCCTTCTCCAGGGGACAATGTAAGTCTCTTTTAGAGTCCTCCTTGTTTTCTAGTTTCTCTGGAAGTGTGGATTGTGGGCTGGTAATCCCTTACTCTATGTCTAAAATCCACATATGAGTGAGTACATACCATGTTTGTCTTTTTGTGATTGGGTTACCTCACACAGAATGGTTTCTTCTAGTTCCATCCATTTTCCTGCAAATTCCATTTTTTTCTGCTGAATAGTACGCCATTGTGTAAATGTACCACATTTTCTCTATCCATTTTGATCTGTCTGCCTCTGCCTCCCGAGTGCTGGGATTAAAGGCATGCACCACCAACACCAGGTGATGGCTAATCTTGATTGTCTTCTTTACTGGACTGAGACTCACCTAGGAACACAAAACACCCCTTGGTGTGTCTGTGAAGACCTAATAAGACCTAAGGCTTGAACCCAATAAATACATTATTAATTTGTTGATATATTCATAATCCAGTGTCATTACCAGGACACAGGGACATAGTAAAAAGTAGGAGGTAGAGCTTAGTTGGAGGAAATAGATCATTGAGGATGTCCTTGTGGGGATATGTCTCATCCTAGCCCATTCCACTACACACTCTCTCTGCTTCCTGGTTGACATGAAGTGAAAATGTCTCCTCCACTGCCTGCTTCTGCATCCATGATGCTCTGCCCAAGTGCATGAAGCCAAGTGATCATAGACTGAGCCCTCTGAATCTACAAGCCAAGATTAATGTTTCTTCCCTTAGGCTGTTTATGTCAGTCATTTTTGTCACAGCTATGAAAAAGTCACTATTCCAGCACACCTCTCAAAGAAGGCATCAGTGGCCTGAGAACTGCTTGGCAGTGTCACACAAAGGTGACATCCCTGGAAAGCTAAAAACGAGACAAAATGCACACTTGGACTATTTTCATCATAGCTACTGACACCAAGATACCCTCATCTTCTTGTTTTATCATCCGACAGCATAATGTATTGGGCCTTCGACTTTTTGCCAAGAAAAGAAGTCACATCTACATGATGCGACCTAGCCATTAACTGCTTGAATGGCTGCCCTCTTGGCATTCCTTGGCTCTCATTGCTCATTTATTCTCCTTTTCACAATATCTTCTCTGCCAATACTAATGTCCTTGAGGAAGAAAAACAATCCCAAGAAATCTTTCTTGAAATAGTTCCTTAAAATATTCAGCTCTAAACTGTATTCATTTTTTCCACAACTGGACTGTCAAAGTGAGTCCTGTGGGAATAATTCTAGATATTATATGCATTTATTTTTTTAAAAGATACTCATACCAAATAAAAAAGTTAAGCATCATCTGGTGTCATTGTCTGGCTTTAATTTGTATGCATACCTCAGGAAACCCTAGGGGTAGTCTGGCAGGTCCTGGAGTACCAGAATTTCTAATCCCATATTAAGGACTGTGTGCAGGGTTTTTATTTATTTACTTTTGGGTGGGTCAAAGTTTGTTTATTCCTTTAATGTTTAGAAAGCATCTTGATTACTTCTAAGTTTTGGTAATTTTTTGTTGGTTTTGTTTTATTAGTTCAAATTAGGAACAAGCTTGCTTCACATGTCAATCCCTTCTCCCTCTCCCTCTCCCTCTCCCTCCCCTCCCCCACAACCCCAACCAGCCCCCCACCCGATCGCTCTTCTGCAACCCAGGGAGTGTAGAGCCCTCCATGGGGGCTCCCTAAAGTCCACCACATCATCTTGGGCTGGGCCTAGGCCCTCCCCCATGTGTCCAATCCGAGAGAGCATTCCTTCATGTGGGATTGGCTCTCAAAGTCTCTTTTACACCAGGGGAAAACTCTGATGCACTACCAGGGGCCCCATAGAGTGCCAAGGCCTCCTCATTAACATCCACGTTCAGGGGTCTAGATCAGCCCCGTGCTGGCCTCCCAGACTGCAGTCTGGGGTCCAAGTGCTCCCCTTTGTTCAGGTCAGCTGTTTCTGTGGGTTTCACCAGCCTGGTCCCGACCTCTTTGATCTTCATTCCTCCCTCTCTGCAACTGGGTTCCAGAGTTCAGTTCAGTGTATAGCTGTGGGTGTCTGCCTCTGCTTCCATCAGCCACTGGATGAGAACTCTAGGATGGCATATAAATTAGTCATCAGTCTCATTATAGGGGAAGGGCATTTAGGGTAGTCTCTCCACCATTGCCTAGATTGTCAGTTCGTGTCATCCTTGTAGATCTCTGGAAATCTCCCTAGTGCCAGACCTCTCCTTGGACCTATAATGGCTCCCTCTGTTATGGTACCTCTCATCCTGCTTTCCTCTAGTCTTCCCCCGACTCAACCTTTCTGCTCCTCCATTTCCTCCTCTCCCCTCCTCCTCTCCTCCTCTCATTCTGCTAGCTCTCTCTCCCCTCCCCTCATGCTCCCAAATATCTCAGGAGTTCCTGCCCCTTTCCATTCCTGGTGTCCATGCATTTTTCTCTTAGAGTCCTTTTTCTTTCCTAGTTCCTTTGGTGATGAGGATTGTAGGCTAGTAATCCTTTGCTCTTTGTCTAAAATTCATATATGACTGAGTACATACCATGTTTATCTTTTTGTGACTGAGTTACCTCACTCAGGATGGTTTCTTCTAGTTCCAACCATTTGCCTGTGAATTTCAAGATTCCATTACTTTTTTCTGCTGAGTAGTAGTCCATTGTATAAATGTACCACATTTTCTCCATCCATTCTTCAGTTGAGGGGCATCTAGGTTGCTTCTATGTTCTGGCTATTACAAACAACACTGTTATGAACATGGTTGAACATATGTCCTTGTTGTATGAATGTGTATTATTTGGGTATATGCCCAAGAGAGGAATTGCTGGATCTTGAGGTAGAGTGATTCCCATTTTCTGAGCATCTGCCATACTGATTTCCAAAGTATATGGTAACCCAGAGGTTTTAGGTATGTATGGTCCATATATGCTGGATAATGTTGGTACCATTAGCAATATAACCTCATAAATTGAGATATTAGAATTCAAAGTTACTTCTGTCCCTAATTTAAAGTATATAGCTTATTGTCTTAGAGTTCTATTGCTGTTAAGAGACACCATGACCATGGCACTTCTACAAGAAAAGCATTTAATTGGGACTAGCTTACAGTTTCAGAAGTTTAGTCCATTATCATCATGGTGGGAAACACAGCAGCATGCAGGCAGACATGGTGCTGGAGGAGGTGCTGAGGGTTCTACATCTGGATCTGCAGGCAGCAGAGACCACACTGGGTGTGGCTTGGGCTACTGAGATCTCAAAATCTATCTCCCCTAGTCTCACACTTCCCTCAACAAAGCCACACCTTCTCATCATGCCACTTCCTATGGCTGAGCATTCAAACACATGCATCTATGGGGGTCATTCCAATTCAAACCATCATACTTATCTATAGTGCTGGGGGTCACATGTGCCTCTTCAATCTCCACAGCCTATGACTAGAATATGATTCAGCCTTTCATGTTATCTCAGTCCCCATTTCCCAGACCATTTCAATCCACAAATTTTCTGAACTTCAACAGTTCTTATACTGACCATACCTTGTATTGTTTTACACACACACACACACACACACACACACACACACACACACACACACAGTATTGGTTAAAAATTTTAAAGCTGTGATTAAACACCATGAACAAAGCAATTTGGGAAGTATTTCACCTCACAGCTTATAATCCATTACCCAGGGAACTTATGGTAGAAACCTGAAAGCTGAAACTGATAAAGAGGACATGGAGAAGTGCTGCTTAATGGATTACTGTTCATGGCTTATTCAGTCTGTTTTCTTATACAACCTAGGACCACCTGCCTAGTAACACCCATAAGAAACTGGGCCATCCCACATCAATCAATAATTGAGAAAATTCCCCTAGCCTTGCTTACAGGCCATCCCTTATTTTTTCTTTTGAGGTAGGGTCTTGCTTTGTAGCCCCACCTGAATTGCAATTCACTATGTTCACCATGCTGGCCTTTAACTCATGAGGTCTGCCTGCCTCCTCCACAATGCCCAGTTATGGAAAATCTTACTGAGACATTGTCTCAATTGTTGTTCTGTCTTCTCAGGTAACTCTAGACTGTGTGCCAAGTTGACAAAACCACCAGGATGCATACTGTACAATGCACTGGTATTTTCCAAATCTATATATCTCATCTTCTAAAAAACTCAGAAGCCCCTTGAGGGCAACAGTTAGAGAAATGCATACTTTTGATTCTTCCCTTAAGCACAGTGTATTGCACCTACTAGTTAACCAATAAATGCAACTTAAGAAGATGTGTGAATGAACCACAAAGTAGTGTAGATACTATTATCTGTCCTTGACATTTAATCTTGCATAATCTGTCCTGACTGGATATTTTTGGAAATGATATTAAACCCCCAGAGTGCTTTGTTAGGCCTAGACAATACCAGAATACTCCCTGAATTGAATAAACTGGTTTGAATTGAAAGATTGATATGACCACCTAGACCTGGGTAGCAAACTCCCAGACATGGAAGAAACTAATTTGATTTTAGAGGCTGTAATTAGGGACAAGTTTGGTGGGGTATTTGTTCTGAATATTGACAAGCTACTACCAAAAGAGGAGAGATGAAAAATTAACTTACATCAGCAGAAAAGGGAAATCAATGAAAAGACACGTGCACTTGGTATAGCTTATCAAGTACACCATCAGAAGAAACTACATTTTAGTGATCACAACCCACATACTATATTTCCAAAATATGATGGGTGACTAAGCAATAGTCAAACTCCCTAGAGAAAGGGGGGGCACATCCAAAAAATCTAAGACAAATTTGATGTGTTTGATCTTATGTAGCTCCCAAAGGCCCCAAAAGGCTTAGGGTCAAGATTGTGGTCCCATTGGAATACATTAGCAGCTTTGAGAATTAGGGTATAGCAGAAAAAGTTATTATTTTACTTTCTAGTAGCCATGAAGTGACAGATTTGTTCCATCTCATGCTTTCTAAAATGAGACAATGCCTTACCACAGAACTGAAAGCAGTAGGGCCAAGAAATTTTAGATTGAAACCTCTGAAACTTCTAGACAAATAAACCCTTCCATCTTTGTGTGATTCATCTTAGGCACATTTTCTAAGTCTCAGCAAGATAAGGAGTACCATGTTTCTCGAAATATCTTCTCTAGATTTCTTGGGTAGGCCATTTTAAAAGTAGGCATCCCAATCTCACTGTAGTAAATCAGAGTATCTGTGAGTAGAGTTTTGGAAACTGTACTTATTAAGAGTGTGTCTAGTGCATGGGTCTTCAAATATCTTGAGGGTTTCTTAGAACTGATAACTAGGCCCCAGCAGCGGAGGTTCTGATACAGAACAAAGATTTGCATTTCTTACAAACTTCAAAATGATACACAGCTGGTACACACAAATGCTTTGGGAATCAAATGATGATGGTTGTGAGCCACCATGTGGTTGCTGAGAATTGACCTCAAGACCACTGTAAAAAGCAACCAGCCAAGCCATCTCTCCAGCCCTAAGTATATATTTTCAATCTATGTATTGCTTTACTTTCTTTGTATGTTGTTTCTACATTCTGGTGACACATATTGGATACATTTCAATATAAACTCATAATCCATTTTATTCTTCCAAATAGCTGTATGATAGTCTTTAATGGGATGTGATTTTATTTAAAACTCTCTTATTATTGGAAATTTAGTACCTGTCAGGTTGTTTTCTATTACAACTAAGTGTTATAACCATTTAATATAACTTTTCTGAAAGGAAAGGCTAACTAAATTGGGGAAATGAATGGTAGGTCAGGGTAGAGAAGGAATTATGGGAAGGGATAATTACCCCTAAATTCATTTGAAAAAGCCATATTGAAATCTACTAATATAGAATCATCATAAAGTATGTACATGCACTTATATAAAAAGAAATTTACTGGAGCTACCCTAAATGGGGGACAGTATCTTAGCTACTCATCCGTACTTGCAAATAAAAATCCCCAGTACCAGAAATGGGTCCCTCTTTTTGAGTTTTTGACCAATGGTGTCACATAGACACTCCCCCAAGAATTAATGTCCATAATGTGACAATAAGATTCTATTGCTGAAGGCAATGCATACTAAAGTCACAAAATGTGAAGAAATCAAGTTGGTACTAACCTAGAAGCTTCATCATTGCTGTTGGGTGTTCACAGTACCCGAAGATTCTATCTGTGCTTCTAGGGGAGAGAAGTAATCCTCAGTCTAACCCAGCTGTGAAACCTTTGAGAAGCTGTGACTGGATAAATCATAGGCCCTAGAAGAGACCCTGATACTGTTATTCATCTAAATAGATGTAGTATTTAAATGACTCCTAATGACTTATTACTATGCCAATAGATAAGAGCACATCTTAGTCCTCACCAGAAAAGTCTCTCCTTTCAATAGATGGCAATTAACACAGTCAGTGTTCAGAGAATAAAACACTATGGAATGTTCAGTCCTAAATGGGACATTTATAACACCGCCCTTTTCCAAGGACCAGAGATGAATCTTTACAAAAGAGGGGGCAAAGAAACAATGATTTTCAGACAAAGCAGGATGGATGCACATATGAACTCACAGAGATTGTGACAGCATACATAAGACCTGTGCAATCACTAGCCAGACAAAATTCCAGCAAAGAGGGGGAAAGATAAACATAAAATCCCACCACTAGCTGAGGAATGATTGGCATTTGATAGTTTCTGGGAGAGGGAGAGTCTTTTCTTTAATGCCCTTATGCCTAGTAGGCTGACCAAGCACCACATACAGCCCCCACTCCAAGACTAGTAGGACAGTACAACATCTACTCCATGAGGAAAGAAGTAAAAAAAAAAAAAAAGAAGAAGAAAAGCTCAAAGTTGGGTGGGAAGCAATGAGGATGTGGAGAGGGTAGTTATGGGAAAATTTGGGAAGAGGGGGTGAATAGGTTCAAAGGACATTACATTAAAATTTGAAAGGATTAATAGAAACATTATGCCTTTCCATAGGGAATGGGCTCCAACAAGCCAGCTCATGCACCAGGAATAGATTCTGGTCCTACCACCAGGGGCCCCTCAGAAAGTTCTAGATACACTTAACTGTCTCCCACATGCAGAAGGCCTAGTTTGGTCCCATGGAGGCTCCACAGCTGTTGATCTGAGTTCATGAGTTGGGGGCAGGAGTACGTGTGGGAAGGAGAAGTGTGGTTGGAATATAAAATGAAATTTGAAATAAATAAACAAATGACACTTATACAATAATAAAAAGTACAAAACATGAACAAAAAATGAATAAAAATATTGTATATGACAGTTTTGCCAGCATGTATACCTATTCATCATATGTATACCTGGTGACCTAAGGTGTCACAAGAGGGTATTGGATTTCTCTAGAATGGGATTTTCAAACAGTTGTGTGCTGCTGTGTAGGTACTGGGAAAAAACCCAGGCTCTCAGCAGGGACAAGTCTTCTTAACCACTGAGTCCTCTCTTCAGCTTGAAAAGAAAGTTATTGAGCTGATAAAGACCATGAGCTCTCAAGAAGGTTTTGAATGTGGCTTTTATACACAGTCAATGGTTCTGTGTGTGTGTGTGTGTGTGTGTGTGTGTGTGTGTCTGTCTGTCTGTCTGTCTGTCTGTCTTCATTTGCATGTACTGTACATGGAGTTTAGGTATGTAGACTTGCTTACAGGAGTGTCTATGACTGAAAGTCAGAGGTTGATTTGAAGTATCTTTCCTCCCCAATCACTCTCCGCCTTATCTTTTGAGACAGAGTCACTGAACCTGGTGCTCACCAACTGGCTAGACTGGATGGCTACTGAACTCCAGGACTTTCTCAGCCTGCCACATAAGAGAGCCATAGAATTGAGTGACAAAGATCTGTTTTGATTATGGGTGCTGGGAACACAAATACAAGCCTAGGTCCTCATGCTCACGATAAAGGCCCTTTCCTGGCTGAGCTATCTTCCCTGCCTCGTAAAGGTTCCCTCTATAAACACCATGCATCATTCCTTACCGGTAAGAATATCACTGTGTCAAGAGACACATATCTCTTGGTTCAAGTGCTAGTTTTATAGGCTACCTTAATCACAAATTCCACAAGAAGCTCAAGAAATACTCAGAATGAACTGTGTAACCAGCAGGACCTGTTCTAGGAAACATTCTTCAGACATTCCCAGAAATAGTGCATACCTTAAAATGTCGAGTCTAACAATTCTTTGTGATATTTTGTAACTTCTCCCACCGTGGTTCTGAATTCTTCCCTCCACTTCAAACTTATCCTAGTGTTTTGTCTTCCCCAAATAAATTGCAGCAACTATTTGTACCTGGTATATTAGTTTACTTTTACATAGCTGCAACCAAATGCCTGACAAAATGACTTGTCTTAGGATTTCTATTGCCATTATAAAACACCATGACCAAAAACAACTTGAGGGTAAAAAGGTATATTTCAGTTTGCATGTCCTGATCATACTCATTCATGAAGGCAATTCAGGACAAGAGCTTAAACAGGGTGGGAATCTGGAGGGAGGAAGTGTTTCAGAAGCCATGGAGTTGTTCTGCTAAGGGTCTTGCTCCCTGTAGTTTGCTCACCCAGCTTGCTTGTGGCACCTAGGACCACAGCCCATGGGTGGTAATGTACACAGTGATCTGAGCCCTCCCATATCAAACAATAATCAAGAAAGTGCCTGATAGGCTTTCCCACCCATTTATATGATGGAGACTCCTTTTTCAATTGAGATTCTCTCTTCCAAAATAACTAACCTGTGTAAGTTGACATTAAACTACCCAGCACTCAACTTAAAGGGGGAATTATTTATTTTGTCACATGGTTTTCAGAGGTTCCAGTCCGTGGCCTCTTAGAAGGAGGATTTGGACATAATATCATGGTGGCTATGGTGGTTTTAATAGGAATGGCTCCCATACACTCTAGTGTTTTAATGCTTGGCCCATAGGGAGTGGCATTATTAGGAGGTGTGGTCTTGTTGTTGTAGGTATGGCGCTGTTGAAGGAAGTGTGTCAATGTGGAGGCACGTTTTGAGCTCTCAGATACTCAAGCTATGCCCAGAGTGACCCACAATTTCCTTCTGTTGCCTGTGAACCAAGATCCAGAACTCTCCGCTCCTGCTCCAGCACCATGTCTGCCTGCACACTGCCATGCTTCATACCATGACAATAATGGACTAAACTTCTGAAACTGTCAGCTACCACAATGAAATCTTTTCTTTTATAAGAGTTTCCATGTTCATGGTGTCTCTTCACAGCAATAGAAATCCTAACTAAGACAGTGGCTGAAGTGTGTTTCAGAGGACAGATTTTTACTTTTTTGGACAATCATGAAGAAGGAAGGGAGTATGGCAGGAAGCAACCAGGGATAATGTATTCCAAGGACCTGTCCCCCAGTCACCTACTAAAACGCGTGCTTCTGAGTGAAATTTCAATGCAAATCATACCAGCTTAAAGCAAAATTCTGGAGGGTAATTTTCATAGCTGTGACAGTCAGATGAATGAAACTGAGAGAACTTCTTGAGGTACCTATGTGGGCAGCCATGCTGTTTCATCTGGTAGATTTATATCTGGTGGCTCCTTTCTTACACTCCTCATTAAGGCAGAGTTCTTGTTCTTTCTTTGGAACATGAACTATAGAATCCCCTCATCTTCCACTCCCTGTTCAGCAGACAGAATTCTGATTTTTCTTCATTATATCCTCATTGTCAGAACATGATAATCATTCTCTCTAGCCTATTACAATTGCCTGTTATCTACTCATATGCATGTGTTAATATCTCATGAAGAATTCTCTGAACCAATCTTACTGGGAGAAAAGAGTATTTGTTCACGAGGATATATAATTGGGCCATGGGATTATCTGCTTCTTTTTGGACTTAGAAAGTTATAGCATGGAGGCCATGGTCTGTCTTCAGTTTCCATCTGAAAAATCCTTGTCACTTAGCTGTTGGAATAGTTGCTTCAGCTCCATACCTCCTTCATACTGGGAACAGTGATGGATCAGGCAGCATGGGTAATTTATTTAAGATAAAATGGCAGATCTTATCTCCAAAATGCAGTGATCTGAGTTTCATTTATACAGATGACACTATTGACCTAACTCAAGGAGTACATGTGCCTTTAAATTTTTATCTTCATTTTGAGCTGGAACATCTGCAACCTCCTGTTCAGACCCCATATTGTCAAAATCCAACAAGATGGATGACTGGGGGCACAGAAAATCTGTATAGATCCACTTAATTAAACCTTGCCATTGCCATGTTCTATCCTAGGCCACGCTCTTAAATAATAATATGTGTTGTGTTATAGCATAGAACTAGGTACCTTGTGATGAAGTTTGTGTAAAAACTCATGAAATTCTAAGTGATCAAATTTTCTAAAAGACAATAAAGAAATTGATGGCTTGTCACATAGCTATCAAGTGGCAGAGTAGGAATCTGAATCAAAATATGGCTTAGGTCACCAAAAGCAGACATAAGGTGAGATTCAAGTGGAAATTGTTCATTTAGCACATGGTACCAGGGGAACCCAAATGGGAAGCAGGGAAAGCAACCATTAGCAGTTTCTATGGCTACATTAAAAGTATTTCAGATGAAAACAGTTTTATTCATCGTGGCATACCCATAGGTTATAACACCTCTCAACCTTCTCAGAGAGGCTTTCAGCAGATATCCGTTAACTCAGAGACACCCAACTGGTCAACCCTAGAGAATAAGAAGCTATGGAGTGTTCAGCCCTAAATGGGACATACATTTCACACTTCTCCCAGCAAGGTTCAAGGATTTATTCAAAAGATAGGAATGAAAGACTGTAAGAGGCAAAAGTGGTAGATAATATCAAGGAAAGAGTGTTTTTCAGGCACAACAGGGCAGAGGCACATTTGAACTCACGGCAATTGTGACAAAATACACAAGCTCTGAGCAAGCTCCAGCCAGACAAAGATTCCAACACAGGTTCTTTCTTTCCTTCCTTCTTTCCTTCTTTCTTCCTTTCTCTCTTTCTCTTTCTCTGACACACACACACACACACACACACACACACACACAGAGAAGAGAGAGAGAGAGAGAGGAGAGAGAAGATGAGAGAGAGAGAGAGAGAGAGAGAGAGAGAGAGAGGTTGGGGGAGAACCTTCTTGGCAACATTTACTTCGAACTTTGTTGAAGTCTGCCTTGTTTCAACTGTAACAAAAAAACATACACCTCTCTAGAGAGAAAACTGGCTTTGTAAAGCTACAGCTGCTAGAATACCAACAGACAACTCTCACCTTTTTTCCCTTGGGGTCTCAGATACACCCACAAGCATACATAAACTTACACACTTATGTACATTTTGCACTGGTATGGCAAAATCCCTGGGAAAAGCAACTGAAGGGATGGTCTATCATGGCAAGGGAGGCATGGCAGAGTTTACAGCAGTGGTGAGAGCATGGAGTGGTAAACCCTCACATCACAGCAAATCAGGAAGCAGGCAGCAAAAGCTAGAGTACATGGATGGGCTTAACTTTCCAAGGCCCACCTGTAGTGATCTAAAAGGTTCCATCTCCTAAGCACTTCACAGTCCTCAAAATAGCAACAGAAACTGGGGAACAAGTACTTAACCCTGAGCCTGTGGGACACATTTAAGATTCAAACAATAATACAGACACGGCAGTATCCATGAAATCGTTCCATGGAAGTTTGCTTGGAGCAAACTTTGTTCTCTTCTCTCTTTCCTTTGTGCTTCTTATCCTGACTTCTTACCAATTATTTATTGAGTTTCTGTCTAGCTTTGTGCCAACTTCTGCCTAATAGGATTCTATTAACTTGTGAAGCTCAATAGTGGCCTAATATATAGTCCTTCCCGAGGACTTTCAAAGTTAAATATATGAATATAACATCTGTTCTGAAAATCAGCAGGACTTCCATTTCTGTTGCTTTTAGAGATATTCAAGCCTGCCAAATCCAAGCCTGAATTGAGACTGACTGATAAGAGATCCCTGAGATTTCAGTATATATGTAGATATGCACACACCACACACACACACACACACACACACACACACACACACACACACACACACACACACACCAAGGAGGCAAAGGAAAAAAAATCCATGATCCAATATCCAAGAGCTGATAATATGATAATTTATTCCAATAACCCAGTACTCTCGCCATCAGGCTTCACACAATGAAGCACAGAGCCCTCAACAATGAGGCTTTCATTTTCTGTAACTATTTTTCATTTCTTTCCTAGATGCTGGTGGAAATGAAATGAAAGATTAACTCTAGGAGAAGCTGTCCTTGTCAGGGAAATAACTCGTAGGCAAGTAACTACAGCTGAGGATCTAGTTCAGCAGCAGAACACCTATGATGCACAAGGTCCCAGAATCCAACCATCTCTTTTGCAAAAGAAACAAACAAGCAAATCATTCATCCCTATACACAATGCAAAACCCTGGCTTTGGGAATGTTGATCCTATACCAGTAGTATTGTGTTGTATTGGTTAAGCTGTTTTAGCAGAGTATGGGGCATAACTCCAACACTCTAACCATAATACAGCTGATTAATTGAATTTTGGTTTCAGTTCTCTGAGAAGGACACACAGATGTCTCTCCCAACAAAGAGCCAATTATCTACTTACCCTTACATTCAGGGGTCGAGGGAGAAAACAGGGCTTAAGTCAGCCTCACGGTATCTCAAGGACAAACCCAGCCTCCCCCTTCTGGGTCATGTCCAAGATTATACAGATGTGTCCAAAATTGATAATACTAAACCTCAGCCAATTAGAAATATGCTAATGTAACTGCTGCTTGCTTAATCAATTAAGTTTGAGTTGATCTAATTGCTCCTGTAACTCCCCTTAGCTGTGTTTAAAGGAGTCTACTTGTTCCCCTAAGAGTTTGTCTCTATTTTGTACAGGTGAACAACCCCACATGCATGTGGTACAAAAAAAAAAAAAAAAAAAAAAAAAAAAAAAAAAAAAAAAAAAAACGCCCTTTGTTCTTACACACTATTTGAGTCTGGGGTCTTCCTTCAGCGTGTTTTTGGACCCTACACCAAGTTGTCTCCAGAATGACTCTGAAATCAATGAAATTCAAATTTAAATAGTAGTCAGTATTGGAGCCTACCCCTCTGTTTTCAGGACCAAATTACTCCAACACCAAGAGATACAGGCATCTGACTAACTTCTCTAAATAAGGCAGTTGCCTCACAATAAACAAAATTGAAACCCAAGGGCTTCTTAGTTGAGGTCAATAGTGTTAACTAATCACTGCTGATCCAAATATCTATCATGAGCATCTGTCTATAGGTAATTGACTAGGGCCTCCTTCATATTTCTGTTGTACACTAGCTTGTGTGACAGAAGTTACCTATTCAAATTTCCATCAGTCAGGAGGACACTTGTTCCCAGGATTGTTTCATAAATTAAAGAATTCTTACTGAATCTATGGTTTTCTAGCATTTATAATGTTTCATTTTCTAGCTCTGTCATTTAAATAAGCAGGTTCACATATATTTAGAGGAATCTAAATTCTAGGCCATGAATTTTCAGGCAGCATATGAGATCCCTGGTGATTTAAGATGCAGAATTCTAGTCTTTGTCTCTAGACAGTCATGAATCTTCATGCTAACTGGGGTGGGGTGTCAACGCTCTAAATTTTAACACTCACTTGTATTGGTTTGATTTCTCTTGCTGTTTTAAATGCTATGACCAAAAACAACTTGGGAAAGACTGGGTTTCTTTATCTTACAGCTTACAGTTCATCAGGAAGGAAAGTCAGGACAGGAAGAACAGGCAAGAAAGGAAAGTCAGGACAGGCAAGAACCCAGAGGCAGCAAGTGAAGCAGAGATCCTACAAGGATGCTGATTACTGACTTGCTTTCCATCATTTGTAATCAGCATGCTTACTTACACTGACCAGGACCACCTGCCCAAATGTGTTAATGCCACAGTAGGCTGGGCCTTACACATTAATCTTTAGCCTGTCAGGAGGCTTATCCATGAAGAAGACTTATCTCCCTCTCCCAAAAGCAATGAATGTTCTTCTAGGGAGAAAGCCCTTAATAATTTCCCCATCCACACTAGCATATGGATTGGCTTTAGTCATTTTTAGGTATTATATAGGCAAATATATTGTTTAGGTTTCCTGGGTCGAGCTTCCTTGTCATATCTTGAAGACAGATGTGTTTCTCTGGTTCACTAGCTCTTATAATCTTTTTGTTTGTTTTAATTAATTTTTATTTAAATTAAAACATCTCATTTTACTTACCAATCCCAGTTCTATCTCCCTCCTGCCCTCCCATTCCCCCACCATCTCCCCATCTCAACCCTACTACTCAGAGTGGCTGAAGCTTCCCATGTAGGATCATCAAAGTCTGTCATATCATTTGGGGCAGGACCTAGGCCCTCTCTCATGTATCTAGGCTGAGAGAGGGGCTCTCCATAGGGAATGAACTCCAAAAGCTCATTTATGCACTAGGGATAAGTACTGACTGGTTCCACTGCCAGCTGTTCCATAGACTGCCCAAGCCCCCCAGCTGGTGCCATGTTCAGGGAGCCTGGTTAGATGACGGTTCCCCAGCTGTAAGACTAGGTTCTGTGAGCTCCCACTTCCTCAGAGCAGCTGTTTCTTTGGGTTTCCCCAGCATGGTATTGACCCTTTTGCTCATCACTCCTCCCTCTCTACAACTGGATTCCAGGACTTCTGCTCAGTGCTTAGTTGTGACTCTGCTTCTGCTTCCTTCAGCTACTGAATGAAGGCTCTAGGACGGCATTTAAGGTAGTCATCAATCTCATTATAGGAGAAGGGCATTTAAGGTAGCCTCTCCACTATTGCTCAGATTCTTAGTTGGGGTCATCCCCAGCAATTCCACTCTTAGGCATATACCCAAAGGGCACACATTCATACCACAAGGACATCTGTTCAGCTATGTTCATAGCAGCATTATTTGTAATAGCCAGAACCTGAGAGCAACCTAGATGCCCCTCAACTGAAGAATGGATGGAGATAATGTGGTACATTTACACAATGGAGAACTACTCAATGGAAAAATGAAACAATGGAATCTTAAAGTTCGAAGACAAGTGGATGGAACTAAAAGAAAACATACTGAGTGAAGTAACCCAGACACAGAAAGAAAAACATAGTATGTACTCACTCATAAGCAAGTATTAGACATAGAACAAAGGATTACTAGCCTGCAATCCACACCTCCAGAGAAGCTAGGAAACAAGAAGGACCCTAAAGAGATACATACATGGACCCCTCCCCCAGAAGGGGAAAGGGACAAGATCTCCTGACCAAGTTGGGGGCACAGGGGGAGTGGGGAGGGAAGTAGGAGAAAGAGAGAGGAGAAGAGGAAGGGGGAGGACAACATGAGTGATCAGGAAGATTGAGTTGGGGAAAGGACAAAGACAGAGATCAAGCAAAGAGATGCTTAATAGAGGGAGCTGTTATGGGATTAATGAGAAACCTGGCACTAGGGAAATCTCCAGGAATCCACAAGAGTGACCCCCAACTAAGAATCTAAGCAATGATGGAGGGGCTACCTTAAATGCCCTTCCCCTATAATGAGACTGATGACTACCTTAAATGCCATCATAGAGCCTTTAGCCAGTAGCTCTTATAATCTTTACAACTCCTTTTCCATAATGTTCTCTGAGTCTCAGGTATAGGGTTATTTTGTAGATATATCAGCTGAGAGTGGGAATCTCATAGTCAGCTGCTTTCTGAATTTTGACCAGTTCTTTCTTTCTGAAATAGACTCTGTTTTCTGTACAAAGAAGTCTCTTTGTTGAGGGGTTAGAACTCTCCTCATCTGTGGTATCAGGATAATTGTTTGAATGCAGCTAGAAATACTGGTATAGTGAAAAGTCAGTAGTGAGCTCTCCTCTAGGGTCTGTCACCTCAACAGCCACAGGTAGTGGGAAGATTTACAGTATCAAGCATGAATTTCTTCTTATTGACCAGGTCTTAAGTTCAATTAGATGGCTGTTGGTTATGCCCAAGATATAACTGCCACTATTGCACACTTGGGTTTATCTTACCATTCCAATAATTGTTGCTTGTAGACATTACACCTGAGTAGGACTATTGATTGTTTTTCTCCCTTGGCAGGTTGGTACTATAAGATAGTCCTTAGGAAGGAAGTTTCCAGGCCAATTCCAGTTCAATTCTTAGAAGTCTTTGTCTAAATTGTATGGTGTCTTTAGCAACAGATTCTTAACTTCAATTTCTGGAAGGAAATCAAAGTTAAAAGCAATAGTATGCATTGTTTTGGAGCTCTCTCATTCTCTCCTGACCAACAACTCAAAAGAGGTCTCTCATGTCTGGCAATGAGATATTTTGTTTTCATTTTTGGTTGGTTGGTTTTGTTTTCTTTATTTTTGCTTTTGTTTTGGTTTTATGTTTTGAGATATGGCTCTTGAGGAATCATTGTCATTCCAAGCAGCATAACTTCATTTAAGCTATTTATTAAACTATATAAGCACATACATTGCAATATGTGTCATTTTATGTAAATAAAAATAATATGATTCCCTATGGTTTTTAAATCATCCATAGTGTTATTAGTCCCACTTCCCTCTAAATAATAAATATTATAAATGGCTGTGTGATTCTGTTTATAACAATGATTTTTCTAACAAAGTAAACGCAAATAAATGAATGAGTACAGAAAAGGGAAAATTAGATAAAAGAGCTACCAGACAGTAAAAGAAAGAATTCTACTAAATAATAATAGACTTATAGAAGAATTGAATTATTGTCAACAACAAATATCAGCTTACAATTATAAACCACAATTTCAGAGTTCTGTGTAAAAACAAAGAAATAATTTAGAACTTTATACCCATACAAATTGATATAGAAAAAATTAATAATGAAAATTTAAACGTGGAAAGGTTAAGAAACTTTGCTGCCCATATTCCTAAAGGTCTTTACAAAGAAATATAAATACTGAAGGTGATAAAAGGCTAAAAATGAACAATAATACACAGAAATATAATTTATTAATTTTTGTAAAACTTATTTTTCTTACCAATGTTAAAACTAAATTTCTAAGCAATAATAAGGCAGAGCTTTTATGGATAATGAATGAATGATAAAGTCATTGTGATGTCAGAGAAAAGACCACAAAAAACAAAATTAGTCAAATTAGTTTTAAACAGAGTAGAAAATTGAACAATCAAGTATATATGTCAAAATATTAAAGATACCTGAACAACATCGCTTCCTAAATAAGACTTGAAGCAAAGACTACATCACCAGACATGCTCACACCAAAGGAGGAAATTTTATGGGTCCTAAACCCTACACTAAGAAGTATAAGCAACTAAGGAATTCTGAGATTGGCATGAAATAGCCGCCCCCAGTATAGTTATCCAATACCAAATGGTCAGCCATGAAATATGTATTTCATGTGTGTGTGTGTGTGTGTGTGTGTCTTAGTTAGGGTTTCCATTACTGTGAAAAGACACCATGACCACAGCAAGTCATATAAAGGAAAATATTCAATTGGGACTGGCTTACACTTTCACAGGTTTAGGCCATTACCATTTTGGTGGGAAGCAAGGCAGGCAGCATTCAAGCAGACATGGTACTAGAGGGGCAGTTGAGAGTTCTCTGTCTTGATCTGCAGGTAACAGAAAGTGAACTGTCAGCCACACTAAGCATAGCTTCAGCATAGGACATCTCAAACCCCACCTCCACAGTGACACACTTCCTCCAACAAGACCACATCTACTCCAAGAAGGCCACACCTATTAGTGCCACTCCCTGTGACAAAACACTCAAGCACATGAGTCTATGGGGTTCATACATATTCAAACCGCCACAGTGTATTTGTCACAATTTATTTTAAATGAGGCCAGAGGCCCTAAATTTTAGAGAGAGAAAGAAGGAGAGGAAATACATGAAAGAGGGTGGTTTGGATGGAAAAAAAAGAGAAAGAAGAAAATGATATAATTCCATTTTAATTTCAAAAATAAAAATTAAAGATAATGTGAAAGATTATCATGAAAAATTTGGCGTCCAAATTCGCAGAGGATATATAAACAAAGAAAATACATCAATACATGTATTACTTCATCTTTGTACAAAATAATAGAGTAAAATATAAAATTATCCCTAGCTACCTAATTCATAAACAAAGAACACACAAAACAAAACTGTAGGGGAAATTTAAAAATAAAAATATAGAGCTAAACGTGGTAATTAATGTCTGTCTATAAACTCAGAAACTGGGACACTGAAGCAAGTATATCACATGTTTGAAGTAAACCTGGGCTTCAGATTGACACTGTCTCAAATAGAGCAGCATAGTGATGACACAAAAACAGACATGAAGACTGTCATAATAGAATAGAGAAATAATAAATAGACCCAGACAGCTCCAGTCACTCAATTTTTGACAAAAGAGCTGAAAAGAAGACCTAGTGAATAAACAACTGTAGGAAAACAGAATATCCACTTATAGAACAATGAAAACAGATCCATATCTCTCACTGTGTTCTCAAATTGGTTCAAAATGGGTCAAAGATCTTAATGGAAGATCTGAAACTGTTAACGAAAAAGAAAACACTTCAAGACATAAGCATAGGCAAGCAATTTCTGAAAAGGACTTTAATAGCTCAGGAAATAATATGGATAATTGAGAAATGTGATTGTATAAATCTATAAAGGGAACAATTACCTACAAAATGGGAGAAAATCTTTACTAGCTATATCTTGGACAGAGGAATAATATCTAAAAATAAGAACTAAAAGAAGAAAACTACTGAAAATGAAAACAAGGTAATTTAATAGGTAAATTAAATGAGCAGACAGTTCTCAACAGATGAAATACAAATGGCAATAAAAGAGCATATAAACAGTTCAATAGTCTCTGTCATAAGGAAAATGCAAGTCAAAAATTGCATTGAGATTCCATCTTACCCCATGCAAAATGAATAGAATTAGGAAATCAGTAAAGTGAGAGAAGGCTCAGAGGCTGTGAGCAATGGGTGCTCTTCCTGAGCATCAAAGTTTGATTCCCAGCATCCACATAGCAGCTCACAAAGGTCTACCTCTCGAAATCCAGGGAGTCAGGTGCCCTTTACTGGCCTCATCAGGCACAGCATGCAAGTGGTGCACAGACATGCATGCAAGCAAAATACCTATACATATAAAATAATAATTAAAAAAGAAAACAGATAATAAATGCTGGTGATGATTCTGGAGATACCAGCAGATTAAAAGGCCTCCATGTTCATAGATTGGTAGAATTAATATTGTGAAAATGGCTACCCTACCAAAAGCAATCTACATATTTACTATAAACCCTATCAAAATTCCAATGAACTGAATTAATATCTTGTTTTAATCCACTTTTATTTAGCTGCTAATGAGAATGAGAATATTTTCCTGTATTTATCAGGCACTCAAAAAATCCTCATCTGGTGTGTGTGTTTGTGTCTGTGTAAAAGTAAAATAAAAACTCTTTAGGAAGAAAGAGGGAGAGGGAGAAATGAAAGTTAAGTACACATAGAGGCAGAGTGTCATCAAAGTACATGATAAAATTAAGGGAAATGTCTGTATCAGATTCATCACTACATACAATGCATACACATCAATAAAAGATAAACATAAAAAATAAAATAAAGATGAACATAAGAAATGCATTAATGACACGAGAAAGGATATATAAAAAGTACTAAGCAAAGCTGTCTAGTCACATTGACATAAAGAAAAACAGGGTTTTGCATTTTTAAAAAATTTTAGATATAAATTGAAACATGGTTTTCAGAGCAAAGAAAGAATTGATATCAAAACAAAGCTGCCAACATCACGACTCATGGGCTTAAATATATCAAGTAACACAATCTTTAAATTCATAACACAAAATTATTACAAAGCTAAACTTATAAATCTTCTAATAGGTGAGCATTAAATATAATTCTACTATAATAGTAATTCTACTATAATTCTATAATTCTACTATATCAATCAAATAAAAGGTAAAATATAGAAAGCTTAATACAGTATGTAAACAGTGTGTGTGTGTGTGTGTGTGTGTGTGTGTGTGTGTGTGTTTAGAGAGTGACAAAGACAGAGAGAATGAAAGCAACAGTGTCTATGGTTTAAGCAAATGGGCTCAGTTACCAACTGACCACAATGTCACAAATGATATCTCCAAAGGTAAAACATGTAATTATTCTATATATCATAGTTTTAGTCAGAATACAATGAAAATAAAAATGACAAACAAAAGTCATCTTAGTACTAAAATTAATGTTGGCTATATTTTGGAGTCCTTTTAAGATTATTTTCCTCAGGTTAGACCCAGTTCACAATAAAATTCAAAAGTATTTTCATTTCGAATACATTCAGAGAAGCTCCCTTTCTGAGGTTATGAACAAGTTTTATTATAGCCATTCAGGGCCAGTCAATCTGAACACGAGAAAATGTTTATTTAGGATTATTGCTTTAAAATCATGTACAGAAAGACTGAAGCAAACAGAAATTTTCTTTTCGTTACCACTGAGAAATAATAACAGATAAATTCAAAGGCATTCTATTTTTCAACTTTATTTTATCAGCTTCACCTGTGGGTAAAAACAATTTCTCAAGGTTAAAAATTTTTAAAGTATGTAGAGACTTCATGCAATCAAAAGATAGGGTTTTGTTTAAAGACAAATCATAAATGAAACTTAACATGCTTAGGAGTAAACTTCAACAACAGCAACAAAATTTTAAATGGTACCTTAAGTCATAGTTTCAAATATTAAGTAGACTTAAAGTTAAACATTTGATGGTTTCTTAGTCATTGTTCTCTTGCTACAGAGAGACACCATAACCATGGCAACTTTTATAAAGGAAAGCATTTAATTGGAGGCTTGCTTACAGAGTCAGAATCTTAGTCCATTATCACCTTGGCAGGGAGCATGGTGTCAGGGAACATGGTGTCAGGTGGCTATAGTGCTGGAGAACTGGCTAACAGATACATTCTGATCCATAGACTGAGAGAGAGACTGGGCCTGGCATGGCCTTTTGAAACCTCAAAACCCACCCCAGTGACATACTTTGTCCAACAAGGTCACACTTACTCCCATAAGGCCATACCTCCTAATCCTTTGAAATAGTGCCACTCCCTCTAAGCATTCAAATGTATGAGCCTATGGGGCATGCCTATACGGGATTATTTTAGTTAGGTTAACTAAAGTGGAAAGACCTGCTCACAAATGGGTGGTTCCATCCACTGGATAGGATCCTGGACTATCAAAATTTTAAAAAGTAGCTCAGTGACAGCATTCATTGTACTCTGTTGTTTGTGCGTATGATAAGATGGGATATATCTAACTGCTTGCAGTTCCTACTTCCTTGCCTTCCCCACAGTGATGAACTGGCCATTATCCCTGTCATCGCTTGGGTTTCTATTGCTGTGAAGGGACACCATGATTATGGCAACTCTTTTATTTTTGCAGATTTTTTTTATTTGAATTAGAAACAAGATTGTTTTACATGACAATCCCAGTTCCCTTCCTTCCTGTCCTCCTCTACCACCCCCCCAAATAAAACCCTATCTATCACATATCCTTTCTGCTCCCCCTGGATGGTGAGGCCTTGCATAGGGTGTCATCAGAGTCTATCATATCCTTTGCAATACGGCCTAGGCCCACCCCTATGTGTCTTGGCTCAGGGAGTATCCCTCTATGTGGAATGGGCTCCCAAAGTCCACACCTATGCTAGGGATAAGTACTGAAGTACTACAGGAGGTCCCGTAGATTTCCGAGGTTTCCTCACTAAAACCCATGTTCCTGGGGTCTGGATCAGTCCCATGCTGGTATTCCAGCTATCAGACTGGGGAGCAAGAGTTCCCGGATGTTCAGGTCAGCTGTTTCTGTGGATTTCACCAGCCTGGTCGGGACCCCTTTGCTCTTCACTCATCCTTCTCTGCATCTGGGTTCCAGTTCAGTTCAGTTATTAGTTGTGGGTGTCTGCTTCTACTTCTACCAGCTGCTGGATGAGGGCTATCAGGTGCCATATAAGTCAGACATCAATCTCATTATCAGGGGAGGCATTTAAGGTAGTCTCTCCTCTGTTGCTCAGACTGCTGCACGGTGTCATCTTTGTAGATCTCCAGACACTTCCCTAGTGCCTGATTTCTCTGTAAACCTAAAATGTCTCCCTCTATTATGGTATCTCCATTCTTGTTATCTTCTATTCTTCCTCTGACTCAACCTTTCTGCTTCTTCATGTCCTCCGCACCCCTCCTCTTCTCCCCTTCTCATTTTCCTAGCTCCCTCCTCCCTCTTCCCATGCTCTCAATTTGCTCAGCAGATCTTGCCTCTTTCCCCTTCTCCAGGGGACCATGTATTTCTCTCTTAGGGTCTGCCTTGTTTACTAGCTTCTCTGGCAGTGTGGATTGTAGGCTGGTAATCCCTTACTCTATGTCTAAAATCCACATATGAGTGAGTACATATCATGTTTGTCTTCTTGTGATTGGGTTACTTGGCTCAGAATGGTTTCTTCTAGTTCCATCCATTTTCCCTGCAAATTTCAAGATTTCATTGTGTTTTTTTTTTCCACTGAGTAGTACTCCATGGCATGGCAACTCTTATAAGGAAAATATTTAATTGGGGCTGGCTTACAGTTCAGAGGTTTAGTCTATTATTGTCACAGAGGGAAGTATGGGAAGGTGCTGGCAGTGCAGGCAGACATGGTGCTGGAGCACTAGCTCAGAGTTCTATATCTGAATCCAAAGGCAGCAGGAAGATACTGTGAGAGACTAGGCCTATCTTGAGCATCTGAAATGTCAAAGCCCAACCCTAGTGATACACTTCTTCCAACAAAGCCACAGCTACTCTAACAAGGCGACTTCTCCTAATTGTGCCACTCCCTATGAGCCTATGGGGCCAATTTTCATTCAAACCACCACATTTCCTAAAATGGATTTTGTCAGGTATTTTATCGCAAGAACAAAAATATAACTAAGACACAAAGACATGTAAACATGTAAATTAAGTACAAAAATGCCTTTCTATATTTTGGCATATCTGCCTTCATTTCATTTCTATTGAGTTCTGTTTACATAGAAATTGAATCTTTTTTCGTTTATTGAAAATAGATTTATTTTCATACAATATATTCTGACTATTTTTCCTCTTGCCTTACTTCTCACACTTCCTCCTCCCTTACCTCCCATCTGGATCTACATTCTTTCTGTCTCTCTTTTCAAAACAAACTTGCATCAAAGAAATAATAATTGCATAAAATAAATAAAAACAAATAAATAGGACTATGATAAAATAATCAACAAGAACAACTACAACAACAAAAAACAGCCAAAGAAAAGGCACAAGAAATGAATATAGAGGCAGAAACACATGTGTTTGCACACTTGAGAATCCCATTTAAAAAAATCAAATTGGAACCCATAACATATACGAAAAAGACCTGTAAGGCAGAAGAAACAAAAGCAAGATCAAGGAAGAAAAAGCATTCTAACTTAACATTAAGAGACAACCTCCAAAGATGACAGTGAGTTCACTTTGTATTGGCCATCTACTTCTAGGAATGAGGCCTACCCTTAAGAGTGGTTTGTTTCCCCAATGAGACTCCCTTGGAGAAATTAAGTTTACATTTGCAAGTGGTTATCAATTAGAGACAATTTGGGGGTTAAAGACAGGCCATTTGTCCACTTCTCCTTTCACCTCTAGGCCCCCATTTGGTGAAGACCCATGCAGGTCCTGTGCATGCAGCCTCAGTCTCTGTGAGTTTGTATCTATGTTAGCCCTTTTGTATATAGAAGGCAGTATTTCCTTGGTGTCCTCCATCACCTCTGGCTCTTATGCTCTTCCTGCCTCCTCTTCTGCAGAGTTCTCTGAACCCTGAGTGGAGGGATCTGATGAAGACATCCCATTTAGCACTGAGTGTTCCAAGGTCTCTCACTTGCTGCATAATGTATGGCTGTGGGTCTTCTGAATTTGTTCCCATCTGCTACAAGACGAAGCCTCTCTGATGATGTCTGAGCAGTGTACTCTGATCTATGAACATAGCAGAATGTCATTAGGAGTCGTTTTATTGATACATTCCTTTAGTAGAACAGTAGTATTTGGTTATCTCCTAGGTCTCTGGAATATGTGGTTTCAGGTTCTTGGCAACCCAGGAAGGATAAGGTATAGGTTTCATCTCATGGAGTAGGCCTTAAGTCAAATCAGATATAGGTTGGTTATTACCACAAATTTTGTGCCACTGTTGCAATACATTTCTTGCAGGCAGGTCACTCTTTTAGATTGAAAGGTTTTTAGCTAGGTTGGTGTTTATTTTTCTCTTCTGGTAGTATGCAGAGTACCTTCCAGTACCATAAATATTTTTGTAGGGGTGAAGGCTCTAGGTAGGCACTATCTCGACTTCTCCATGTTGAATGAATTGTATAGGTGTTGTCTTCTGCAATAATGACTTACCATCAGTTTGCAGAGAGGCACCAGCAACCCTGGCAATCACCTGGGTTGTTTGTGGGGTTCCATAGGACTCTTGTCACAAAACCTGATTAGATGTACTAGAAGCTTCATTTGGTGACAAATATTCATTTGGGAGTTTGTCTTCCCCATTACGTGGCAATTTTATTTAGATCCCCTTCATATATGTATATATTGTAGGGAGATTCTGCTGTATTTGGTTTCCATAGGATTCCTCAAATGGCCCTTAATTTTAGCAACAACAAATCACAACAAGGAAAGGCAATTTAACCATAAATTAAGACAAACCAGCCACAGACCAGACACACACACACACACACACACACACACACACACACACACACAGATACACTCACATGCATACACACAGAGAGAGATTTATACACACACATGCATACCCACACTGCATAAACACACACACACACACACACACACACACACACACACACACACACACACACACACACACACACATACACACAGTAGAATAGGAATTTTAGGTGACTGATAAACATAGAAAAAGATACACATTTTCATTAGTTGTGAAGAAAAGGGAAATAAAACAAGATTATCATTCCATGCACATATGTTAAAGAAAACAATACAAGGGCAAGTGTTGGTTAAATTAGGGGGAATATGGGATTCTTATAAATTAACAGTAGGTGCAGAAATTGATGGACTATTAACTTTTCAGAGCAAGTGTGGCAATGCTATATGAAGATCAGATGAGCAGTTCTATGTATGTACACTGTGAAAACGTTTTAGAAACAATTTATAGTTTCTCATTATTCTGTGGGTCAAGAAATCAAACAGGGCTCAGTCAGGAAGGATTTTTGTTTTGTGTAATAGCAGACATATTACACTCATCTGCATTCATTTGGTGGCTGAACTGGCTGGAATGTTTAAGAAATCTGAACTCTAGTGCAGTGGTGTTCCTTTTTTGTGTTTTTTCTCCTTAAGTATCCACATGGGTGCATTGGGTTTTCTTACAAAGTATTGGTCTCTGATGTCTTACATCACATGCAAAGTATTCCATGGAGTTAAAAAATCACAGAGTCATCCCAGACACAAAGAGACATCTGCTATGTGGAATAGTATATGAATTCCATAGATAGAAGTAATTGGTAAGAAAAGGAAATCTGGACATAGAGACACCAGGGGTGCACATGAGGAATAAAGATCCCATGAAGACATGAGAAGATGACTGTCTACAAACCACAGAAAGAGGTCTCAAAAAGAGCCAAACCTGTCTATACCTAGATTTTAGACTTCTATCTTCTAGAATTATGGACAAATAAATTTCTATTGTGTGAGCCATTCGTTCTACCTAACTCCTATGGTATTTAACATATTATATCATTTAAAATTTGCATGCTAGTTATGTATATTTCTACCATTGTACCCCATTGATAAGGAATATCCCTTTATAATAAGTGACTATAATTTAAACCTCAAAAGCTGAGGAAACTTAAAAAGTAACTTTATTAACATATAATTGATATATCATGCAATGCACCAATTTAAAATACATGTCTTAGTAGGTTTTAGTATTCTTAGAGATGTGGGCAACCATCATTACATTCAATTTCAGAAACTTTCATTATGTCAGAAAAGAAATGCATACACTTTAGTTAACACCTCCCTAACTTCCTCAAACCCCCATTCCTAAGCACTCATGAATCTACCTTTTATAGAGTTGCCCATAGTGAACACTTTCTAAAACTTAAAAAAAAATGAAATGATATAGTATGTGATATTTTCTTTATGGAATAGCTCAGAATACTTTTAAAATTCAGTCATGTTTAATATATATCAATACTTTGTTCCTTTTTATGGCTGAGTAATTTTACTTTGACTCAGCATAGCACATATGTTTATCCATTCAAAATAGGTTTGTCAAAATAGGTGAAGAACATATGAACAAGCTTTAATTTCAGACATTAAGAATAATTCTGTGGTAAATGCCCATATAAATGTCTTTCTTGGAACATTTGTTGCATTTTCTTAGTTATCTACCTAGAAGCAGAATTGTTAGATCATATGGTAATTCAGCATTTAGTCATTTAAGAAATTGAGACTGTTTTTCCAAAATGACTGAAACATCCATATTATAGTCAAAGACTTTCAAAACTTATTTGTTTGATATTTATAATTTTCATCTGTTTTCACTGTGGACTTAGTGGGCAATGTTCATTACATTCTTACCAAAAGGTTTGTTCCAGGAATGCAAGAAAGGTTTGATAGTTTTTTAAAGGAAAACTCCATTAATGTAATGATGTGTCTTAATATAGGTTCAAGTATATTATTATCATAGATATTAAATAAGAATCTATGATCAAAATCCTTTCTTATAACATCATTTAATGGGTAGTAGTTTTGCTTATCATGATGAAATTAAATTAAATGAAGCAAGCCTCATAATAGGGATTCTATTATAAGTACTCCCACTACTGCTGAAAGTGGTACTGTGAACATAACGCTGGAAGGATTAGACAATGCAATTAGACAAAAACAAACTATTGGAGAGAAAAAAGATTCTGGAAGGAAAATCACAGCAGTATGTTTTAAATTGTATGAATACGACTGGAGAAAATGTCAATTTAATGATGCCTAACGATATTCTGCTATACTCATAGATCGGTGCCTAACTCAGCTGTCAGCACAGAGGCTTCATTCAGTAACTGATGGAAATAGATACAGAGATTCACAGACAGACATTAGGTCAAGCTCAGGGAATCCTGCTGATGAGAGAGAAGAATTGCAAGAGCCAGAGGGGCCAAGGACACCACAAAAAAAAACTATAGAATCAAACAACCTAGGCTCATAGGAGCTCACAGAGATCGAACCAACCCTGCATGGGACTGACCTAGGCCCTCTGTATAAATGCACTATTTTAAAAGGTAGTGGAAAAGGCCTCTATGAATTAAGTAGAATAACCTCCAGAATATATTAGTGAGAAGGAAATGATACACAGCAGTATATACAATACATATATTATGTATAGTAGGCTAAAACATAAGTAAGAACCAGCCAAAAATAAAAATACATGTGCTAAAACAATCACTGGAAAGGTAAATTAGGACATTCAAAAGGGCAGATTCCTCCTCACATTTTTGTTATGTAAGTTTTGATAAATGAACTGTATGCTTTACTGGATCCAAAAAATAAATTTTTCAAGTGGAAAAAAATGATTGCAGCTGTATGTTAAGGCGCTAAAAAAAGAAAGCAAAAAGCTAAAAGAGAATTCTTTTAAGTTATTGTGAACAGTGTATTCTTATTATACATTTTACTGTGCTGTAATAAGAACAAAGACAATTACACAGAGATGATAATCTCTACTTAGTAGCAATGGTGACACAATAACATTGAAAGAAGTTGATATAATTACAAAAGAAACAATATTACTAGTGTAATGGAAAGCAAAGGCAAAAATACCAGAAAAGTTAAGTAAAAAAAAATTGTTAAATTTGAACTGAAATTTTCAGCATGAATTTGTAAAACTCAGCTAATCAAAAGAGCAAAAACAGATCACACAAACATATGTAAAAGGGTGCTTGCTTCCAGGTATGTGACAGGGGAATAACAAGGTTATTCTGATTCATTGTGTACCAGAAAGCAAGGACATGGCCAAAGAGAATCCAGGACAAGCACATATTCAGTGGCGCCCACTGACCAAATGTGACAGGCCTTAAGCATCAGAGGTGATGATAGGAAGTGATGGTAACACACTGAAAAAAAAAAAACAGAGATTCCTGTATGGAGGATTATGAACTTGCAGCTGCAAGTACCCATGTTTCTTTCCCTGAGAATTTTCTCTAGAAAGTGAGGCTCTTTTGCCTGCCTACCTGGTACAGTTGATAATGCCAGGAATTAACACTTCCTAGGAGCAGTCCTTGAAAAATGTCTAACAAGTTGGTGGATAATGAATTCTCAAACAGTGTATTCTGCAATTTGTTTAAAACAAAAATGCAATAACCACTCTAAGGGAAAAAACCAGAGTTCAGCAAGTGCTCTTCTTTGAAAAAAAAAGAACTACTGCTACATGGGGATCCACTAACAGAATTAAAAAAAAAATGACCAGTTTATAGCTACTGGTGACATCATTGTTCCAGGAACCAATCTGTGTTAAAATCATTGCATAATAAGTTAATTGGAAGGAGAAATTCTTTCCAGTTTTTAGAAGATACAAGTTACAAGAGAAGATGCTAAATAAAACCATGAGAGAAATTTTAAGACATCCAAATTATGAAACAGGCCACTAAATAACTACCCTGATGACTTCAAAAAGTTGATATATGAAATAGGTGCATGGATGGTTTATGAAAACAAATGTTCTAAGTGCAGTGTGACTGGGTCCTATGTGGAAAAGTAATTGCCATTAAAGATATTTTGGAAAAAATTGTCATTTCACATGGAATGAATACACAACAAGTTAAGGGAATCATTGCCAATTTTTCTGGGTACAGTTATGATATGGAAGTTATGTAGCAGAAAACCTTATACCTAAGAGGTATATGTCAAAGTATTTAAGGGTGAAATTTCATGCTGAGAGATACAACTTGGACTTTAGATGTATATGTGGGAAGTGAAGAAAGCTAATAATGATAGAAGAAATGAGTGTATGAGAACAAAATTGTTGGAAATAGATACCAGGTAGATGGGTGTTCATTCTGTTGGGCTACATTTTGTTTATTTAAAAATTTTCAGCATAAAAAATGCAAAAGAAATATACATTTGAGGTAAATATGGCACAATATCAATATTTTTTTAAAACAGATGGTAGGGACATGTTTGTTTATTATGCTACTCTCTATATTTCTTTTATGCTCAAAATGTTTCATAATATAAATTCATAAATAACCCAAACAAAAGAAAACACTAAAGACATGAGTTGGAGCATATGAGTTGAAAGAAAGAAAGAATGTATTTCGGGTGCAGAGAATATAATGTGATCATAGCCTAAAAGAATATCTTTCCTCCTTCAGTATGGCCACTCTTATTATTCAGGAAATCTTTAGGAATTTGTTAGTAGGCAAGCCATGCAGGACCTTAAAGGCCAGGCAAACAACTTTGAATTTTAGAAGGGAATTAAGGAAGCACTAAAAATGACCTTTAAGGTAAGGAGAAACAGATACAGGCTAGAAATAAGAACTTGGTAGTATATACGAACAGTTGAAGGAAATAGAAACTCACACTCATTGCCTGTTTGAGCCAATAGAGATGGACACGGTTTTGAAGGCCAAGTTTTTTTTAAGAATTTCCCATCCTGCATTAATAGCTCATTCTGCATTGTAAAAAAAAAGAACCCAGAGACGCTGACTTGGGAGTAATAAGCAACCAATGCTTTCTAAATTCATCAAATGAATGCATAACTTACAACAGATGCATATTTATAAAACCTGTGTGGGAAGTATCTTGTCTGATAAAAAGAATTATTTCAGCCAACAGGAGGTATTTTCAGTTGTGGTGGTTTATTTATTGAGATTTCTCTTTCCCAAAACCAGACACATTCTAATAATGCTAGCATTGGAGGAGTAAACTGCTATGTTGTGAGAAGAGCCATGGAAAGGGCCATCTGGCAAGAAACCATGGAAGCTTCTAGAAACTGATTTACGAATGTGGAAGAAATGCCTGTAAATCTTGACTATGTCTCCATTCCTTCTAAATTTTAGTCACTTTCTCTCAATATGTTCTATGTCTATCCCTTGACTTATCATTTAAGCATACTTTTTATCAAAACAAAGAATTAATAAGGGTTAGCATGGGAAAAAGAAGTGTTGCTTACCTACATGAGACTTTGCATGAATTAGGGAAGGTTATTCTTGAACAAATTTTCAGCTTTATCGAGATATAATTGATAAAAATGCACAGATTGTCTTTAACTTAAAATGGTTCAACATTGTGATGATGTGAAATGTGACATGCATTCAGTAGCAGCCACACTTCACATTGTGAGTTGTTGTTATCTTCTCCTGAGCTAGTAGCACACACTAACAAACATCTCTCTTCTGATACTGGTAGGTTAGATGCATTCAATACATTTTTGTTTGGAATATTTTCAATGCATGATGAATTTCTTGGGATATAACACCACCCTAAGACAAGGGCTCTCTGTACATATTTAAGTTGGACATCTTGATAAGTGGATATGTGCATACACTATGAATTAGTCATTTCAACCAAGCTAATTGACATACACATTAGCTCACATAGTTATTACTTTATTTCTTTTTTTTTTGGTTTTTCGAGACAGGGTTTCTCTGTGAAGCTTTGGAGACTATCCTGGCACTCGCTCTGGAGACCAGGCTGACCTCGAACTCACAGAGATCCTCCTGTCTCTGCCCCTCGAGTTCTGGGATTAAAGGCATGTGCCAACAACACCCAGCTACTTTATTTCTTTTAGTGAGGTGGATGTGTGTGGATGTAGGAACACTGAAATTTAGAAGCTTTACATATATAGTACAATATCATAAGCTATAGTCATCATATTATACATTAGATATGCAGAACTTATTTTTCTTGTAACACTAAACCTTTGTACCCTTTCACAAACATTTCCCCATATAACCTATTAAATCAATGCATTATAACCGACAAGATTTAATTGGTTCCATTATCCTTGATTCTCGGAATTCATATCTTTGTGTAATATCTTCTGCTTGATTATGCACAAGAACTATAACTTGCTTCTGACCTATAGACTATGAAAACATCAAGCTAATGCCATCATTGTCCATTATATAATTTCATCTTGGGGTTACAGAGATTACTCAATCAGTTTAATGTTCATTGTGTAAGTATGAGGATCTAAGTTTGAATCCCTAGCACCCATGTAAAAGCTGGGCATAGTAGTGAACATATGCAGTCCAAGAAGAGAGGAACAAAGGCAGGAAGATCTCTGCAACTCATTGACCTAGTTGAATCAGTGAGCTCCAGATTCAGTAAGACCCCATCTCAAAAACTAAATTGAATGTGATCAAGGAAGACAGCTAATCTCTGACCATCCCTACTCAACACTCACAATTCCTTTTTAGTAGCACTTGCTAGTTTCAGGTAGATAAACAGTAATCTTGTGAGAGCACTTAAGGAATAGGCCATATGCAAAGGAACTTGAAGACTCTAGAAGCATCACATCTAACAATGGTTAGCAAGAATCCAAAGCCTTAATCTTACATCCATGAAGAAATGAATTCTGCCATGACCACAAGACCTTGCTGACAGAACTGGTGTCAGTTGAATCTTTAGCTCTGGATAATATAGGAAGTTCAGGAGAGTAGAGGACCCAAGTAAGCTATGTTCTAACTCCCGTGAGCTAATAAAGACATATTGTATGTTCAAAGTTTGTTGTAATTTAGTATGGAACAATAGAAAACTAGTGTATATTAATAATTCTTGGCAACAATACACAGCATTCAGCTGTGAACTCTTCCAGCTACACTAGCCAGCTCTGCCCACCATTAATCATCTGTTTCATGTTTGTTTCTTTGTCTATGTTCATGTCTGAGACAGAGTCTTGTTATGTAGCCTCGGCTGGACATGAACTTACTATGCAGCCTAGGCTGGCCTTTCTCTCATACCAATCCCCCTGCTTGTGCCTCTAATATTCTGTGACATCATCTGTGCACCAAAACACTCAGCTTTGTGTCTCTCTTTATAAGGACATATGTGATTATATTTAGTTCACACTGAAGTAATCCAAGCTCTGTGACTCAAGACTAATCACTAGGATACATAGTATTGCACAATTTTTAGAGTACTTGACAGATAGAGGAAGGATAGACATTCCATGCTAGCCTGAGCTACAAAATGAGATGCTAATTCAAGAAAATACATTTTAATGGCATCCTTTTCCATTATAATGCAGCATTTTCAGGAAATTAAAATTAGGAAGTGTCTATGTCTTAAAGGGAGGTATCATTTTCAGCCTAACATTGTGATCCTAAAATTGAAATCACACTGAAAATCAAATCACAAGACTATTTGGCTACCTCAAAGGGACAAGCATTTAAAAACCAGGACTTTGTAGACAGGACAGAGGGGAGCAGAAGAGACAGAGAAAGAACCACAGAGGCACCATCTTTATGTATTAAGCAGTAGCATCCAACGATTCCATAAAGTACTATGAAAATTATTGACTAGAACATAAATAAACCACCAACAACTGGAAAGTCATATCCAGTGTGTCCAATTTTAGTGGAAAGCTTTTTCTGGAGCCTTGGAGCAACAGCTACCAGTGCACAGATACATTCCTGTGCTTTTGTCTTCTGCCCAGTGCATTTTAGGAGTGTATCCACTCTGAGCTTAATTGAGGTAATATGCTCATACTGTAGGAGGAAAGCTAGAACCTAGGCACTCGAAGTTCAGTCAGGGGGAAGCATGGCCAACTGTACATCGCATGAGTATGTGCATGTAAATGTTAAACTAGGGGTCTATATAGCTTGCTCTTTCTTCTTTGAAGCCTGTCCTAGAGGGATGGAATGTCTGCATTCCCTTCCAGTACTCTCATTATCAGTTAAACCATATATTCACAATATGATGGATGCATGTTCACATGTGACAACCTTGTACAGAGCACACCACTCTCTGAACCATTTAATGTGGAGACTAAGGCTATGAAGGTGTAATAAGGAGAATTACCTAGGCTGGAATTTTGAAATCACACTGAAAATCAAATCACAAGACTATTTGGCTACCTCAAAGGGACAAGCATTTAAAAACCAGGACTTCAGTACATGAATACCTATTCTAAAGAATGCTGTAATTGCTAGTAATCATTTCCATATGCTTTTGATAACATCCTTTCAGTGGCATGTTGCTGATTTGTCATTGCCAACTCAGCAGCAACACCCTTCATGTAATTGAGAGACATGCAATGAATTAAAGCACCATACATCAGTATGTGGAGGACCTGCAGACATGCTATGTGAACCAGTGACCCACTTTGGTTATGTTTAAAAAATGCTCCATTGTATTGACATTGCAAATATTTGACCCTACATCAGCTAAATTTGGAATAAAAAAAAAAGCTTACAGTGGTTAACTGACCACTTAAGAGAGGCTAAAAATGAGATGATGATTTCTGTGGGAGCGTTCTAGATTTACTTAGAGACCAATGGACACACTTGGAAGTAGTATCATGCCAACTAGAACAAACCATAATTCAATGTGTACATTTTTACCTAGCTAGTAAGCTCCCTAGGTGATTTTTTCCTCTATTGCCACTTGAGTAGATATCTAAGAATAGTAGAGATATCTTCCTCTCTGGGGGATTTGAAGGATAATATCATTTTTAATAGCTGATTTCTCTTGCTCCCTTCACATGTGGATGGCTTGTCTTTCTATCATGCAAAGCCCTTTATTGATTCTAGCATGATCGCCCTTGCTTTTAAACTTGTCTGGTTATAGCAAGTCTTCAAATAAGTTGTTGTATTGTCATTCTGATGCTAGAAACTAAGCTTACTCATCCATTAGCATCATGCTTAGACACTTCTCCATGTATGCAGTGACCAGCTACATGTCATTTTTGTTAAGAGTGAGTGAGTGAGTCACAATATTCAGCAGTCCCTCTAGAAGTACTCAAACGTGTGTCAGCACCCTGTTGATGTTGTTCAAAAATATGTCAGGAAAAAAAATCTTTAAAAATAATATGCCTTCGAAACCTCATCATAACCAAGATAGCATATCAAAGAAATCATGTCATTTGAAGCTTACAGTTCCAGAGGGTCAGTCCATAACTATCATGCTTGGGAACATGGCAGTAGGCAGGTAGGTATGGTGCTTGAGCAGTAAGTGAGAGTTTATATCTGATCAATAAGCATGAGACAGAAAAAAAGAGAGCCAACTAAGAATGGTGTAGGCTTTTTAAACCTCAAAGCCCACCCAGTGTGACCCACCTCCTCCAACAAAGGCACCATCTCCTCCACAAGGACGCACCACCTAATCCTTTCCAAACAGTTCCACCAACTATAGACCAAGTATTCAGATATGGGAACTCATGGGGTCCATTCTCATTCAAGCCAACATACCCAGTAAGCCCTATTTGACTGGACCTAGGCTGAACAAAGTGCTTCCTTCTCTCAGAAGTCAGTTCAAGTAGCCATTAACCACATTTTTCAGATTTGATTTCCTAGATAGGTTATTTGATTTTCACAAAGCTAACTTTGGGAGACTGAAAAGGTAACAGAGATGTACAAGCTAAGAATCAATTAGTTCCAGGCACAGCCTTTCCCAAATAAACAAAGGTCAAGCAAACTTGTAGAGCTCAGTTATTTTTTCTTTTCTCTGCCAGAGTTTTAAGCTTCTCTCCCGTTGTGTTATCAAGACACCCCAGTCCAGTGCAGAATAAAAGAGCAGGCTGGCTTTTCTTAGTCTCCGTCATAAAGGAAAAGCTTCCAATGTTTATCAATTGTAGTTTTCATTATCATTTATTTTTCAGTTGACAATTATATCTGTTTGAGAAAGGTTCATTTTGTTACTACTGTGTTTAGTGGAGCTTTTATACCCATTGATGGCTGTAGAATTTTTTCTACAAGGCTTTCAGTTTCTGCAGAGGTGCTCATATATTCTGCTGAAGTGTGGTCCCATCATGGCTGTGAGTCATGCTGTATACCTCTATTGTTAAGGCTACCCAGACTTTCTACATACTCAACTTGTCAGTTCATTATTGCTGTGAGCTGCTATTATATTGCTTGAGTTTTGCATGGGTTCTTCAGTGATATTGACTTGAAATACTGCTTCTTACATAGATTTGATTTTCAGTATTCATGACTATGTTGATTTCTAAAAGTACAGAGTATTTCATTTTTCTCTGTGTTTTGCATGTCTTTCTGACAAATTGACACTCTATTATCCTTTGTTGCCTGGTAGAGTTCATTAATAAAATCACTGTGGGATCTTCTTTATAAAAGAGCTTATAAATTCCATTTTAAAATCCAATTTGATTTTACTCTGTAGCATGGCCTGGCCTAGAACTCACTATGTAGTTCAAGTCATCTCCAAACTCATACTCATATTGCCTAAGCCTCCTTAGTGTTACATTCAGGACTATGACTTGTAACTTTTAGATTTTGGATTCCTTCTTGTGTCATATCTCTAATGTATCTTTCACATAACTTTGTCTAGTTCATCTTAATATTTTAAGCTTATTAACATTGGGTTGTAATTGTCTCTTAATGCATTTTCCCACAGTTTATGATGCAACTTTTAGACTTGTTATTTCTTTCTATGTAGTAGCTTTCTGTGTTCTATATGTTTATTGAGACAAGGGTCTCACTATGAAGCCCTGACTAACCTGAAACTCAACTATGTAACCAAGCTGACCTCAAACCCACCTGCTTTTGCCTCCCAAGTGTGCCACTGTGCCTGGACTACATTTTTTTTATTTATTTACCCACCCCTTATTTCTCCTTTTGAGACAGCACAGCCTGTAATCCATTCTCAGGCCTTGAACTCACAGTCCTCTTACTCCAGCCGCTATAGTCCTGGAATCATTTTTTTCTAGCCAGGATGATCTTTCTAATTGCTTGAGAAGGCTGCTTAAGCTTATTGATTTTTCACCTTGCCTCTTACAGCATGTAAGGTGAAACACAAAGCCTCCTGCTGAAAGCTAGCAAGAATCTGGGGCTCACATTCATCTTGACAGCCTAGAAGGAAGTGAGTGCTGCCAACAACCACATGGGTTTGGAAACATATTCTTCTTTAATATATCCGCACAAGAGAACCAAGCTCTGATGAACATCTTGTTTGCAGTCTTACAGAGCACCCATCAAACACGTTCCCAGGATCCTGACCCACAGAAACTATGAAAGAATAAGTATGTGTCATACTAATTTTTCGAGTGATACTGCTATACTTCAATAGTAACCCATATTGACGAAACAAAGATCACTGGGTGTGAAAGTGTAAGATAATGCTTGCTTGCTTAGAACATTTTAAACCTATAATTTTAAAGTATTTGAACTTGTAAAGTTGCAGCTGGCATGTCTCTTGTCATTCTACTTGTTTCTTCTTTAAAATAATTGACCTGAACAAGGGAGAGCACATCGACCCCAGATGCTGTCCAGGAGGCCCGTACAAGACTGATCCAGACCCCTGAACATGGATGTCAATAAGGAGGCCTCTGCACTCCAGGGAGCCTCTGGTGGTAGATTAGTAGTTTTCCCTGGTGCAAGAAGGGACTTTGAGAGCCCATCCCATATGAAGGGTTACACTCTGGCCCTGGACACATGGGGAAGGGGCCAGGACCAGCATAGGAAGACTTGGTGTACTTTGCAGAGCCCCCGTTGAGGATCCTACCCTGCCTGGGGAGTGGTGGGTGGATGGGGTGGGGGGTAGGCTGGGGGTGGGGGAGGAAGTTTGGGGGTGAGGGGAGGGAGAGGGAGAAGGGACTTGAAATAAGCTTGTTCCCTAACTAGAACTAATAAAATAATAATAAAAAATTGATGTTTTTATTCTAACTGCTTTTAAGGCCTTCTCTTTATTTAGGAGTATTTAGAAGTTTGTACTATGATATGTCTAGATACTCATTTCATTTTATGTCTTTCTTGGAATTGATTGTTCTTCTTGATATATTTATCAATTTTATAATGTTCTAAGGATATTTTTCTAAATGTTGTTTTGCTTCTCTCCCTCCCTCTCTCTCTCTCTCTCTCTCTCTCTCTCTCTCTCTCTCTCTCTCTCTCTCTCTCTCTCTCTCTCTCCTTGCTTTCTAAAGTTACAGTTACTTTACATATATCACTTGTCTGTATCAGAGGCAATCTCATGGCAGACTCTCAACATTCTCATGGCCAAACTTTCTATCTGTGCCCTCGTTAAGCTTTCAAAGGCAGTGTTCAATCTTTTAAGTTGTCAGTCTCCACTAAGCAAATAACAAATACCCCAGGAGAAAAAGAAGCCCCAAACTGTGGTTCGTTATGGTTATCTATCTTCCCTATGTCCATAGTTCAGTAATTCTTCACTCTGTTTCTCTATTTTAGCTGTCTGATCTGATATTTTTCACAATATTTCTAATATGCTAAGGGGTGGCGGTGGTGGCAGTGGTGTGTATGTGTGTGTGAAAGTTTGTATGTGTGTGTGTGAGTGTGTGTGTGAGAGTACGTGTATAATACTAAGAAAATCCAGGTGACTCAACAGTTTAATGGGTTAGTTTTAATTGTTTTCTCCTGATAAGAGGATCACAATGAGAAACTGTCTAAATTATATTGGGCTGTGGGCATGACTGTGGAGGATTTTATTGGTTGTATTAATTGATGTAGGGAAATCCAACCCACTGTGGGTGGCATAATACTATAGGAAGAACATTCTGAACTGTGTAAGCATAGAGAAATTGAAATGAGCACAAGCAAATGAAGATGCCTGCAGCATTCATTTCTCTCTGCTCTTGAATGTGGCTATGATACAGCTATTTGAAATCCTTGCCTTCATTTCCCCACAATGATAGACTATAACCTTGTTTGTAAGCTAAAATAAACCCATGCTCTCCCATACATTGCCTTTTGTCTGAGTATTTTATCATACCAGGAGGAAAAGAAACTAAGACTGATAGAAGTCTCTAGAAGGGCTAATCTTCAGCAGGAAAGCTAGTCCAAATAAACTTGTCCACCTTTATCAGAAGACAAAATTCAGTATCTGGGACCATCATAATCACTCTCTCAATTCTTCCTACCTCCAGGCTCTACCTTTTCCTCATACCCCTCATCACTACTCCAATAGTGTTCCATCTATTTTATTCTTATTTTGCTTCTGAACCTGCCAGAGCCTCTCAAAGTACAGAGACAGCCTCCACAACACAGTCTATGCATTTATTTACCCCCCCGCCCAAGAAAAACTAACTCAATCCTAACTTCCAATGAAGAAATCTTTCATTTTCTCTTGGCTGACTCCATATAAAGATTTTATCAATTATCCAATTTAGTGAGCACTCAGAAGCAGAAATTAGGCAGATCTAATCTAGTTCTATCTTCATTTCTTTCTTGTGAAATGGCAGGCATATATCTAGTTCTCTGATAACTGAGGAACTGGATGTGAAAATGACTTTAAAACCACAATGTCTGTCACACAGTTGTCAGATATGAGGTGATATATGTGATCCTACGCCTATCACATGAGCCACTTTTGCTTCTGTCTCTACTCTTATATTTCATGAGTAGTATGCAGCATTGGATGCTCTTTTGTCTGTAAGAGCACTTATTTTTCAGTTCTGAGGCATGCTAGACAAGCATTTTTCCAGTGAGTTATGTTCCCAGCCTTAGAAACATTTTGAAATTAATTACCCTAACCAAATAATTTAGCATATCCATATGGTATATCCATATCCATTGTGGTACATTGAACTCTGCAAAACATCTGTACTTCTAACTTTTAAAAGGTGTGCTATCCTTCCATCATAGTCTCAGGATTGTTTTCCCTGTGGTGAGGCATAGAAATGTGGACCAAGCACAAGGTAAGAACTTCATCTAACTTCCACCTTTATTTAAACAACTATAATTTAATAAACTTTCTATTTGCTATAAACAAGGTAAGGTTTAATATCTCTCAAGAGAGAATTTTGGAAAACATTTTTTGAACAGCATTCTATTTTTGTCATAATGGTTACCTATGAAACTCAGTAAATGAAGATCAAATTTTCATAACTACATTTATGATTTTATTACAATGTACGATAGAATTTCCCTGTTAATTAGTACTCAGATTTGCAGATTTACAGAAATTTCTTGTTGCAAAACAATGGGAAAATTGTGAAGGATGATTTTTTGTTAACCTGACACAAACTATAGCTACATAGAAAAAGATATATCAATTAAAGAATTGCCCAGAACAAACTGACCTTTGTCCATGTCTCTGAAGCATTTTTTAAACTGCTAATTGATGTGAGGGCACAGACCACTGTGGACAGTACTACCAGGCAGTACTGTATTACCCAGGTCCAAGCAGTATTACCCAGGCAGGTAAGCCTGAACTGTATAAGAATGGTGGCAAACCAAGAGAAACAAGCTAGTAAGTAGCACTCCTCCATGGTCTCTGCTTCAGTTCCTGCCTTGTGATGATATATTATTTATGATTTATTAAAGTTTGCCTGAGGATTCAGAAAGCAAAGCCAGCCTCGAGGTTTAGAGAGAAGGCATTAGTGATACAAACCTTTAATCCCAGGACTCAGAATTAAAAGGTAGATGGATCTCTGATAGTTCATGACCACCCAGGGCTTCACAAGATTGAATCAGTCTCAAAGAATAACAGAGCTCATGCCTTTAATCCCAGCACCAGAAAGATATAAAAGATAGGAGCAGGGTTTTCAGTAGTCAGTCTCAAGAGTCTCTAGCCATCTTGAGAAGAGTATAACAGTCTGTATGAATCCGAAGAGCAGTGAAGTCAGAAGCAGTTTGAGGATTGCACTTTTGGTCTGAGCTGGGGTAGAAGTAAAAAACTAGTGGCTGGCTTCTCTGCTTTTCTGATCTTTAGCTTGAAGCTTGAACCCCAATATCAGTCTCTATGTCTTATTTTTCATGTTACACTGCCTCAAGGTCTATGCTTGAGTTCCTGCCCTGATTTCCTTCACTGATGAACTGAGAGGTGTATAAGGAAACCTTTCCTCCAGATTGCTTTGTGTCATAATCTTTATCACAACAATGAAAAACAAACTAAAAATCACAACCAATGTTATTTATAAGTGCCTATTTGCTAAAAATAAGAATCATTTTCCATATCATATATGTGTATTCTTTAGACAAAAGATATCAAACAGTTGCCCACTTTAGGGACTATTTCAACATATCCTTAACACATGCATGGGTGAATTAATTAGTTCTGCATCATTCTAGTCAAGCAGAAAGGAAATCACCAGTCAGGTCAGTTAATTCACACATTATAATAGCATGGCTTCCCTCCCTTCTCAGGAATACTTAGATATACAAACAATTCAAAATCATAGGACCCACATTGTGTTTCACCCAACACTTTCAAATTATTCTTCAAAAGCCTGGCATCAAAGTTTTTGGCCTTTGTTTTCATTTTCATTTTCTACTTGGGAAGAAATTTAGAAGGGGTCATAATATTTGTATTCCCAGCTCTGGCCTGCATTGACAATTTCAATTTCTCAAGGCCTTACTGTTGATTTACTAGCCTCGTCAGTTCCACAATGCTGTGACTCTTTCATGTGTCTCACATATTTAATACCTGTTGAGTGTTCTTCAGCATAAAGTTTCTCTAGCCACAAAACAGTTATTATTGCTTCACCCTGAATTTCCTGGCTGGCACTTTTCATTGTTTGTCTTCCATCCACATAGCCCTGCCTTCAGTTCAAGTTCTATTCCACATCAAATAATGTTCTGACTGGAAGAGTTTGATCTTTTTTTGTTGTTGTTTCTCCAAAGTAGATTCCACAAAGTCTTAGTCCATTCAATTGCCATAACAAAATGTCTGACACTATGTAACAAATAAAGAAAAAAGTTGTATATTACTCATGATTCCAGTAGCTCAAAAGTCAAATTCCACAGCATTTGGAATCTTGGTGAGGACCTCACAGCTACATCAGAAATTGGAAGTGCAGTAGAAAGACAACCAGCCAGCTGACTATGAAATGTACAAGTACATGGAGGGACCTCTTACAGTCTGCTCACCCGAGATAGACAATTAATTTCTGAAGCTCAAGCTTGCAAAAGTTTTACTACATTCAAGTATGACTACACTGAGGACCATATTGCATCACACAAACCATGGTGGGACAAATCACAGCACATGACCTAGTTATCTCATGAGTGCCTCTTAAGAGTTCTTCTAATACGTTTTCCACCTCTCCCAAATTGTTTCTGGTAAGTAAACTCTGACCTACTGAGAAATTGCCAGCCGTATTACTGGACACAGTTGACGCTTTGATCTGGCGCCTCAAACAGTATGTCAAACTAGTATATTAACATATTCATCACCAAAGAGGTACAGAATATAGCGCTGTAACATTTAATTTATTTTGTGCACAAGACATTTGAATAGCTAAAATCCCTCATCTGACCATAAATAGAACCTCCAAAACAATAACAACAACAATAAAAACTTCATAATAACTTAATTGTCCTAAAACTTCTCCTTGGGAGCAGAAGAGGAAAATGGACTCTTACCACCCAAGCTTAAACAAAAACAGACATTAGAACCAAAACTACCACATCTCTTAACAGTTCTCTAAGAAGAGCCCCTTATCTTTCCAAAAGGCGTTTTTGATGTATATGCACCATAGATGGAAAGAAAAGTGAAATTTATAGGAAAATGGATGGGGCCCAGAAAGTATAAGTGAGGAGACCCAGATGACAACTTCATGTTCTCTCTCATATGTGAATTCTACTTTATGACACACACACGCATATATATGTATATATATATATGTATATATGTATATATGTATACATATATATGCGTGTGTATACATATGTATGTGTGTATATGTATGTATATACACGGGTAGGAGTGTGGGTAAAGACTAAAAAACTAGAAAGCAGAACAATATATGGAAGAAAGAGATGCTGAGGAAGGGTGGAGATAGAGCAAAAGGTCACATGTGATGTGAAAGCAGAAACGGGGCTGGAGAAAGATCCAAGAACGGAAGGAGATTGGGGGACAAGGGCAGAAGAGAATCAACCAAACCAAAGTTTGTTTGAAAATGCCATAATGAAGCATAACATTTCATATTCTCATTAAAATAAATGAAATAAAATAAAAGTGATTTAGTTTCCTGTGAATAACCTTTATCCCCCCTCCCCTTTCCTCACTAAAATGACATATAAGCCGCAAAGGCCTACTGCCCTTTGTGTTACATTCATTGTGAATTCTCATATATACATGCATGTAGGGGATAAAAATATAACTTTTATCTTAGGAATCTGTGTTCTATCAGTTCAATTAATAGGCCGAAATAACTGAACATAAGAAGGCAGAGAACGAAACCTTTCTTCCCCATCACTAATGACAGGGAAGATAAAGGAACAATAGGGCAAAAGCAATGGCTTCTCAGCAAGATCACTTAAGAACTATGTCACTTGAATCTACCTCTACTATATTATTCCTAAGATCCCTCTAAAACAGAAACTTTATGTGCATCTAAATAGTCCAAAGCAAACAGGAACAGAAACCAGAACAAAACTTGAAACTTTATGACTAAGGGTGTGATTTAAGAATATGTACTTTAGGCAGGTGCCCAAGACTCAGGTGAGTCTGGGCACCGCTCTGCCCCTCCAAACTCCCCCATCAACCCCTGCTCGCTTCTGCCTGAGCCCACCTGGACAAGAGTGGACCTGCCCAGACCAGAAGGCCCACCCTGAGTCTGGACACACCTCACCCCTGTCCACTCTCTGCCCTCTGTCCTACTGAGGGCGCCCAAGCCTCAGGTGAGTTTGGGTGTTGCTCTGTTTCCCAACCTCCCCCACCAACCCCTGCTTGTTTCTGCCTGAGCCCACCCAAGCAAGAGTGGACCTTCCCAGACCAGGAAGGCCCACCCTGAGTCCGGACACATCCCACCTTGTCCACCCACCACCCTCCGCCATCCCGCTGCCACCAGAGGCTGAGCCCTCTGCCAGCCACCTGAGAAAGAGAGAGACCCCACCTTCACTCACTGGAAGAAAGGATGGGAAGAAGACAGAGTAAGAACACACTCAACAACAGAAAAACCAATATGACACCACCAGAATCTAGGGACTCCACACCAGCAAGATCTGAAAAGCCCAACACAGAGGATGAAGAAGAGATGGGCCTCAAAAATTATCTTAGGAAGATGATAGAATCCTTTAAAGAGGAAACAAGAAAATCCCTTAAAGAAATAGAAGAAAAAACAAACAAAGAATTATATGAGATGGAGGCAAAGACAAACAAAAAATTAAAGAAGTAATCAAATCTCTTAAAGAATCTAAAGAAAGCCAAGAAAAAACAACCAAACAAGTAAAGGAAGCACTGGAAACAGTTCAAGGCATGAAAGCTGAAATAGAAAAAATAAAGAAAACACAGAATGAGGCAATTCTGGAAATAGAAAGGCTGGATAACGATCAAGAACTAAAGATGTGGTATAACCAACAGAATTCAAGAGATGGAAGAGAGAATCTCAGTTGTTGAAGATTCTCTAGAGGATATACAGTCATCGACCAAAGAAAGTCCAACAAATCCTTAACACAAAATATCCAGGAAATATGGGGCACTGTGAAAAGGCCGAAGCTAAGAATAATAGGTATAGAAGAAGGTGAAGAAATATAGCTCAAAGGTACAAAAACATATTTAACAAAATCATAGAAGAAAACTTCCCCATCCTACAGAAGGATATGCCTATGAAAGTACAAGAAGCTTACAGAACACCAAACAGACTGGACCACAGAAAGAAATCCCCTCGACACATAATAATCAAAACACCAAACTTTCAGAATAAAGAGAAAATATCAAGAGCAGAAAAGGAAAAAGGCCAAGTAACATATAAAGGAAGACCTATCAGAATCACACCTGAGTTCTCAATGGAAACTGTAAAAGCCAGAAGGTCCTGGATTGATATCCTACAAACAATAAGGCAGCATGGATACCAACCCAGACTACTGTACCCAATAAAACTTTCAATCACTATAGATGGAGAAAACAAGATATTCCATGACAAAACCAGACTTAAACAATACATATCCACAAATCCAGCACTACAGAAAGTTCTAGAAGGAAAACTCCAACCCAACGAAGATAACTACACTCACAAAAACGTAGGCAATAGATAATCCCATTTTACCAAACATGAAAAGAAACAGGAGAGCGAAATCCACACACAATGTCACCACCAACAATAAATCCAAAACAATCAAGAACCAACAATTAATGGACATTAATATCCCTCAATGTCAATGGTCTTAACCTACCTATAAAAAGATACAGGCTAATTATTGGTCTTTTTATGTAAATATAAATATATATATACATAAATATAAATATGTATATACATATATACATATATAATTTGAATTTTTGGAAACTTTAGCTGTGCTGTCAACTTTGGAAAAAAGTATCCCAGTTTACCATGTTGAGTTGGCATTGTACAAAATTTAACAGCCATATTGGTCTAGAAATGTTAAACTGAATTTTTTTCCATTTGTATAGGGGTAACGCACTGTCTTAAATATGTAAGGTCTTAAAAAAAATGAAGGGATTTTGAGAGCCCATCCCTTGTGAAGGGATGCTCTCTTGACCTGGACACATGGGGAAGGGCCTAGGCCTGGCCCTGGATGAAGTAGTAGACTTTGGGGAACCCCTTTTGAGGGCCTTACCCTGCCTGGGGAATGGAGAGGGGATGGCTAGGGGCAGGTGGGATGTTGGGGGGAGGGGAGGGAGAGGGAGAAGGGATTGACATCTGAAGCAAGCTTGTTTCTAATTTGAACTAATAAAATTTAAAAAAAAGATATAGGCTAACACAATGGATATGAAGACAGAATCCATCCTTCTGCTGTATACAAGAAACACACCTCAACTTCAAAAACAGGCGTTACCTCGGAGTAAAGGGTTGGGAAAAGATTTTCCAATCAAATGCGTCCAAGAAACAAGCTGGTGTAGCAATCCTAATATCTAAAAAATTAGACTTCAAACTAAAATCAATCAAAAGAGATGAAGAAGGACACTTCATACTCATCACAGGAAAAGTCCATCAAGATGAAGTCTCAATCCTGAACATCTATGCCCCAAATACAAAGCCACCCACATTCATAAAAGAAACATTACTAAAGCTCAAACCGCACATAAAACCACACACACTTATAGTAGGAGACTTCAACACCGCGATTTCACCACTAGACAGGACCACCAGACAGAAACTTAACAAAGAAACAGAGGATCTAATAGAAGTTATGACCCAAATGGGTTTAATAGATATCTATAGAACATTCCATCCAATCACAAAAGAAAATACCTTCTTCTCAGGGCCACATGGCACCTTCTCTAAAATTGACCACATGGTTGGTAACAAAGAAAACCTCCACTGATACAAAAGAATTGAAATAACCCCCTGTATCTTATCAGATCACCATGCTTTAAAGCTAGAATTCAACAGCAATACAAATTGCAGAAAACCTACAAACTCGTGGAAATTGAATAACACCCAATTGCACCATTCCTGGCTTGAGGAAGAAATAAAAAAGAAATTAAAGACTTCCTAGAATTTAATGAGAATGTAGACACAACATACCCAAACTTATGGGACACTTTGAAAGCAGTGCTAAGAGGAAAGTTCATAGCACTAAGTGCCCACATGAAGAAACTGGAGAATAGTCACACTAGAGAATTGACAGAACAACTGAAAGCTTTAGAGCAAAAATGAAGCAAACTCACCATGGAGGAGAAATGCCAGGAAATAATCAAACTGAGGGCTGAAATCAATAAAATAGAAACTAGGAAAACATGAAAAAGAATCAATGAAACAAGGAGTTGGTTCTTTGAGAAGAGCAACAAGATAGACAAACCTCTATCCAAACTTACCAAAAGACAGAGAGAGAGCATGCTAATTAACTAAATCAGAAATGAAAAGGGGGATATAACAACGGACATTGGGGAAATCCAGAGAATCATCAGCTCATACTTTGAAAACATGTACTCCACAAAATTCAAAAACCTAAAGGAAATGGACAGTTTCCTGGATAGATATCATTTACCAAAATTTAACCAAGAACATATAAGCAGTTTAAATCGACCTATAACCCATAATGAAATAGAAGCAGTCATCAAAAGCCTTCCAACCAAAAAAAATCCCAGGACCAGATGGCTTCACTGCAGAATTCTACCAGAAATTCAAACAAGAGCCAATACCAGTACTCCTCAAATTGTTCCACACAATAGAAGCAGAAGGGACATTGCCAAACTCTTTTTACGAGGCTACAATCACTTTGATACCCAAGCCACACAAAGACACAACTAAAAGAGAGAACTACAGACCAATATCCCTCATGAACATTGATGCAAAAATACTCAACAAAATATTGGTGAATCAAATCCAAGAACACATCAGAAAAACCATCCACCATGATCAAGTAGACTTCATCCCAGGGATGCATAGATGGTTCAACATACAAAAATCCATCAATGTAATCCACCATATAAACAAACTGAAAAAGAAAAACCATATGATCATCTCACTAGATGTTGAAAAAGCCTTTGACAAAATCCAAATATGAATTTTAGACATAGAGCAAAGGATTACCAGCCTACAATCCTCTTCACCAAAGAAACTAGGAAACATGAAGGACTCTAAGGAAAAGATGCATGGATCCCAGAAATGGGAAGGGGCAGGAACTCCTGAGCTAATTGGGAGCATGAGGGTAGGGGAGAAGAAGCTTCGAGAATGAGAGGAGGAGAAGAGGAGAGGAGAGGAGGAAATAGAGGAGCAGAAATAGTGTGTTAGGGGAAAATAGAGAAGAGCAGAATGAGAGATACCATATCAGAGGGAGCCATTACAGGTCCAAAGAGAGATCTGGCACTAGAGAGATTTCTAGAGACTTACAAGGATGACACAAACTGACAATCCAGGCAATGGTGGAGAAGATAACCTAAACACCCTTCCCCTAAAATGAGATTGATGACTACTTTTTATGCCATCCTGGAGCCCTCATCCAGTGGCTAATGGAAGCAGAAGCAGATATCCAGTGAACTGAACTCTGGAACTTAGTTGCAGAGAGGGAGGAATGAAGATCAAAGTGTCGGTACCAGGCTGGTGAATCTCACAGAAACAGTTGGCCTGAACAAGGGGGAGCACATCGACCCCAGACTGCTGTCTAGGAGGCCAGTACAGGACTGATCCAGACCCCTGAACATGGATGTCAATGAAGAGGCCTCTGCACTCTAGGGGGCCCCTGGTAATGGATTAGTATTTTCCCCTGGTGTAAGAAGGGATTTTGAGAGCCCATCCCATGTGAAGGGATGCACTCTTGGCATGGACACATCGGGAAGGACCTAGGCCTGGCCCAGGATGATGTGGTGGACTTTGGGGAGCCCCCACTGAGGGCCCTACCCTGCCTGGGGGGTGGAGGGTGGATGGGGTGGGGGGTAGGTGGGGGGAAGGAGGGCTGGGTGTGAGGGGAGGGAGAGGGAGAAGTGATTGATATGTGTAACAAGCTTGTTCCTAATTTGATCTAATAAAAATAAAATAAAATAAAGAATATGTATTTTTTCTGGGTCTAGTAGAACTTGCCTATAATCCCACACTGGAGAGATTGAGGCTGGAGTGTCATGAATTCAAGACAAATTTGGGCTACATGAGCTCCTGTCTGAAAACAGAGAAGGAGGGGGGTAAACTAAACTGGACAAATCTATCACTGTATTGTTCTTTTCCAAATGGAAACTGAGTTGTAATTTCATGACGTTTTATTTGTTTAATTATGCTTCAATTATTCACTGGACATGTTCTGTGATATTTTTCTTCTTAGAAATTTTGATTCAATTCCCCATTTAGAGTCTGCTATGAGGTCTTGACACAGACAAGGAATTAACTACTGAGAACAAAGGTTTTTCTATACGAGGCATTGAGAAATCGCTTTTGCTGAAAAGTACTGACTCCTCACTTGGACCCACAAGAGCAGGATGAAAGCCTGGTGCCTCTGCTTTCATTTTCTAGCTATCTCCTTTAGGCATCTTACTTTTAGCTTTTAACTTAGTCCTGTTTCAAACTCCTAAAAAGGTACCGGAAAGTCCCTGTCACTTTCTAGATTTGCAGTCACCTCAGATCCAGTAGCACTTCACAGACAGATCACCCCATAATGTTATCACCCCCAAGCAGAAGCAGCATCCCACAGGAGCCACCTTACAGAACCAGAACTGAGATAATGATCAAACAGACCACACTGGCCAGGACTCCTAGATTATGGATATCTATTCACTCTCTGGCCCAATTCTCCCTTTGTTTAAACCCAAAGGTCAACTTCCTACCCCAAAGATGGACTTGGGATCACTGGGCCCCTTCATCTGTTCCTTTTTCCAGTGTGCCACACTGAGTAAGTCTCCTTTTTCTGCTTTTCACAATTTATTTCTTGAACACACTGGGATGAACAGTTGACCCTAGTCCATTGAGCCTTCCAGAGACATGTCTTTTCTCAGAAACCCAAGGAACAATTCTGACTGGGATTCGAATTAACTTGGCCTTTTGCAGTGGCCATCATGATACAGCATTCAAATGTTAGTACTGGGCTGGAGCTCACCAACAGTCTTCAGCTTCAAAAACTTCTGATCTACCGAGTTCATTCATACTGAGGCTGCACTTACCTCAGATTAGTCAATAAGCATATCCAGGCCACTCCTGACTGACATGAAACCCCTCCAGCAATGACTTTTGTTCTGGTCTGTGCATTGGTCCGGCTGAATCTTTCTCTGAGCTATGCTGCTGAGTGGGGTTCTCCTACCTAACCCTCTTTCTTAGGCTTTCCCTTTCCATATGGATCAGACCTACCAACTTGCTTGAAAGCTCCCTCTTTCTCTTCCTAAGCTGAACCTTCTTACCCATGAGAGAAATAGTCCCCTTGAAATCACAATTTTCTCTAGTTTCATCTTCTCACTTCATCACTACTGTTAGCTATCAATGACGCCTTAGAACAATGACTACCTTTGCAAAGCATCAGGTATGGACTATGTGGAAAATCTTCTACTAGACACCATAAAAATTCCATAGATGGAGGGATAAGACAGTAAAAGCAGTAGTGAAAACTTCTTTGAGCCAGCTATCATTCACTCATCAATTTTCGTGTGCCAGACAAGGCACTCAATTCTTTTTGTAAGTAATTTCAGTTAAGCCTCACAGCAACCATATAAAATAAGTGACATTATTTCAATTTTATGGTGATGTGCCCAAGGACATGGTGCTACTTGTACTTTAAAAAATCAGGTTTAAGGAGAATACTACAGAATCTCAAAACATATGCTCTTCTATGCATTGTACCACCTTCTAACACTAATAATAAGCATAGCTTTTTGAAGTTAACTAGTGTCATGTACCAGGCAGGAGGCCAGACCTTCTTATATGTGTAACCTCCTGCAATCCTCAGAGCAATCTCACAAAGGAAATATTATTATTACCATTTCACAGGTCTAAAAACCAACAAAAATGTCACCTAACATAGAGAATTGTTTCCTAGGAACAATTAATGACATCATCCTTCCACAGCAGCAAATGACACATTAATTGTAGGTTGAGGAGAGTTTCCTGAACTATGTAATATGCTTAATGGCCTTAGTCATTTAGATGCCTACCCCCTAGCACACCTTTCCACACCCACCTTGTCTGTCATTATAGCCTTACGGTTTACAATCAAAGCATTCTAAGACCTTCTCTTAACTCTCTTGGCCCTTTCATGGTGAGCCTTCTGTCTTGTATGTCAAGAGACTCTCTGGCTCATTACACCAGTATGACATTCTAGGTTACTTCTGAAAAAGAAAAAAAAAGAAAAAAAAAACAAAAAATGGTCTACTAACAAATGAATCTGTTTTGTTTTATTTTTTTTCTAGAGAACACACCATATAGTTTGTGACCTATGGTCTATAGTACCCAGGGCTGATTTTGTTTTTAGCATATTCTGGAAACTGTCCTCTAGTGCTCTTTCCTGAGGTGCATATTATATATCAAGAATGTATAACCTTTAATAGTTGCTACATTTTTTGTCTGAGAAATATGTTTGGATTTATTTTTCTTCCCTCTAATGTGAGCGCCACCCACACCACCCACCAGTCAGATTAAATATTATCTAACAAGAAAATAATAAAAGCTAAATACCAGCAGAAGCAGAAGGGAAAAATTCTCTGAGTATTTATGATTATTTGAAAACACAGAAACAGGGTTTCCGTTGTTTTGTTTTTTTTCACGGATTTTCTGGAAGTTTCCTGTATACCCAATGTCATGGCCAAAGTGGCAGTGGGCAGATAAGTGTGGCAATAGTGGGGAGAGGAAATAAAAAGTCTATTTCAAGGCAGAATGGAAGTGAGGATCTAGACAGGAGATCATGTCTCTTTTCATAAGCTATCATGTTCCCTGTGGCTATGGGGCATGTCAAGCACTACAGTCTGATGCATCTTAAAACTGTTTTGTTAGCTTTCTGTCACGATGACAAAATACCTGAAATAAAGAAAGCTCCCAAGGAAGAAAGATTTATTTTGGCTGGTGATTTAGGAAACATCATGGTTGAAAGGCAAGGCCGGGGAAAGCTGTTCCTGGTCAGGAGACAAAAGGCAGGGCAGGAGATCTGGATCACAGTACTCCCTTCCAGAGCAGAGCCTCCCCACAGTGATCTAGTTCCCAGAACTCTGCGCCCATCTAATGAAATGTCCCACTGCTTTCGGAATAATGCCACCAGCTGGCATTTAAGCTTTGATTATGAACCTTCCAGGGTCACTGAAGAACCAAGCCATAACAAAATCACCTGCAGCAAAGTCTCAGATTTGAATTTCAAAGACAGCAGAGGATCCAGTCCACCCACAGAATTGTGAGTCACACAAATGGAGGTAGCTGCTATTCGGAAATAAGAAACTGACAAGAAGATGAGGTGACACGAGGCAGAGCTGCAAGTCCACCTATGCTGAAGTTGAAAAACATGAAAAATAGTCTTGTATGTAAAGAGAATTCTGAGAAAATTTTTTTCCAGTCCACCAACTTCTATGTGTCTGTTTGGCCAATTATATGACATGGCTCCAAACCAATTAATATGGGGGTACTAATTTTATCACACTGTTTAAGGAAATCATACCATTCTAGGGAAAGCTGGTTTGGGATTCATAAACTGCAACTTGTCTTTGACTTACTATGGCTAGACTGATGAATTTTGGAGTTTAGAATAGTGTGAAACTGATAGGCAATCAGTAGAAACCACCTATCATTGAATGTGGCTGGAAATGAAAGTCAGTGTCAGAACACTTGCATAGCATTGTGAAGCCCTGGGTTTAAACCATAGCACTGAAAAAAAAAAAACAAAAGAAAAGTGAATTTAGGTCTTCTCCTGGACTAATGCTGTGTGTTTTGGCCTTCTCTGCAGACATTCTGCAGCTCCTATTCAGGAAGCCACTGATACTCATGCTTGCTACATATGCATACTTAGTATGTATTTTTACTTACAATATTTTCAAGTTATGGTTTATTAGCATTTAACCACATTATAAGAAAAGGGGCTTGTATATGTCATTTTAATTTTGATATAAATTGAATAAATACTGTGCTAATAGTTTCTAGATAACATGGATATCAGATAACTAACCATCTAGGAATACAATAAAACAATATGCAACTCATTAAAATGAGTGCATGCAGTTTTCCCCCACTCTCAAACATGACCGTTTACATCATCAATCCCAAATTCATCCCACTGCAGTTAGAGTTAATCTCTTCTCATGCTGTCCTCACTGGAAATCAAGAAGCTTTAGTCTCTTTTGCAACCTCTTAAGAGGTATTTTAAATTTTCCTCTTGATCTTTCCCTTGATTGACTAAGAAGTGCCTACTCTCAAACATGTTACAAAGTTTTATATATAACTTTATAATCTTCCTCTGGCTCTCAGGGAACTTTCTCAAAGTTCTTACCTCTTTTTGTGATGGCCTATAGCTACCTAGAAAATAACTCCAAACACAGTAACATTAAACAACAAATTCATAATTAACATTATTCCTCCTAGTTTGGGGAGGATGTGACCCGGCTTTGCTAGCTTGTTTTATATAGGAAGGAAGTTACAGTAAGACACTACTGAGCTTCGAGTCATATTGTCCGTATTCATAGGGATGGTGGCTAATGGTATTTGTAAGCTAAGACTTCAGCTGGAGTTGTCACTAGAAACCTACATGTGGCCCATCCCTTCAGTCTGGCTTGGTGGATTAATCCATTTTGTGTTGCTGTAACAAAATACCTGAGTTTGGGTTTGGTTACTTAGATAGCCATTCTGGCCAGCCTATATTCAAGAAGTGGGAAATTCTTCTTCACCACTTGATGAAAACACGGACCTTCAAAAGAACTCAACCATATGTTAAACTCAGCACAGCAGGTCTCTTCGTTGAGGAATAGCTTGTCATTTCTGGGTGAAGGAAACAAGTAGGGCTCCACATATGAGCTTGAATCAGAAACCAGGGAGTTGTGTGAGAGGTCTCAGGGCAGCTTGTGGCAAAGGATAGAGAAAGAAAAGATGAAGGGCTTCATAAATATCAAGGACACAATCCCAGGCAGGAATGGCCAGTACTTCTAAGAGTGAAAAGTGACACCAAAGAGGTCTGAGGTCTTCAGGAAGAGGCTCTTGATGCAAGGGTGAAGGAGCTCAAGAGAGTAGCAGTCTAATCAAAGAGCACTCAGGGCAGCACTCCTGGTGAGCAGCCCCATGTGTCATTTTCAGGAGTACAATTGTAGGAGTCCCCAGAGTCTGCCTCAGAACACACGGGAGGCTTTCGGTCCCAGAACCTCCCACTGAGCACCACCCAATCTCTGGTGAACTCCACTCCCCAAGAGAGAGTGCAAGACTGCCCAGAAATGAAAAGACTGCTCTTAAATGGCCATATTTCTGAGAAGTTGCCACAGTCAGGAGAGGCTGGTTGAGTATGTTTAGCTTGTGCTAGTCCAAAGAAACACACTGAGTTTTACTGAGAGCCATTTATTTCTTCAGAATAAGAAATGAGGCGAGGAAAGAGATAGAGGCAGTGGCTTTTATAATTGCTTCAAATGCAGGAAGACTAGGAAGACTGACTTGGTTGACTGCATGCTCACACTTGGGGTCATAAACATACAAGGAAACCCATTAGCACAAAGCCTGGTACACAGTGTGTGCTTATAGAACCAGAGAGCTGAGAGAGCTGGCTTCAATCCAGGCCAGCTGTGTCTTCTGTTGGGTACAGTGACAAGAAGGAGACAAGGTAAGAAGATTTAAAACATAAAGAGCATCATGTACCTCTAAATTTCATATAGACGTTAATAATAAAAGTGGCATTTTATTGTGCATTCATATTTAGATTTTAACATGTCAAAATCTACACACACAGAGAGAGAGAGAGAGAGAGAAAGAGACAGAGAAGAGAGAGAGAGAGAGAGAGAGAGAGAGAGAGAGAGAGAGAGAGAGAGAATTTTTCTTTCATAAATAGTGGCTCCCTCAGTGAGATACATATAAGCTCCTTTAAGAACCGGTACCATGGTTACCTCCATGTGTGAATGAGTTGTCACACTGATTGAATATGGTCACTTCACTCCCTTATTGTTCAGACAGTGGTTATGAGCCTTCATCCAAGCAAGACATTAGGCATTGGTGAGTTGGCAAAGATTCATAAAATAGAGTCTGTCCCTCAGCAGTGACAGTTGAGCCACAGGACTTGGAAAATAATTTACACCATAACCTGCAAATGTAGATAGAATTTAGTTTCTTTGATCGTGCCTATAATTAATCCGACACCCTTCTGTGAGTGAGCAGAAAGTCAATTAGTTGCTTCAATGTGGTTTAATGGAAGGCATAATAGCTCTTCCTACCACCCTCAAAGTCTTGCAGTAGTCTGGGTTCCAAGGACACCTTCTGAGACAGGATCTGTGCAGAAGAAACTGAAGGACTCAAGCACACCAGGGCTGCTCACAACAAACCAGAACAGACAGTCCCTGTACAGAACAGAGAAACCACTCTCCAAAAGGGTGTTTACATAAATAACAGTCTGTTTTTCAAAGAAGTAAATCAGCTTCATAGAGCAAAGTGGAGCTAGGGAAGCAGCAGAGATTTCAACAGCCAGAGTTCTGCTACCCAGTAAAGAGGAAGATGAGTTCCAGAGGCCACTGATAATTCTAACACCGGGATAGGCTTGCTACTGGAGAGAATATCTAATACATCTTAGTTCAGAATGGGAGACAGGGATTAACCCTAACCCTAACCCTAACTCTAACCCTAACCTTAACCCTAACCTTAAATCCCACAAATGAGAGAAAAGGGTGTGACACCTAAGTTCTTCCTTTACACAGTGTACGCTTGACACTTTCACAATAAATAAAAGGCCTTCTAGGTATGGTAGGCTCCTGTAGCCATACAAAAAAGTATTTAATCCTAGGCTGTGCTCAACTACACAGTAAGAGGGAAATAAAAATAATAGCTAGTGGTCTTAGTAACTATGATCACAATAACAGCTAACACACAGCAACTTCTATGTTGCAGGAATTGTTCTAAGTACTTGTACACATTAACTCATTTTGCTTAAAAAAAAAAACTTGCAGTGTCACTAACATGATCATCAGGATGAGGAAACCAAGACATATAAAACAATTTGTTTTAAACAAAATGTGCCTTGATCAAACAACTAATTAACTTGGTTTTTACTCCAATTCTTGACTCCATGGGAGTCACTCAAGCAGGAAAAGCCACTGTACTTACATAAAAATGGCATTCTAGAAGTTCAGCCCTAGGCTCTATTTAGTAGCCTCTAGTTCCCCGAAAGAATCATACTGGTAGCACAAAGACATCAGCATCAATCCACATACCCCAAGTTCACAAAAAGGTTGATTGCTTAGCAACCAACAAAGAGCTTTTATTCATGATAAACCCTGAACTGTTTGGGCACAGTATATTAATCTGAATGTAAATGCACTGTTTTATACTACAATACAATGTTGTTTTACAGCAATCCTCTGGGTTTCAAAGTTCAGGCCATTGACAGCAAGACCATGGTGAATGTGCACCTTGGTGTCCCTTGTTGGAAAGATCACTCTGCAAAATAACTGAAGGAAAAGCCTTTTCTGCAGTTTGGGGACCCACTCAGAATTGACAACAATCTCCATAAAGTCCTGCACAGAGTCAGCATCATTCAAAGAACTGCCATTCCAGTGGGGAGTGGTTGACTCATTTGGCACCTATGTCAGTTAATTTAACCAAAGCCTTCTCCATTAACCTCCACTGAGAAATTGAAAAAGTGCACCACTCACCTAACACGTGATGGCTTAATGGCATATTTTCCCTACTGTCGTTGTTCCCACTATCCATTTAGGTTACTCATTGATTTGTCAGAAATCTGAAGCTAATTTTACACATACCACAGTATCAGAAGGGATGAAAGGTCAGAGGCACTGTAATATAGTAAAAGATATATAACAATTATCCATTGCTGTATAATAAACCTAGTGATTTAAAAATAATAATTGTTTATTTATTTTATGCTTGGCTCTTCAGCGTGAAAAGGGCTAGGCAAGGCCATATCCTTTGTGTTTTAGGCAACATGGGGCAGGATAGCTTACCTGGAACCTGGAGAAATCCTTTCAAAATGGCTTGTTGGCTTGATTGATGAATTACTGTTGGCTATTAGCAGAGAGCTCAGATTGATCTGGGAACAGGGAATGCATTCCTTTCCACAGAAGCCTTCTCCACACAGTGCCCGTGCTTCCTTGTGGCATGATGGCTTGCTTCCAATATGAGAATTCCAAGAAACAGGAAGTTGAAGTTGTCAGTTTCTTAGTCTGGGCCTAGGGTGGGCCCAGCAACACTTCCACTGTGCCCCATTTGACCTGCAGCTCCAAAGTCCTGCTTCATTATCGAACACAGGTCCCAGCAATGGGTGGCACAAAAGTCAGAGATTGTTCAGGTGCTGTTTTTAAATTGCCACATGGTTGTAATAACAGATTGTTAAACTTGTCATACTTATTAGTTCATATTTTGTTACTGTTTTCCTCAAAGATGAAGAAAACTGTTTAAAGAGCACACAGCTAGATAATCACAGAGTCAAACTAAAATGTAGGCCTTAATTTCTGCCTTTGTTAATTTGAATGGAAAAAAAAGTATGGTGCTCAAATTTCTCTGACAAAGCCATCCACAGATGTTCAGAAGACAGCTCTTCAAAATTTGCAGCTAGTTAGTTGTGTGTAGATAAATCCCTTAAAGGTACAAGTCACTTAGCACTATCTTAGGCCATTGACATTAGCTAATGCTGTAGTAAAATGACCATAGAATAGCTATAAAAATATAATGACATATTGATTAACGTTCATCAGACATCACAGTGTGCAGAGAATAAAGAAATGAACAAGAAACAGGTCTTGCCCTCCCAGAGTGTATAGACTCATGGAAGCTACTGTCAATTAAACAAGAGAGTACAATACACTTACAGTATAAAGGATGTTTCTATTGTTATGAAAGCACATAGAAAGGAAAGTAAATCTTTGCTTGGAGACCTAGAAATGCTTCCCAAATGATACAATGTATAAACTGAAACCAGAAGGTTATGGGGGATAAAAAGATCAGCATATTTAAGAAAATGGAAAGCATTTATAAAGATATGTTGAAAATTGCTTAAATGATTGAGTAGATTCAAACTACCACAGCGTCTTGTGCATAGCAGGTTTTCAATAGCCCACAAGTGGATTTAAATTATACAAATGATTCCATACTATCACTAGTCATTTGGGAAGCATCTTCCTTCCTTAGTTCTTTCACAGATGTGACTTAGTACTAGATTGTTGGGTTTAAAAAAATTCAGGGATGTTGAGGGTCATATCAGGGTCCGTGGGCCCAGTGCAGCCAGGGTCTGTGCTGATGTCTGATGCTCCTGTCTCCTGCATGCCATCGAAGGCCATGCAGAAGACACACAAGATCAAGGGCTAAGTTAGTGTCTCAGGGCCATGCCGCCACTGGGGGGCAGTGATGATGTCCAGACCCAGCTGCTGCTAAGGACCACATTGGGGTCCATGGTCTTACTGTGGCTGGCAGTGTGACCGAAGGGTCCAGGTTCTACATTACCACTAATGGTTACCTAAAGGCCCAGGATTGGGACCGTAACCAGAGGGCTTGGTGGTGTCCAGAGACCATACAGCTGCCGGAACCATTCCCACCTGGGTGGCCATTCCTTCTACCCAGAGCCAGTATGTCATCCGGGCCTAAGCTGCTGCCTAGGGCTATGTCTAGGCCCATGGTAAAGCCGCAGCTGAGACCTGTATTGGTATCTGTGCCCAGTGTCACCTCAGGAGGCCTTGGGAATCATGCGAAGTGAATTCAGGCTGTACTGGGCTGGTCCTGCCCTTCTCTGTCCTGGGAAATCTGGCCTTGCCTCTAGCAGGCCACTACAGCAAGATAGCTAGCCCCTGAACTCGGGAGACGGGGCCCCTACCACTCACTACAGGCAAGGATGAAGCTACTCTGAGGGCATGCATGTAGGGGAGCTGACTCCACCACCTCATCCGAGGCAGGTGGCCCCAGTGGATCGATCTGACCTGCCTAGCTAACACCCAGGCTCACAACTAGGACTTGGGTTGACCCACCGCAGCATCAACCCCATCCAGATCCTGTTGGAACTCCTGAAGGAACTGGTCCTGCCAAACAATACCCGAAAGATCCCTAAGACACATGATACCACAGAAGAGCTCCGATGAAGATCCAGTGAGGATGGTGTACTAAAAACCAGAAGCCTTGAGCCAGACTCACTGCAATGGACAGTTGCCAGTCAAACTAATGGGATAAAGGAGTATACTATATATACTGAAGCCTCAAATACCATCAGGACAGATGAAGAGATGATGGAGAGGCAGGGGAGAAGGAGAAGCAGAGATTCTTCTGTTTGGGGGTGTGGTTTTTGTTCTGGTTTTGTTTATTTGTTTTTTGTTGTTTTCTTGCTTTTGTTTGTTTGCTTGCTTGCGTGCTTTCTTTTTTTTTTAATGAAACAGCCTCAATTTCCTTTTTTTCTATTTTTATTTTATTTTATTTTTTCCAACTTTTTTTATTTGAATTAGAAACAGGATTGTTTTACATGACAATCCCAGTTCCCTTCTCCCACCCGTCCTCCCCTACCCCCCCAACTAAAACCTTATCTGTCACATAGCTTTTCTGCCCCCCCTGGATGGTGAGGCCTTCCATAGGGTGTCATCAGAGTCTATTGTATCCTTTGGGATAGGGCCTAGGTCTACCCCCGAGTATCTTGGCTCAGGGAGTATTCCTTTATATGGAATGGGCTCCCAAAGTCCACACCTATGCTAGGGATAAATACTGGGCTTCTACAGGAGGTCCCGTAGATTTCTGAGGGTTCCTAACAGAAACTCATGTTCCTGGGGTCTGGATCAGTCCCATGCTGGTATTCCAGCTGTCAGAGAGGTCCAGACCAGGCTGGTGAAACACACAGAAACAGCTGACCTGAACTTCTGGGAACTCTTGCTTTCATGCTTTCTTACTTCGTTGTGTTTTGTATCATGGGGAATGTAACACCGAAGATGGGGATATGCGGGACCGGGCAGTGAGCAGAATTGTGGTACATGATATGAAACCCCTAAGGACTCAATAAAGAAGTTCAAAAAATGCATGGAGACATGATTAACCCAGCCGTGTGTTAAGCATACAATGTTGCATGTTGTCTAGTATCATGGATTTGGGATAGCTTCAAAATGCCTGCTTTCCTGCTGCCTCCACTAATGCTAATGTTATTTCTCTTTTTGTTTATAAGGTCTTAATGTATCCTGGGAAGGGTGTGGGCAAATACTCTCCTGCAATTCTGCAATCTCTGTCGTCAGAACAGAATAAATGTTTCTGCTTCCTGAAGTAATTACTAATTATAAAACCACAGATATAGCTCTCTGGTGGCTTTCATTTTCTCTAGTAGCCTTGCCTTTCCTGAATCCTTCAAGAGTGCTTCTCTAAGGAGTCTCAGCTGACATTCCAATCTCCCCAGGCAGTTTTCCACCATTACTGCCAAGGGCTTCCAAAAGAAACATATTTGACTTCAAGAGGAGAAATTCCTGCATTGCCTAATATCTGCTTCCCTACTACTCCCATCACACACACACACACACACACACACACACACACACACACACACACACACATATATATATATATAATATATATATATATATATATATATATATATCCATGTAAGCAGAAGTTGGCTGCCCCTTATGTGGAAAGGCTCAGTATCAAAAGTATTTCAGAGTTTGGATTTTTTTTCAGAATTTTGTAATGACTGAAACATACACAATGAGATATCTAGGAATGGAATCCAAGTAAATATTTCATATGTGTCTTATACACACAGCCTCAAGTTAAGTTCATGAAAATAAATTTAATTTTTAAAAGTTTTTAATCAGACTTATATATTTATGTCACATGCACACATTTGTTCATGTTACAGTATGTGTGGAGGAGTCAACTCCTTCCTTCCACCATGTGGGTCCTCAGATTGAACTCGGGTCCTCAGGATTGGCAACTAATGCCTTTATCTTCTGAGTCATCTCATTGGTCCCATAGAAGTTCCTTTATATTTTGAATGTAGTCTGTCAGAATTTTCTACTTATGATGTCATGTTGGTAATCAGAGAGTCTTGTATTTTGCATTTTTTTCCTAATTTCTAAGGGTGTGGAACACTTTTAAAGATATTTCCTAGCTATTTTCATTTCTTCTTTTAATAAATCTCTGTTCATATCCACAACCTATTTTTTCAGTTTTGAAAATTTAAGTTTTAAATTAAACTATAATTATATAATTTTCCCCCTTACCTTTCCTCTTTCCAACTCCAGCCATGTTCCCCCACCTCTCTCTTCAAATTGTGGCCTCTTTTTCTTTGTTATTGTTACATGGTGTGTGTGTGTGTGTGTGTGTGTGTGTGTGTGTGTGTGTGTGTGTGTGTGCGCCCTCATGAGCACACACATAAATGTCTAAATATAACCTACTGAGTCTGTTTAATGTTGTTTGTATATGATTTCAGGGGACCACATGATATTGGATAACCAATTAAGGGGCAAATTCCTGGGGGAGACAAGTTTCATAAATAAAAACCAAGGGGAAATTTTCCTATTTTGAAGCATTGTAGACATTGGTTTCAAATTAATGGTGCTCGGCACATAATGGCACCATGCTCTAAAAAGCAGTGTCATAACTAAAGTGGAAATTCAATTTACAGCAAAAATATCTGAGAAACTTTTAATAGAAATAGTATTTGATTTGACTTGAAACTTTAAAAGGTAGCCAGCCGTGGTGGCGCATGCCTTTAATCCCAGCACTCAGGAGGCAGAGGCAGGCAGATCTCTGTGAGTTCGAGACCAGCCTGGTCTACAAGAGCTAGTTCCAGGACAGCCTCCAAAGCCACAGAGAAACCCTGTCTCGAAAAATCAAAAAAAAAAAAATGGTTAGTAGGTATGCCTATGTAAAAATGTTTGCCCCTGAATGGATATTTTTATGATCTAATATTTTCTTCCTCCTTTCCTTATGGAGAGTTCATAGAAATTAACCTGGGAAATAAGCAAACAATTGGTGCAATCAACCCTATATCAAATCAGTATTACTTACGTAGATGAACACTTCTCCATTTTTTACACATAATTACAGCCAAGCAACTTTCATTGATTGATTAATGAGAACAAGAGTGACTCATGTGGGTTCTGGGTAGAAGCTTTGAAGGTCAGTACCTTGTACACCAAATTAACCACAGTTAATCTGTAGTGAACAAGTGGTAGGAGTAGAAAGTCAACCTTTGTTGTAACATATGGACACACTAAGGTTATTTGTTATAACAGCATAACTTAGCCCATCCTGACTAAAACAAATTCTGAATTTGCACTAATCAGATAAATGCCAGAAAAGTAATACAGGGATAAAATTGTTACTCAATTGTTTGCTGATGCTCCAAGCATTGGATAGAGCAACTTAGAGACATAATCTTATTTGGTCTTACAACTTCATGATTTAGAAGTCATTAGCCTTTCCTGTGAATAGAGAAATTAACAAAAGTTAAGGAAATGGCCCAAGATTACATAGCAGGTAAGTATCATTACAGAAAACCTAATTTTGTATTGTGAAATAAGGAATCTGCTCATTTTATGCATATGCCTACCAATTCACAATGATATTCTACCTTAAATGTCCATAGTTTCTTTAATAAGTAATGTCACTTTTCTGAAATTAATAATATTCTTGGTGACTATATTTTGGAGATAAGTGGAAAGAGCTTTGGTTCCAGATGCATTATTTGTTAGATGTGAGAAGCTGACCAATAGCAAATAATTTATTCAAATCAAGGAGTAAAGATTACCCTTAGAAATTATTTAATCAATTATGGTCCTTCAAATAAGAGTGTTAAATGCTGATCTATGATTCTAGGTATTTTTTCATTCATGATCTCTGATAACGTCAAAGGGTTAGATTTCCTTTGGATACCATAGAATCACAGAAAAAAAAAACATTTAGTTTGCCAAAAAAACAATGTACTTCAAGACTTGTTTGATCCTTGTGGATCTCTCACATATGTGAACTAGAGCTTTCTTAACTGCCTTGTCAATAGACTGCTAATCTTGGAAAGAGCCAGAAAGTCACAATAAATGTGGCCAAGCACAGTCAAGATACATAGTAAACAAGTATATAGTGGAGATAGGAGATGTTACCTGGGGAAGAGATGGGCACAATAGGGGAAACAAGTTCTTAGACATGAGCTCTGTAAAAGAAAGGCTGCAGCATGATTCTTTTATGAAGATCCAGTTGTTTCTTTTTTCTTATTATCCACCTTTATTTGTTCCTCTGGCTTACCTCATCTCTCTTCCTCTTTTTTTTAATTTCAGAGTTTATTTGAGTATCAAAATGGAATATGAAGAAGTGATTGACCAAGAATAAGGTAGCATTTAAAACCAACTCGGCAATATGAGCTGTGTATTTTTATATACTTCATATAAAGAAGCAAAGTTACCTGATTGGCCACAGCTAGGCATTATCCTTATTTGTGTATTATCCAATGTAGTGTTCCTAGTGTTACTTCACCTTACTCCTCTCTTAACTCACTTGTTCTTTTCTAATGAAAATTTTTATCTGTTTATTGATATAGATATGGACATCTTGGCCTGCATGTATGCCTGCACACCTCTTTCATGCAGGGGCCAAGTTAAGATCTTCATGAAAGTTTCTGACTTGTGTTCTCTTTCTATTGTGCCTCTTTTTGTCCTATTTGCTTCCATGTTGTGGCTGCAATAACTGTGTCTGGGCAATGACACTGTGTAAAACTTAACTTCACTGTAACACCAAACTGTATTAGACATTTGAGAATCTGATCAAATGATGAGATTGGCATAGCAGTCTGAGGGAACCAGTGTGTTGGTGAGCAGCATTTATGGTAGTACTGAAAGCTTTTCATCAATAATTTCAATTAAATGGCTTCTGTCAACTTTCCAAAATTCAGTACTGAGGGGTTGGGGAATTTGGGGTTTTGTTTTTGCCTAAAACAAGATATTATATAAATCTTGTCCATTACAAGGAAAAAAAGGCGGAGGGGGGAGATGGATGCTGCTTTTAGAATGCTTATAGTCTTGATCTCATTTATAGTTTGGACAAAGTGTCTTCTCAGAATTCAATGTCCTTAGTCTTGAGTCTCAAAGGTACAATGTGGCCAGGCGTTGGTGGCACACACCTTTAATCCCAGCACTCGGGAGGCAGAGGAATGTGGATCTCTGTGAGTTCAAGACCAGCCTGGTCTACAAGAGCTAGTTCCAGAACAGCCTCCAAAGCCACAGAGAAAGCCTGTCTTGAAATCCCCCCCCCAAAAAGGTACAATGTGGAAGAGTGGGAAAAGGCTCAGTGTAAATTTCAATGAAACTGAACTATGCCAACATTTTTATTATGATTGCTATAAATTTTTCACAATCTGGTTAGAAATGACCATGGGGTTTGAGTGGTTTCACCCAATTATATATTGCTCGGGAGAAAGTTATTGATAGTGTGATTTTTTTTTGATGAAAGAGTTTTCAGAAATACATATTTGATACTTTAGCAGAAGTGTGTGTGTGTGTTTGTGTGTGTGTGTGTGTGTGTGTGTGTGTGTGTGTGTGTGTGTGTGTGTGTGAAATTTAACTTGAATCCTGATTTAAAGTTGTGTTTTCCCTACTTCTTTAGGCCCTGTGTAGATGAGTAGGCTGTGCTATGGGAACAGTGTGCAATCCTTCTGTTTGTTGTCTTCACCTAAAAGCTCCAAACTGCTGTTGCCACCTTCCTCACTAGCTTTCTGACTCCAGCAGAACTAGAGAGAGAGGAGCATGTGAAGGAGGATTTCATGTTCTCTAAGCCTGCTAGACACTAGAAGTCAGCTTTTATTCTCAGAGTATTTCCCCTGAGGCATTATTCTGACCTTTCTGTGAACCAGGCAAATGTAGCTCCTCCCCTGGCTGCTTCCTTTCAGTATTTGTCTACTGCCTTGAGTCCAGGACACTCCTTCTGGGTCCCGAAGATCACATTCTTTTGCTGTCAGTGATGTTTCTCTAGGATAAAGATGTGCATAGCTCCAGGCTGGCTCTGTCTTCCTCATGCAGTCTTATCTAATTCCCAGGGAACTCACTGACCTCAGGGCACCAGTCAACTCCAGGGCTGAATGCTCACTATAGTTTGGGGATATTTTACTCCAAAACAAATTCCTCACAGAACCTCTAGACTTCTGAGGAAGCCTAACCCCAGTACATGGTGTCCTCCTAACTGTGGGACCTGCTTCCCAGTGTCTCATAATCATTTGTTCTCTTCAGACTGGAGTTAAAAGGAGAGCAGCCCTAATCCTCCTACCACAGAGGCATTTGTGGGGAGACAGCCAACAACTGTCAAAGACATTTCTTCACAAATCCCCCTGCACGTCCCCACTGCTGTCTACATCCTCTGTGAAAGAGAAGGGTTTAAAAGCTGAATAAACAATTCTCATAGTTTCACTCTGAAATGTTTGCATGGTGGTGCCTTTGGAGTACAGGATTTACTGGTTTCATGCTTCAGTGAGATCTGAGCTTAGAAGTGTCCTATTTGAAAATAGGTCTCACACACACACACACACACACACACACACACACACACACACGCATGGACACACCACAGAGATGTTTATTCCCACCTATGATAGGCAGTCTGTTTTCAATTATGAAACAACAGTCCCTCATTTCAAGTAATATATGTATAATGTAATATATATCTGTGAAGGCATATTCTACCACCTGGATTTTATTTATTATTTTTAAAACTGTCTTATTTTCCAGCTTTTTCAACACCTTATTTGAATTTTAATGTCATCTTATCAAACTACTCATACACAAAGAAACTGTAGGGTATTTTAATGAAAATAACATCCACAGACAGGTAGCAACTTCTGTCTGCTTCTCTATATTGGGTTGCATCTGTATTCTTTATTAAGTACGTTCATATGCTAAAGTTCCTTGCTTTATGAATAAAAGTCTTTAAATTACTTTTTAAAAATTGGTTGTTGCTGATTTACAATTTTTATTTTTAGCCACTAATGTTAATACTTCATATTACTTCTGATTGCCTGTGGGCCCTCTTATATTTTCTGTGTAGACACTTAAATTGCCTTTAAATTGTGACAATTTAACTTCTTTCATTTAATCCTTAAAATTGGACTTGACTTCCTTGTCTTTTGCAAGCATTAGAAACTTCTTTTTGTATACGATTAATATTTATTCAAACATATTTAATTGCTAGCAATAATTAGTTCAATAACTTTTAAAGGTTATCCATCAATTTTTATTAATTAAATTTATTCATTTAATTTATATCCTGATCACAGTTTCCCCTCCCTCCTCTCCTCCTATTCCCTCCTCTCACCTCTGCTCTGATCCTGAAAAGGGCAGGCCTTTAATGGGTGTCAACAAAGCACAGCATAAAAACTTGAGGTAGTACTAAACTCCTCCCTTTTTATTAAGGCTTGTTAAGGCAACCCAATAATGGGAACAGGTTCCCAAAAGCCTGCAAAGTGTGAGGGACAGGCCCCTCTCCTACTGCTATGAGTCCCACAAGTAGACTAAACTGTACAACTGTCAAACATATGTAGAGAGCCTACATTGGTCCCGTGTGGACTGCTTAGCTGTCTGTTGGTCTAGTGTCTGTGAGCTTCTATGAGCTCAGGTTAGTTGTCTCTGTGGTTGCTTTTTGATGACTTTGGTCCCCTGGCTCATACAATCCTTACTCCCTTTCTTCAGGAGGACTTCTGGGACATGGCCCAGTGGTTGGCTGTGGATCTCTGCATCTGCTTGAGGAAGCCTCTCTGATGACAATTAGGGTAGTCACCAATCTGATTACAGGAGTTGGCCACGTCAGGCGACCTGTCCACTATTGCTAGAAGTCTTAGCTTGGGTCATTCTTGTAGATTCCTGGAAGTTTCCCATGTACTCTTTCTACCTAACCCCCAAATGACCCAAACATCAAGACATCTCTTTCATTGCTCTCCCCCTCTATCCTGTTCCCAGCCCAATAGCTCATGTCCCCATTCCCACTCAACCCCAATTTACCCAGGAGATCTCTTCTATTTCCCCTTTCCAGGGAAATCCATGCATCCTTCTTGTTGCCTACACCACTTCTTGTTACCTATACTCTCTGGGGCTTAGGACTGTAGCCTGGTTATCCTTTACTTTACAGCTAATATCCACTTGTAAGTGAGTGCATACCATGCTTGTCTTTCTAGGTCTGGGTTACCTCACCCAGGATGATTTTTTTTCTAGTTCCATCCATTTGCCTTCAAATTTCCTAATGTCATTGTTTTGTTTTTAACAGCTGAAAAATACTCCATTGTATAAATGTACTACCTTTTCCTTATCCATTTTTGGTTGAGGGACATCTAGGTTGTTTCCAGGTTCTAGCTATTATGAGTAATTCTGCCAAGCATGTAGTTGAACAAGTGTTCTTGTGGTATGATTAAGCAGTTTGCATATATGCCTAAGGTTGGTTTAGCTGGGTCTTGAGATAGTTTGATTCCCAATTTTCTGAGAAACCATCATATTGATTTCCAAAGTGGCTGTGCAAGTTTGCACTCTCACCAACAATGGAAAAGTATTCCCCTTGCACCACATCCTCTCCAGCATAAGCTTTCATTAGTATTTTTGATCTTAGCTATTATGACAGTTGTAAGACAGAATCTCAGAGCCATTTTGATTTTAATTTACCTGATTGCTAAAATGTTGAACAATTCTTTAAGTGTCCATAAATGACCCCAAAAATTTTATCAGGGAACTCCTACAGCTGATAAACACCTTCAGTGATATGACAGGCTACAAGATTAACTCTCAAAATTCAGTAACGATCCTATACACAAATGATAAATGGGCTAATAAAGAAATCAGAGAAACAACAGCCTATATAACAGCCACAAAAAATACAAAATATCTTGGAGCAACTCTCACCAAGCAAATGAAAGACCTGTATGACAAGAACTTTATGCCTTTAAGGAAAGAAATTAGAGAAGATACCAGAAGATGGAAAGATTCCCCTATGTTCATGGACCAGTAGGATTAACATAGTAAAAATGCCAATCTTACCAAAAGCATTCCACAGATTCAATGCAATCACCATCAAAATCCCCACACAATTCTTCACAGACCTTGAAATATCAATACTCAACTTCACATGGAAAAAAAACCCAGGATAGATAAAACAATCCTGTACAATAAAGGGAGGTATCACCATCCCTGATTTTGAGCTTTCCTACAGAGCTATAGTAATAAAAACAGCATGGTACTGTCATAGAAAAAGACAGGCAGATCAATGGAATCGAATTAAAAACCCTGCCATATATCCACACACCTATGAACACCTGATCTTTAACAAAGAAGGTAACATTATACAATGGAAAAAGAGCATTTTCACCAAATGGTGCTGGCATAACTGAATGTCATCACACAGAATAATGCAAATAGATCCATATCCATCGCCATGCACAAAACTCAAATTCAGGCGGATCAAAGACCTCAACATACATCCACTTAAACTGAAACTGATAGAAGAGAAAGTGGGGAATAGCCTTGAACACATTGCCACAAGAGGCAACTTCCTGAACAGGACACTGGTAGCAAATGCACAAAGAACAGCAATCAATAAATGGGACCCCATGAATCTAAAAACCTTCTTTAAGGCAAAAGACACCATCAATAATATAAAAGAGCAGCCTACAGAATGGGAAAAGATCTTCACCAATCCCACATTTGATGGAGGGTTGATCTCTAAAATATATAAAGAACCCCAGAAACTGGACATCATAAAGCCAAATAAATTCAATTTTTAAAACAGGTACAAATCTAAACAGAGAATTCACAATAGGAGACTCCCAAATGGCCAATAGAACCTTCTTTAATGCCACGTTAAATCCAAACAATAAAAATAAGAAGTGTTATTTCATTACTAAGTCTCAAAGAAACATGTATCACTTTTTTGGCATAAGAGTTCCTTTAGGTTTCTAAGGCTGCAGTCAGTGACTATCTTTCTTCAGTATTCTTTGTGAATGGCCATCAGTGGTCAGAAATTCTAATCACTAGCAAAACTTCAGCTCAACCACAGCTCTACAAACAGGTCAAAAGCAAGTAAGTGACTTCCTCTAGGTCAGTGGTTTTCAAACTGTGGGTCTCAACCCCTTTAAGGCCATTGAAAAACACATATATTTACATTTTGGTTCATAGTAATAGCAAAACTACAGGTATGAATGGCAATGAAAATAATTTTATGGTTGGGGGGGCATGTCACCACAACATAAGGAACTGTATTAAAGGGTTGCGGCATTAAGAAACTTGAGAAGCACTGCTCTAGGTTTTCTGAAGTATTTAGCATATCCAGTTGTGTTTTTGCATAGATCTCCTACATATAAAAAGCATTGTTTATTCATTTGTTCTGGATTTCAATGCTTTATAATTTTAGTTTAGAGCCCTTACCGTGTATTATCATATATAATTAAAATTATATGAACTACCTAGAAGGTATCCTCTCTGAGGGAAGGGACTTTGCTTTGTTATTAATTTCTTTAGTATCTAGGACAGGGCCAAACACAGTGGGAAGAAACTCTTTCTTGAATAAATGGATCAGCATAATGTAACTCCAGCTCCTCCCATACTACAGCCTGAGTCTGACAATTTGCTCCATTCCCTGAATGCATTGAAAGAAGCATTCATAGAATGAATGAGCTATTCCAACCCCCTAGTCTTTCATTTTGATTCCACCATTCTTTCACCTGGACATCTCTATTTCCAAGCCACTTAAGTAAAGCTTGATGTTGATGATTTTTGTCATTGTCAGAAAAAAAAAATGTTTGACAAGTGTGCAATCTCACTTCATGAATTTCAAAACAGATGACACCCATTTTGATAAATGCATATGATTCTGCAGTTGATGAGAAAGAAAAATGAAAATAGGGCTAAATTACAGTTTGGTACCCAAGACAATAATCAATCTTTCATCATGTTAATGGTCTGTCATGAGCCTGTAAAAGCACAGCACACAAAGACAGGAAACAGGAACGTCCTCATACCAGCTTTCTAAGGGAGTCAACATAATTTGGTTAACAAGACACACTTATCTGTGAATGAATTATAACTAAGTATGAACCTGACAGTTCAATTATAAAATATGTCACAGCTTTCTAGAAGCTATTACTACCATAACACTGAATAGGGTTACCATGGGCAGAAGAGACTAATTGGTCAAGTTAAGTCTATTTTTAAATGTCACACATCTTTCTCCTCTTACTCTACTGTTCTCTGTGTCTTAGATAAGAATATTATCTACCTTCTGGTTTCTTATTCTCACTACATTTATTTCCTGACACATTATAGTTAAGGAGAGATAGCTGGAAATCTATAATAACTAATTCTATCTCTGTCTCTGATGAACTCTTGGTAATGAAGGATAGAGGAGGAAAGGGCTGGTAAGAGGGATGAGTGTTGGTAACTCACAAAAGCTCTTGCTGTACCATCTCTAGATGAATTGTGTAGTGCACTATAAGCAAGTTTTTGCCTTTGAGTCCAGGTTCCCATGAATACATGTCACTCAAATTCTACTTCTATCATGGCCTTCATGGAAAGATTACAATGTGAGACCATGATCCCTTAACCTTCTTGTATGAACAAAATCTCAATTCCAAGTTGTCATTGTTTGGATTTTTCCAGAGGCAGATCTTGAGTTAGGGGTTTGTGTACAGACAGAAGTCTTGAAGATAATCCCAAAAATGACCAGTAAGGGTATAGGACAGAATAATACAGAAAGAAAATGCAGCACAAGGCACATTGCCTTAAAGTTAGCGCTGGGGACAATGTGAAACTAGTGTCCCTTAGAAACTCCAGATACAGCATAAACCACAGTAGGTTGTGTTACACTATCCGGGTGGGCAAAAGAGGCTGAGGGATTTATTTATTCGTTTTTTAAATCATTCACTGAGTGAAGGATACTCCCAGGGAGCATTTATATCTGGGTATTCTTGTCCTTCTATGGACATGATTGGCTTTAGTAAAAAAAGATAGCCCTCAGGCATAGGTACAGTTGCAGGCTTTGAAGCTGAGCTAGATAACAGTGAAATCTTTGAAGTTGAGAGATGAGGGTGAGGATCTGACAATGTCCATTGTTCCAACCATTCAGGAGTAATTTTAGTGATGCAGAAGCCCTTCCAGTAGCCCTTGGGAATAAAAAGGAAACTGAAATGTTAATCCTTATGCAAAATCTACCTATCCCAGCTACCTTCAGTCACTCATCCCTTAGCTTCACTGACTCCAGGTCTTCACAGTGACCATCTTTGCCCTTTGTGATAGAGATTAAATGCGTCATGAGAATGTTCAACATTCTAACATACTTCTTTTCTCAGAAAGGAAAAAAATGTCTAAGTAGATAATATTTTATTAGAGCTAAGCAAATAGTTTTGTGTGGGCAAATGTTCTTATTTTAGAAATAGCAGAACTATAAATCCTAAGGCAATTATCTTGAGGAAACCAGCAAAGGAATAGGAGAAGGAGTATTATCTTACTTTTAATGACTTTTTATAATATCAAAATAAATCATTACTGACAGGGCTGAGAGGTAATTTCAATATTATAAACAAATCAGTGGAACAATTAAGTTATCAGAATGGAATCACACTAACTATAGAAAATCATACTCCAATAACCAAAGCAGGCATTTCTACCATTAATAGGAGACTACTGCACTCCAACCATCAATTTCACAAAGAAATGGAGTCTTAGATACCTTTTTACCCCATATAGTCATGATGGAGGATGGAATATAACATCTGTACAAAAGAGAACAAAAGTGAATTTTTAATCCATTGTGGATTTTGAACCATGATGAACCCAAGTACTTATCTTCCTTAAAACAATGAATAAACCAAGGCTAGGATGCCAATGGTAGCATTCTAGAAGGGGGAACCTATTGTTTCCATTGGGCTGCTTTCTCTTCCAAAAGAGAAAAATTTCTCTTATTTGTTTCATCTGGAATCTTTGTCACAATGAATTCCCATAAAATCCATGTCAAATTTCTGCAAAATTACAAAAAATAAAGCCAGGTACAATAATATCATCTTAGAAATTAAGAAACTAAGGCATGGACTGTGTCACTGTGTCACTGTGTCACTATTAACAACATAATATGAAAGCCCTTTACAAAGCCATTGAAGAGGAATTCTTCTGAAAACATATAAAAGTTCTGTACAGAAATATGTGAATCAGCAACAGGGTAGCATCTTGCCATCTTTCAGAAGAGAAACCAACTTCTATTATGAAGCTAGATGAAACGAGGACAACAGAGAAAGAAAGGAACAAAAACTACCACAAATATCATCTTTGATAAATCCCCTATCTAGAGTTAATGAGAACGCATATCAAGGAGATGTAATAGTAGTCCTTGATGGCCTTACACTTACACAATTGGTGAAAAAATAAATGTAAGCTATTTGCAGCTCAGCCCCTAAAGGAATGCATAGTGATGGCAAGCAAATGATAATTCCATGTCCTTTTCTAAAAATTAACATTGTTCTGAAACTTTAGAACATACAAGGAGCAAGGAAAGGAAATGGCAATTTATTTAGTAATTTTATGAAACATAAAGAAGGCTAAAGGAAATAGTCATAATAAGATGAAGGGTTTCCACTAGACAACATCCACTTAGGACTGTCATCTGATCTGTATAGAACTGAGGACAACTCCAGATTTGTCATATAATTTAGTGGAGTATATTCTTACTCCATTTTAGAGACTCTAGACTATTGATCAATTAATGTTCTGCCCAAGTATCTATTACAAATAATGCTAGCAGCACCTTTTCTTAATAGTACCCACTTGAAAGAATCTCACAATAATTATTAAATAATGTGCAGTTTTACAGACAGTCGATGAACAGGAAAGCTTGGTCACCTTTTCAACATGTCACTACTTCTTTGATTTGAGACATGGGAACCATTTAAACTACAAGGAGTGCATAAAATGTAAATGAAATAATACTGGTGAAGAATTTCATGCAAGAGAGAGCTGAGGATGTAGCTCAGTGATAGAGTGTTTTCTTAATATGCCAAGGAACAGCCCCCTCAAAGAGGAACTATATGGAGCAAGTGTGATAATACAACTTGGGGTATGACACAAATTAACTATGTACCAAAATATTAGCAATGCTGATAACTTTAATTAAAAACACAATCGTTTTTGTTTCAAACAGGCTTTCTCAATTTACACCCCAGGATGCAATTACTCATCTTACTTGTATCCTGATTTCTCTGTTTCTTTGTCAAACATCTCTCCCTCTTCATTATTTTTAGTATCAGAAGAGATGTCCTTCCTCAAAGTCAAGACTAACTTGTCACCTGGACCAAAGCCCTCCTTCATCCATCCTACCAAATCCATTCATTCCTTAACTTCATCAATAGCTTGATCAATGTGCTACAATCACCCTGAAGACTGGAGAAATATGTCAGCTGGTAAAGCTGTAAGCATGAGGACCTGAATTCAATCTCCCAGCACCTATGTGAAAAGACATAGGGTTATGGCTGTTATTTACCTCCATTCCAAGGTAAACAGAGGCAACCAGTCTAATGTAATTGGCAAGTTCCAGATCCTAGTAAGAAGGAGCAGGAAAAAAATTATGGTAAAATCACCCAGGCTCCAAAAGACAAATACTACATTTTTCCTCTCAAATGGGTGTCCTAGCTTCAAATATTTTGTTTGGGGTGTTTAACATGGAGTTCATATGAAAGCTACAAAACCAGTAATGTGCCATTGGCAGGAGATGCTTTTAAGGAACAGAGATAATATAATATAGATGAAATGAAATTAGAAAAGGGAGATACTGGGGACAGATGGGTCTAAGAAAATGGTGAAGTGATGAGGGTGGGAGAAATGAGGGGTCAGGAGAAAACTTAAACAAAATGAAGAATGTATGGAGATGCTATTTGGGAACATACAGCCTTACATTGTAATAATAGGAAATAGTAGAACATATGTGAACTGATATAAAAGGGCAAGAATACTGGGAGCTAACAGTTTAAATAGGGATGGGGCAAAGGGTAGGGAAAGGAGGGGTGAGGAGGTAACCAAAATTGAAGATGGATGAGGAAGCCTTATAAAAGCCCACTAATTTGCAAGCTGTAAGACAAGGCTTATTAAATGTAAATCCCAGTGGCAGCCATGAATTACCATCTTGTAAGTTATTATTTAGAGCAGGCACAGAGGCACCCAAAACAATACAGGCTATTTCCATTGCTTTTGGTTGCCTACCATAACTAGATAGTAAAATACCACTGTTGAAAACACCACACACTTTAGCTGCAGAACTCAGAGAAATCAATCTTGAAGTGACCAGAAAACTTCTCCCCTGGTTAACTTATATAGTGCTTAAAGAGGCCATTATGTAGACTGTTTGGGGAGAAAACATATCAGTGTCTTATTCAGTATAGGACTATTCATACTACAGTACAGACAGGCCAAGTATTATGTGCCACCGGCACAAAAGTGGCAAGACTGTTTATTAGGGTAACCAAACACTCTGCTGATTGGAATGCCTGATCAAAGCTCACTGCTAGAAAGTCATAGGCCTTAGGGGAGTGCTTATTGCTATTCATTTTCTAAGTGGTTGTTGTGCTAAACTGCCTTCTACAGATTTATCTTTGTATCTGTAGATTTGTGTTTGTCTTCAACCTTTGTAATGATAACTCTTTCTGTCAGCTGCCCAAGCCCTGCCGCCACACTAGGTCCCCCAAACAACACACAGTCTTATGTTAGTTACAGTGCTGCTGGCCAATGACTAGGATTTCTCATTTGCTAGCTCTGTCCTAAGTATCAGCCATAACAATTAGTCTATATATTTTATAAAGACTTATCTTACCAAGGACACCGGTGGCATGTGTCCTCTCTTGCTGGGATCACAAGGCGACTCCATCCCTTTCCTACATTTCCCAGAATCCTCCTTCTCTCCTAGTCCCACCTAACTTGCTCCCCTATTGGCTAACAGTGCTTTATTTATCAAACAATAAGACAAACATATACACAGAAGGACTTCCCCCATCATCTCCTCTTTTCTATCTAAATAAATAGGGTTTTAACATTAACAAAGTAACATATATAACAAAACAGTTATCAAGTAAGAACTATAGTTATAATATTTAGTTCATTAATATTTAGGAATATTTTAAAGAAAATATTCTATCATCTATCCTATCCTTGTGAGTCTCAAGTTTTATATGTAGCTTATCTTTTATAATAACTAAAGAAAACTATAACCATAACTATCTGTCTTCAACTCCATCAAAGACCACAGAAGGATAATATATAAACTCTAGATATGACAGAGACATCTTGATTCCTGGACGGTCACCCAAAGTTCCTGTGTAACATTGGGGCTTCCATCTTCAGCCTATAGGCCACAGTGTGTCTGGCAGACTTCTCCATGAAGCAGGAACCCTTCAGTACTGTCTTGTTTTGCAAGATCATTTTTCTGTGGGTCCTGCATGTCCAGTTTATCAAACAGTCCAGGCAAGAGCAGTTTCTTACCCAAATGGCTAATCTTGCCATGTTGAAGACAAATTCCATATTGAGTTTCTTCGATGCCCATCCTCCTTTCTAACGGAACTGGTTTGCCAGGAGCAGTTGTGTCTCACTGTCATGAAAAGCCCTAAACTATTTAAAATGCCATACATTCTATACGTCTTTGCAAGGTTTGAAGAATATCTATCCATCTCAAATACATCTCTGCATATCTAGAAAACCTAACTAACCTAACTGTAAATTTTGACTATTATACCTGACTATATACAGTCTGTATTTAATTATGTATTACATTTTAAAAGATCTGTATAAACACAATACCTAAACAAGAAGAGAAATTTACATGTCACCAAATTGACCTTAAAGTTGTATCAATAAATGAAAAGCCATACCAATGCAAATTATTCATTTCTATATCCTATTCCCCCTTTTTTCTTTAAAAAGAGATTGACTGTGATCATTACCATTTGTAACTAACCCCATTTAAATGAAAACAAAAATTTATAAACAATATTTGGGAATGTGGGCATTGTTCATTCCAAACTGCTTCCTGCTGGTTGGGGTCGATGTCCATACCATGGGGATCATGATAAAACACAGAAACCTGACCAGGTCCTTGTTTTTGTAGTCTGCAAAGCTGCATTGTCTCAGATGTTTTAGATGTTGGATTGCCTGGGACACTGTTCCAGGGGATCTTGCTTCATCAAAACATTTTAGTCTGGAAGGAATCTATAGCTTTCCATTTTCTGTGGAAACATATGCAAAAACCTTTCCCAAGTAAACTGTCCTTATGTTTAGATTTAGAAGTCAAAGCATTTTTAAAATATGTAAGTTGGATTAGTTTAGCAGCACCTATAATCAAATGTGTTTTAGCAACTGTAACTCTTTCCTCAGCAATCAAACAATTTAAAGACAACAGTATAACATATAGTATCCAGAATCTCTGAGTATATTCCATCTTTACCTGGCTTTTTATTATTCTATTTCTTTTACATCCTATAATTTCTTTTATTCCTGAGACAGGGTTTCTCTTTGGAAATCTGCCTTCCTCTGCTTCTGGAGTGCAGGGATTAAAGGCATACACCACCACCCCTCAGCTAACTCAGTCCGTAGAGCATGAGACTCTTAATCTCAGGGTTGTGGGTTCGTGACCCACATTGGGGGCCATTTGTAATGATAACTCTTTCTGCCAGCTGCTCGAGTCCTGGTGCCACACTAGGGCTCCCAAATAACAAACCTTGGGTCAAGAAGTTGTTGTTTTTTTTTTAATCACAGTGGTTAGTGGTTAATGTAGAGACCCATAACTCATCACAGTGCTAAGAATAAGCAATTGTGAGTACTCATCAATAGATGGGACATCTACATCACCTCAACACACACTCCACCAAAGGCTCAGGGTACATTAAAGAGAAAGGAGAAAGAATGTAAGATCCAGAGGTTGGAGAAGAGTGTTGTGAGATGCTGTCCCCTGGATATGACAGGTTTTTGCACACATGAAATCACAACAGCTGTGATTAACTACACAAGATCAAGCCAGTTAAAGATTCCAGCATGGCTGGAGGAGGGGCTTATGAGTCACTACCCTTATCTATGAAGCTATTGTAGTTGATAGCTTCTGGGAGAGGAAGAGTCAGTTTTCTTTCAGAGTGAGACTACTGGTGGGTATCCCATGCCTCAATGGATGATGCAACATCCATGAACATATGGACAGCATCAGTTGGATTCATGATTTAAAAACAAACAAATAATGACATGCTCTTCAATATTGTCCTTGAAGTCCTAGCTAGAGCAATACGACAACAAAAGGAGATCAAGGGAATACAAATCGCGAAGGAAGAAGTCAAACTCTCACTATTAGCAGATGATATGATAGTCTACATTAGTGACCTGAAAAACTCTACCAGGGAACTCCTACAGCTGATAAACACCTTCAGCAAAGTGGCAGGATACAAGATTAACTCAAAAAAAAAAAATCCGTAGCCCTACTATACACCAATGACACATTGGTGGAGAAAGGAATCAGAGAAACATCACCCTTTACAATTGCCCCAAACAACATAAAATACCTTGGGGTAACACTAACCAAAAATGTGAAAGACATGTACCATAAGAATTTTGAGTCTCTAAAGAAAGAAATTAAAGAAGATACCAGAAAATGGAAAGATCTCCCATGCTCTTGCATAGGTACGATCAACATAGTAAAAATGGCAATCTTGACAAAAGCAATCTACAGATTCAATGCAATCCCCATCAAAATCCCAACACAATTCTTCACGGACCTTGAAAGAACAATTCTCAACTTTATATGGAGAAACAAAAGACCCAGGATAACCAAAACATCCCTATACAATAAAGGAACTTCTGGAAGCATCACCATCCCTGACTACAAGGTCTATTACAGAGCTATAGTCCTGAAAACAGCTTGGTATTGGCACAAAAACAGACTGGTAGACCAATGGAATAGAATTGAAAACCCTGATATTACCCCACACACCTATGAACACCTGATTGTTGACAAACAATCCAAATTTATACGATGGAACAAAAAGAACATCTTCAACAAATGGTGCTGGCATAACTGGTTGCAGACATGTAGAAGACTGCAGTTAGACCCAAGCCTTGCACAAAACTTAAGTCAAAATGGATCAAAGATCTCAACATAAATCCAGCTACACTGAACCTATTAGCAGACAAAGTGGGAAATACCCTTGATTAATCGGTACAGGAGACTGCTTCCTGAACATGACACCAGTAGCACAGACACTGAGGTCAACAATTGATAAATTGGACCTCCTGAAACCGAGAATCTTCTGTAAGGCAAAGGAGACAAAACGGCAGCCCAAAGACTGGGAAAAGATATTCACCAACCCCACTTCTGACAGAGGGCTGATCTCCAAAATATACAAAGAACTCAAGAAGCTAGTCTCCAAAACACCAAACAACCCAATTAAAAAGTGGGGTACAAAACTAAATAGACAATTCTCAATAGAGGAATCTAAAATGGCTGAAAGACACATAAGAAAGTGTTCAACATCCTTAGCCATCAGGGAAATGCAAATCAAAACAACTCTGAGATACCATCTTACTCCTGTCAGAATGGCCAAAATAAAAAACACCAAAGACAGTTCATGTTGGAGAGGATTTGGAGAAAGGGGAACACTTCTCCACTGCTGGTGGGAATGCCAACTTGTACAGCCACTTTGGAAATCAGTATGGCGACTCCTCAAAAAAATGGGAATCAGTCTACCACAAGATAACAGCAATTCCACTCTTAGGCATATACCCAAAAGAAGCACATTCATACAACAAGGACATATGTTCAACGATGTTCATAGCAGCACTGTTTGTAATAGCCAGAAACTGGAAGCAGCCTAGATGCCCCTCAACTGAAGAATGGAAGGAGAAAATGTGGTACATTTACACAATGGATTACTACTCAGCAGAAAAAAAAAACAATGGAATCTTGAAATTTGCAGGAAAATGGATGGATCTAGAAGAAACCATTCTGAGTGAGGTATCCCAATCGCAAAAAGACAAACATGGTATGTACTCACTCATATGCAGTTTTTAGACATAGAGTAAGGATTACCAGCCTATAATCCACACTGCCAAAGAAGATAATAAACATGGAGGTCCCTAAGAGAGACATATATGGTCCCCTGGAGAAGGGGAGAGGTTCAAGATCTGCGGAGCAAATTGGGAGCACGGGAAGAGGGGGGAGGGAGCTAGGAGAATGAGAAGGGGAGAGGAAGAGGTATGTCGAGGACATGAGAGAGCAGAAAATATGAGTCGGGGGAAGAATACATGATAACAAGAATGGAGATATCATATTAGAGGGAGACATTTTTGGTTAACAGAGAAATCAGGCACTAGGGAAATGTCGGGAGATCTACAAAGATGACACCAGCTAACTATCTCAGCAACAGAGGAGAGGCTACCTTAAATGCCCTCCCCTGATTATGAGATTGATGACCGACTTATATGCCTTCATCCAGCACCTGGTGGAAGTAGAAGCAGACACCCATAAGTAATCACTGATCTGAACTGGAACCCAGATGCAGAGAAGGACCAGTGAAGAGCACAGAGGTCCAGAACATGCTGATGAAACACACAGAAACAGCTGACCAGAACATCCGGGAACTCTTGCTCCCCAGTCTGATAGCTGGAAAACCAGCATGGGACTAATCCAGACCCAAGGAACATGGGTTTCTGTGAGGAAACCTCAGAAATCTATGGGACCTCCTGTAGAAGCCCAGTATTTATCCCTAGCATAGGTGTGGACTTTGGGAGCCCAGTCCATATAGAGGAATACTCCCTGAGCCAAGACACACGGGGGTGGGCCTAGGCCCTATCCCAAAGGAAACGAAAGACTCTGATGACACCCTATGGAAGGCCTCACCATCCAGGGGGAGCAGAAAAGATATGTGACAGATAAGGTTTTAGTTGGGGGGGCGGGTAGGGGAGGACGGGTGGGAGAAGGGACTGAGATTGTCATGTAAAACAATCCTGTTTCTAATTCAAATTTAAAAAGTTGGAAAAAAATAATGACCTGAAGCTGGGAGGGAAATGTGATGGGAGGGTCCTGAGGTGTGAGCCAGGAATGTATCCCATCAAGATCAATGTATACATGTATGAAATTTTCAAACACATAAAAATAAAGCAAATTTGACAGCTCTTGAGGAGCAACACCCAACGTTGTCCTCCCATCTCTCTCTCTCTCTCTCTCTCTCTCTCTCTCTCTCTCTCTCTCTCTCTCTCTCTCTCCCCTCTCTCTCTCTCTCATACACACACACACACACACACACACACACACACACACACACACACACACACACACACACACACGTGTACATACATCAAAACAGACACACACATGCACTGCATTGAGCTCTTCTTTGTATACCTCAGATCTTCTTAAGAGAAAGATCCCTTTAAAAGAAAATAGAATCTCCTAAGCAATATGCTCCCCACCTTCAGTCTCTGCCAGTAGCCTTTCTTCAAAGATTGTCTGCTCATAAAAGCAACATGTGCACCTTGTAGCAAATTTTGAACACATTCAAAATAGTAAAAGAAAATGTACTGAATATAAGTAATCTGAGCTCTGTGGCATCATTCTGTCCCTGCCATATGTCTTCATAATAAGAGACCAATTGTGCTATACTTATTTTCCTCAATGTGGTGATGGTTTTACAGGCACCCTTTTATACATGCCACTTATTGTATGACAACCATGTTACACATAGGCTATTCTTAAAAATTAGAACAAAAGAAAGAATAAACATTGCTTAGAGTTACAATTAAGAAAACATATATTGAATATTTGAATCTGTTATAATGAAAAAGAAAAGTTTGAATACAGAATGTATTGAAAAAGGAGAGTGACAGGGTGGTAGTAACTGTTGCAGCTGTCATGTAGACCATTTCCTTTTTGGGGTTGAAACACCCATGCCCCAGAAAGGGTGTTTTTTTTTCTTTTCTGTCCATATGGAAAAAGCACAATCTAACAGGCATATGCACAGAGCAATTGGAGCCATGTTTATAAGATTAACAAAAAAAGAAATAACAGTCATGATAGAAATAGTCTTCTATTTAGCTTCTCGTCGCACAGGCACTTCACCATGCCACTTAAAATTCTCTAACACATGGACGGCTTGATCTGTGTTATAGATACCAAAACTGCAATGAAGATAACCTCAGTTTCTCAATCACTGTGTAATAATTTAATCTTCAAGTGAAATTATTGTAAATAAGCATATTATTAATATTCTTGTGTGTATATTACACTGTAAATCTGCATATTGAGGTGGAAGAGAATCCAGCCTACATTAGACTCAGTCATTTATCTAAAAGGTTAGGCCAGTCTACTCAGTTGCTTGCTGTGGGTACAAACAATTCTCCCACTTTACTGTCATTGTCTTTGTACATTAAAAAAGCTTCTTGTTCTATTGGTGAAATGTTTTCTTATTTTTTTCTTGGATTTGTGGTATTTTACTACTAGGGAAGTCTTATATGATTTATGTAGAATAAGTTCATCTTTCATAACTGTCCAAGTCATGGTGCGCTTTTCTTTGTGTAAGTTGAAGTTATTTTTATTATTTCATGTGCTATCACTTTTAAAATTCATAAATTTATTATTTTAAAATGCAAGGAAATAAAAACACCATGCATTGACATTAAGCAGACCCCAAATCTAAACATTTCAATGAACTTTCACACACTTAGAATAGACATTTGGAATGGAAGCTGGGATGTTTCACATTAAATCTTACACTTTCAGTATTCAATATATTTTCCATATTTATCTACTACTCCAAAGAAGAAACCTGTGATATAATTAGAACTAGAAAAGTAATTAGTTTATATCCTTTTCCATAACTCATTTCCATTACCTACATTCAGTCCTTCCTTATCCCCTTACATTTAGCTTTCCTTATCTTGTCTTCATGTTATACTGTATCAACATGTACATTTCTTTATATATACACATATATTTTTGTATAGATACCTCATATGAGAGACCACATGAGGTGTTTTATTTCTGAGATTGCATTACTTCACTTAATATTGTATATTCTAAGTACATGTATTTTCTTTAAAAATTTTAGCTTCATTTTTTTCTTTAGAGCTGAGTAGTATTCATATTTCATTACTTTGTTCATCTGTTGACAGACAATGAGATTGATCACAGTCCTTTACTATGGTGAATAGGAAGCAATAACACAGGGTGCAGATATCTCTATGGTAGGGTGTGGAGTTCTCTGAGTACATCCCCAGGAGTGAAAAAGCTGGATCATATAGTAATTTTTAATTTCTTGAAAAATCTCAAAATCATGAATAAAGGTCAATTTTCACAGCACACTTTTTCCTGGAGACATTAATGCCTTGGTCGCTGGTTGAGTATATTGTTTCTCATGTTCCAGTATGATTAATTCAATGTATCTCATTTATTTCTGTTCCAGTGGAGTTTCAATATATTTATGACATATTTGTGTGTTTCTTCATCTAACACAAAATAAGCACTTTTTTCTTTGTTCTCTTCCAATGTCTTCAAGGGTGTGAAATATTTTTTCAACTAAAGATTATTTCAAAAATTATCTATTTGAGTTTTGAGTTTTTATGGTCATACATTTAATCCCAAACCATCTGAAATATATTTTGTTGCAAAACATGGGAATGTAACACAGTGCTTTTCCAAATAATTTTCTCAATGATTCTGTTGAATAGGCATGCCTTCTCATTAGTCTGTGATAATTCATCTAGCAAGTACTAAGCTATTTCACAATAGTATCTGTTGAGAGCTCTCTTTTCTGTCCTCTTGATGACTATGTATTTATAGTCATAATTATGCAATAGTTTTATAATTTGTCTGGCATTAAATAAAGAAAGTCATCTTAACTCCCCACACATTCACACTTCATAACATTATTTACTAATTTGTTTTAAGAATGAACTTCTTCTAACACATGCCTTTAATCCCAGCATTCGGGAGGCAGAGGCAGAGGCAGGCAGATCTCTGTGAGTTTGAGACCAGCCTGGTCTACAAGAGCTAGTTCCAGGACAGCCTCCAAAGCCACAGAGAAACCCTGTCTTGAAAAACCAAAAAAAAAAAATCCAAAGGAAAAAAATCTTCTCAGATTTTAACAATTACATTACTCCCAATTTATAGATGGGGACATGGAAAAAGGAAAGAATTTCTAACTCATAGAAGAAGTGGAAAGCTTCCTTCACTCCACAGTAGTGGAGCAAAGCACTTCCTTTTGCCAAATCTGAACAAAAGCATAATTAAAATGAAATAAAATAAAGTTCCAAGGGAAGCATACCATAGAGATGCTGGCTGGTGTCAGGGCAGGGATGCCAAAAGTGGTGAGGACTGTTACCAGGTCTTGTCTTGAGATTTAACTATGGGAAGGATGTGCACGCCCATTTCCAACTCCTTCTGAATGGAAAGGGGCAGCATAGAAGACCACAAAATATGCTGGCCAGCAGGTACTTCCTCTCCGTTGGAAGGGCTTCAAACGAAGCAAAGCTGAAGAAAGTTTCCCCATGTCTGAACCAATCATGTCTAACCATCAGATGATGGTTAGAGGACGTATGGGTTGGAAGAGAAGGGTGAAAAGAAGAAGTAGGTAGTGAACATCTTGCCACCCCTTTCGAATGTTGTTTAGACCACAGCACAAGAAGGTACTGAAGATCTATCACAAAAGTAGCAACAATCTAAGGCAGATTGCAAGGGAGCCTAGCTAGGCAACTGACTGGTTCCCTTCCCTAGGCCTTCTTCCTAGCCTCCACCCACATTAGGTTAGGTCATCATAGAATAGGGGGAAAAACCAGAGACCTCCCAGAGGAGACTGCCACATACCATGTATAGACCACATTCCTCTCAGACCCCAAACTTGGAAGGTCTTAAGTAGAGAGAATTGCAATAAGGGAAATGTACAGATTCTTCATATACAGAAGCAAAGTTAAGGAATGATCTCAAAATTTCATTAAGATTTCTGTGACCCAACAGGAACAGACTTGTTCCACAAATGTGAAAGTGAGGGTTGCAAGAAAATAAAACTTATTTTTTCTTTAATCTATCAGAGCAAAAAAGAGACAGTTCAATAAAACATAAATGAATAAGCAAAAAGGAAAAAACAAAAGTCATCTGTTATCCCACAAGGCAGCTGTAACAAATATTTACTGGTGTTTGTTGGAGATTTTTATGTGTTTCTTTTAAAATGTGCAATTATGGTGTATGTATATATGTTTTCAAATCTATCTTTTATCTTTAACACTATGTGTTAGTATTCGGGCATCTGGAGTGGCCTGTCCTTGGGGTTCTGACAGGGTATGCCCTCAGTTGCAGCCACTAAGAACATCACCTGTGCCTAGTCACTATCACTATGCTCCCCTTTAAAAGGGCCCTACCCACCTCCCATCCTTCTCTCTTCTCTCTCTCTCTCTCTCTCTCTCTCTCTCTCTCTCTCTCTCTCTCTCTCTCTCTCTTTTCTCCCTCTCTCTTTCTCTCTCCTCTCCCTTCTCTTTTCTCTCCCCGTTTCCTGTCTCCTGCTGTGCCTGTCCCCAGAAGCTGGTCTCCCCAGCTTTCTCATTTTTGTGATCCCTTTCCCTAATTAAAAAAAAAAAAAAAACTCTGCTTGAAACCTGTTTCATGGCATCTTTCTCTTGTGTGCAGCTTTCTTAAATTACAGAACTATGTTCTGAATAGTTTGCATTTAACAAAGTATAAAACAACAAAACTTTCAAAAGTTAATGTCTTCCTTGAAGAGTAGGCAATTTACCCAAACCAGCCAAAGTTTATCCTTCTATATTTAAAGTTGTTGTTTTTTTTTAACCATTATATGCAATCTTGTGATGGACATCCTTAGAACTAAATCTCTGTTCTCCTTATTTTATTAGATCAAGTTGTTAATGATAGAGTTGCTTTCTCCAATTGTAGATGACTCCCTATATCTACAGGCCAGCCAAGCAAAGGTTGAAAATATAGAGAAAGTGCTGTTGTATTAAACACATGCAGACTTTCTTCTTTATGATTATTCCCTAAACAATTCAGTGTGATGACTACTTTCACAATGTTTGCATTATATTACATGATATAAATAATCTAGAAATAATTTGAAGCATTCAAAAGAAAATGCATAGGTTCTGTGCAAATACTATATACCATTTTATTTAAAAAGACTTGAGCATTCCTGGATTTTGGTACCAGGGTAGGTATTCTGGACTCAATCCACTGAGGATACCAAGAGCCAACAATGTATTTTAAAGCTTTTCCTATATGCTACCAACCCTCCTTCAATTTTCCCATCCAACAAAAGCCCATAAGAATGTGATTTTCCACATTTTGGATGAATATTCTTCTTTTGATCTTCCTGGTAACACAGTGATATTGAAATGCATTTATTTGATTAGAAGAGAGTTGACATTTTTATCAGCTTATTGCTCATTTACAATACTACATCATCTGTGCTGTGCATAGCCTGTTTCTGTCTTTTCCTATTTGTCATCTAGTATATAATGTTTCTTAATATTTTGTAAAAGCTTCTATAATAACCATATAGTATAAGCTCTTATGCTATGAATGAACTATTGCAAATCTTATTTCTAGTTACTTATTGTTCACAATGCTATTTTCATGTCCACATTTTCAGGTTTGACCACATGAAATTATTTTGCTTTATACTTGGAGTCAGCAAACTTTTTCTGTCAAGAATCAGAGAATACATACTTTAGGCTTTTTCAGTCAAATCCTCCATGCTTCAGCTGTTCCACTCTGTCTTCTTATAGCAAAAGCAGCTGGGGACAGTATTTCAGTGAATGGATATATTCTAAATTTCACAATGCACTTCCATTTTAAGCAATTGGTGCCATGTTTTCAAGATGATCTTCCAATACATGCATAAATTGTTCTCTTTAGTATATTTTCTATTCTTTTCTATGTACTTACTTCTGTGATTTTCCTTTTAAATTTCTGTTTTGATAAAGTTATAATTAGCTGTGTTGAATTCATTTTCCTCAAGTGGTTAGCATCATTTGACATCATTTATTAACAATACATACTTTCCTGACTAAGTTGGACTGAAATTATCCCCAAATTGAAAAATTAAGTATGAATACAATACTTGGATTTTAAAAACTCTGATTATGTTCTTGGAATATTAGTATGTTTTTAATTATCAGAGATACGTAGACTATTTTAATATCTAGTATTATAACTTCAAAAGTCTCATACTTTTCTTTTTAAGTAATTGTGGTTGGTTTTCTCTTATTTTCCCAAAATGTCTTTTGCACTCATTTTGTCAAATAATAATAAATTTTATTATATTTTTATTGGAATGGCATTGACAGCACAAATGAACTGTATACCCATAATGAAGGCTCTTTTTATTGGTTTTTGCCTCATGAATTCACTTTATAATCAAGAAATACAACTGAGAAAAAGTAGTTTGGAATTTGAAGTTAGGAACAGTATAGCATTTGACAATAAGACCTGGGTGTTTAAATTTTTGAAGCATTTCATTTATATACATTCATTATCATTACTACTTTGGCTTCTCCCATGTTTTCTCTTCTTTGATAGTTACTGAGCTTAAATCTAATATTAGCCACATGTAAGCTATTTTGTAAATAATTTACATTCACTTTATCTAGTCTGTATAAATCAAGATATCATCTAAGTCTCTCCTGTGTGAAAGAAGTAGTATAAAACATTCTTACTATATCTGACTATCATTCTTCTTTTCCATTGATAATATAATAAAACATTTAAATCATCATTTTTTAAAACCACAGTTTCTTAATTGGAAAAAATGACATTTTACTTGATTTTTATAATCAATTTTTCAAATAATATGTTGCACTTATAAAAGTTTACAGTTCTTTCATGAAGGTTGTATCTGTTTGTGCTCTGTTGCAAAAGTCAGATAATTTCCTGTGAATTTACTTAGTTGTCAAAAGTTGCTTATTGTTCTATGTATCATGTGTTTTTCCTTATTTAGAATATTTTTCATAGTCTCCATTGCAGTATTTTTCTCTTTTTCATCTTAGTTCTTGGTCCTGCAAGCTGTCCCTTGCAAGTGGTGGAATATCCTTCTCATGTTTAAATAAAATTTACATTTGTGTCCTTGAATGAAATGAGGTCACAACTTCTCCATGGTATGGTTGAGGAGAAGGATTTTATTGTAGATAGAGGGAGAGTATAGCCACAGGCTTCTAGAGGAGTCCAGAATGAATTGGGTCATGAGAGAAGAGAGAGAAGGGGAGAGTGAACAAGGAAGAGAAGAGAGAGAAAGAAGAGGAGAGAAAGCAAGTGGATCAGAGAAGAGCTGGAAACCAAGAGAACCAAGAAAGTGAAGCCCCTGGACTGAAAAGGTTTAGGGTAGGTAGTGAAATGAGAATGGTTGGGAGGAGCCATAGGTACTGAGTGAGCCTAGAGTCCATTGTATTCTTTGGTATGCTAATAGACAGCACAGTTAGCCATTTGTCCTGAGTCTCTTTGAGACATAACACCAGATTTACAAAAAAAAAAAAAAAATGTGTGATCTCAGCAGACATTGATACCAGGTGTCTTCCCTACAATGGCCCTGTTTAAACAATGTGTGACCACTCTGTAGTATGACGATGTGCTGTGTCTTCTATTCAGGAAAAAAAAAGAGATGCCTCAAATCCCAAACTCTTAGTGACTGAGCTGTCATATTTTTCAGTCTTTTATGGTGTTTTTCTTGTGTCTAAATCCATCTTATCTTGGAATTCATTCTAGATTTTTCAAGGTTGTGATAGTTTTTATGTTCCACCAGTCTTATTTTCCTTTGCAGGGGCTTTATTTTTCCTCTACCCAGATCTTCATTAGAACTCTTTTTTGATAGATGCTGAGAGAAGTTTCTATGGGGAATACTAACCAGACAGCACTATGAATAACAACAGCAGTAGCTAACTTTTATTGAGCACTTATGTTCCACCCATCCATTTCTCATTTTATCACTAAAACAACCCTCATTTAACCTAGGACAAATTTGCCAGAGGGCACTCTTTGCTAAGGACACATAGTTTCATTTATAACAATTTAAAAGCATTTGTAACTTCTAAGCTATGTGCAATCGAAAACAAATAAATTGTTCTTTTATAATACTTTCCTAAATCTGATAACCCTAAACTGCAATTAACCTTTTAAATGCTAGTATTTTATTTTCTTTTCCTTGCATGCTGAAATGATAAATGATCTCAAAGATTACTAAAATGAGGAACATTGCATGCTATTCACATTCAACTTATAGGCATTCAGCAATCAGAGATCCTTTAGAAGTGTTTTGGCTATAGAGGTTGTGTGTTCTAGGTAGTGAAGTGAATATTTTATTTCTCTCTGTTATTTTTAACTTTCTAGAAGAAAGGCCTTTTAAAAAACTGAATCATATACAGCCTTCCAGACAGTTACAGACAGAAATGTTCACAATTGAGGAGTGCTTTGCATAAACACTAAATTCATTAATAGAAGTTTGAAGAAAGCAAAATATCTGAGCACTGTTGCTACAGGTTGTATTGCCTTGTCTGGAAAGGAGCTTCTAGGTTGGAGTTAAACACACAGTGCTTTTTAGAGAGTGGCATTTGAAGTGATACTCCCATTGAAGAGCTAGCGTGAGTAAGAAGTCAAGTTATGCTATAGGCTCAACAGCTGTCTTATCTGACCAAGATCCTCCAGAGGCTCTAGAGCCTTTGAAGTGGTTTCAAACTGATCCATAAGAGTAGAATATTTACAGCCCTTCATCAGTCACTAATTAGAAGTGGCCCCGCTGAGAAAGGAGGTGCCTCGCTAAGGACACTCTACAGTCTGAAGCAATCTCTGAAAAGGTTGACACTAAGGGCTGAAGTCTAGCAACACTATCGGTGACTCTGGCAGCCAATTTTTATTTAAGGAGGATCTGGGTAGACGAAAACTCAATTCTTTCCGATTAAATGCCTCCCTATAGTTTCAATTACTTTAAGGCTTGCTGTAATTTGTCAGTACTTTTAAAGTTCTAATAAAATGAAAATGTGAAGGGAATCCCTGCTTTCTAAGGGGTGTGGCTACTAATTACCAAATGACACAGAATTTGGGAAAAAAAGACAACTGACTCTCACTTGCCATTGTACAGTCAGCAGCCTGGGAGTCTTTTCACATCTTTACTTACATGGTTTTATTTCATCATCCCAACACTAATTGTTTTTACAGGTGAGAAAACGCAAACACACACAAATCACCCACAGATGATAAATTGTACATGTAGAACTGGATCTCCATAAAACTATTACCTCACTATGAAGGTTCTTTCTGACAAAATGGTTGTGATATCAAAGACATCTCATTCCTGGTTTTTGGCTTATTTTGACAAATAGTGGCAGACACTATGTTCAGGGATCCTACGCCAAGGCAGATGGTCTGGATAGGACCCAGAATCACCCTAGGAGAGAACAAAGGGTTCTGTGTTGTCCATGGACAAAAGTGTAAGATACAGTCTTTTCTGGATCAATAAATGAAAGAAGAGCTATTACAATGTATCCCCTCACAAGGATCTTCAGTTACCTAAGCATGCTGATGGATCTTGTGTGGTTTTCAAAGAAATCAAATGACAGAATGGACCAACTAACTAATACATTACAAGATCATTTACTACATGCTTAGTTGACAGAGGAGACGAAAGAAATTTAAGGACAACATGCTATTGTTAAGGAAATATTGGCTTCCTATTTCACTAAGAATAAAATCCAAATCCTTTGCCATTGTGTTTGTCAGACTTTTTGATGCTATAACAAAAACATGAAAGAAACAATAAGAAGAAAGACAGATTTATTTGGGCTCACAATTTCAATGGTTATACTCCATGCTGCCTGGCTGGATTGTCTCCAGGCCTGTGGTAATGCAAAACATCATGGCAGAAGAACATGGTTGAGCAGATCTGTTTATCTCATGGCACCCAGGAAGAAGAAAGGAGCCACAGGAAGATACCAGGACCAAGACACATCATTGAAAATGATGCCTCCAGCCACTTACTTCTCCCAATTAAGTTCCACCATCCAGAGTCCCACAATCTACCAATAGAATATGCTGATTAATCAATTTATCAATTCACTAATAAAGTCTGAGCCCTCATGATACAATCATTTCTTGAACTGACCTCATAGACACACCCAGAGATGTGCTTTCCTAATCTCCATACAAATTGGCAATCAATATTAACTATCCTACACATGACACAATTACTTCTTTAATCTCTGCCCTATTCTTTGATCAAGCCACATCTGCTTCCCACCACACAGTGGGTTTTCTATTCTCCTAATATTCTTTCCCAAGTCACTGTGCAACAAATGTTCTCTTCCTCCAAATTTCATTTCAAAATATTCTATTTCACACTTGTCTTTTTCTTTTTCTTTTGATTCTTATAACTAAAGGCATCGCCTGTTAGTTTTATTTTCTTCATAACACTTCTAAATTTCTGAAGTTATTTTCTTGCCCCATTTCACCATTTTCTCCCCTCAAATAAGTAAGCTAAATAAAAGTAGGAAGTTCTCCCCCAGTATTTAGAAGAGTTCTTCAAATAAACTACACATTAACTAAATATTTGTTAAATGAATAGAAGAGTCAGGAGGCCTACTTTCCATTCTTCTATGAAAGGTGAGAATTTGGAAGGATCATCACACTACATTGAATAGAAGTTTGCTCATCCAGAGCAAGTATTGGCATACTATTGTCCATATGTCAAATTTACCATGTCACGTATTTTTGTAAATAAAACCTTATTGTAAGACAACCACTCTCAATCACTTACATATTGTCTATGACTGTTTTCATGCTACAGTAGCTGAGCTAAATAATGCCACAGATACTATATGGCTCATAAGACTTAAAATATTTTGATATGGTCCTTTAAGGAAAAAGCCTTTTAATATTTCAGGAAAAAGGTGACAATCATAATATCTTGTATAAACTCCCCTCTACAATTTGAATGAGATGATGTATGCCAATGATTTTTGTAGGGTGCAAAATTTTACTCATGCAAGGTATTAACTTTGTTAGCTAGGAAGACAATTGTCATGAAAACTTTACAATAAAACAATTAATAATTATGCAAAATGAAGAAACTGCATTTTATTGCTCAGATTACTTCAAACATAAAGAAGTTTGAAATCAACTTTCTAGGTATAAGCCAGTCTTCCCTACTTGAGAATCAGCCCAACTTAGGAGTTAACAACTATTTCACCTAACAAACATACTTGAAATCAAATTTAGACTTCATTTATCAGCTATGTGCAGTTGGAACCTCACCAACTCTACATTTTAAGTTCTCCACCTACAAAATGGAGCAGTAATACCAAAGTGAATATGCCATAGGATTTTTGTAAGGATCAAGTGATTCAAGCCCATGGCCACAACTCTAGACACAGTCCAGAGTCACCTTGGAAGACAGTCTCCATGAGGGAGTAACAAGCTCAGGTTGACCTGTGAGCATACCTGGGAGAGGTTTTCTTAATTGTGACAATTGTGATGAGAATGCCTACTCTGATGTGGACAGCATCATGTCACATGCATGGCTCTAAATTGAATGAAAAGGAGAGAAGGAGATGAATGGTAGCATATACGCATTAACCCACTGTCATCTGCTGTTATTTGTGGCTGTTATGTGACCAGATGCTTTACATTCCTATTGCCTTGACTTCCCTGCTATGATTAACTGTAACCTGAATGGTGAGCTAAAATAAGCCCTTTCTCCCCTTTGTTGGGGTATTTTGTCACCACAACAAAAAAGAAAGTAGGACACCTATGTAAAGTATTAATACCTGGACCATTCTCAACATCACTAATGGGAATTTCTATCATCATCATCATCACTGTCATCATCATTATATTCATCGTTATAACTCTGCATCCTGAAATAATGTGTATCTAAGGAAATAAGTTTTCTTTTTTTGATTTTTTTGTTTATTATGTATACAATGTTCTGCCTGCATGTATGCCTGCAGGCTGGAAGAGGGCACCGGATCTCATTATAGATGGTTGTGAGCCACCATGTGGTTGCTGGGAATTGAACTCAGGACCTCTGGAAGAGCAGTCAGTGCTCTTAACCTCTGAGCCATCTCTCCAGCCCCCAGGAAATAAGTTTTGATACCTGACTTTTTATTCTATGAAGGAGTCAATTCAGGATACCAGTGACCTTCTTTTCCTACCTTTTATGTAATTATATTCATGTACTTCCTCCAGTGCTGCACCATCCTCTTCCCAAATGGCTTTGGAATGTTAGATTTATCCTAGCCTTTCTTTCCCCTTACTTCCTACATTGAACAAACTACCAATATTTGTGTTCGTAGAATAAATAATGTGCTCTGGGGCTATATTTCATATTTTCCCTAGCTGTTGTCTCAAATCTTATGATGATCATAGGGGTGGATATGTACCTGACTTCAGTGGACTCATAGTCCAGTCCAAGCTCCACACAGTATCCATGGTATCCTCTAAAACAAAATCAGGCTGCTTCTTCACAGCTCCCTGACCTGTAATTTTGTCTTCTGAGATGGCAGCTACCTGAAGTCAGGTTTGAAATATGAAATGGAAAACTCCAGAAACAATAACTCATAAGTTTTAAATTGCATGTGTTTCAGAGTTTCATGACAACATCCTGCTCCATTTCAAGCAGAGCATGAATCATTCATTTGTTGAGAGTATCTATGTTGCATACACATTTGTATATTAAAAGTTTACACACACACACACACACACACACACACACACACACACACACATATATATATATATATATATATATATATATATATATATATATATATATATATAGAGAGAGAGAGAGAGAGAGATCAGGACTCCACTGACACTCAGAAAATGTCTTTCTATGGGTAAGGTGGGGGTGGGTACTATTGGAGTTAAAATTTCTGGGTTTCCCATTAGCTGTTGAATGATAGTCTTCTAGACCTGGCACCTGCTCCACTTTACGGTTTTTGTCTTCTACTTGTCCTCTGCTGTACTCACACTATATATTTCAACATTGTGCACCTATTTTCTGTTCTCTCAGGTGGTCTGCAAATAATTACTGATGATTACATTGGTTTTATGCAGCATTATCTCAACAGAAATCTGACCTAATATATGACAGAAATTATAACTGAATAAGCAGGCATTGAGCTAAAGCTTTCCCCCAATTAATATAACATTTACATCATATTTTCATACCAAAATAAACTCCTGGTTTCAGAAGTCACAATACAACTATATATAGAGAGGGAAATTATTTGGGTTGTCTTTGGGAAACTTGCTAAATATGGGTCTCTGCTAACAAGGGCAATTTTCCTTTTAAAAATATAATAGCCAACTTGCTATGGATAGAAAGTATGACTGAAGAAAAACCAAAAGCAGTAAACAGTAGGAGAAATAGCATTCCATAGCTGAGGTTGATTGGATGATTCTGGGTTGGGGATGGGATTGCAGCAAGAATACACTAATCACCAAGAGACTATGAGAATAGAGGCTTCCAGATAGCAGAAAGAGTGAGCAGAGGTTGAAGCTGAGCAGTGACTTCGATGTGGATCAGAACCAGCTGAGTCACCTTAAGGAGGGCCAAGTGCTCTGCCTAACTAGGGTCCCAGGTCAAAGAAGCAAAGTGCTCCCAACTGGGGGTAACCAGTAAATTCATTCTTTTTAGCCCTTATGGGCTTCTTAATGGATGCTTAAAGATCCTTTCACCTACATTAGTTACTACTGGATGTTTGTGTATGTGAGGAAGAGCAGTAAAGAGACTGCTGACATGACCGCCCCATTTAGTAAGGCAGGTGTTTCTATTTTGCCTAAAAGAGAGAGAGAACAGCTTGAGGCATGGGGGAAAATCCAGAGGAGAGATAGAAAGGAGAATGAGCACACTGGACAAGGATGAGGCTAGGGAAGCAGGGTAGTGGAGATAGTGAGATAGCAAAAGAAAGAGCAGGGAGTGAGAGACACTGAAACTAGTGAGTGAGACTACTGGCCTATGATGAGGGTGCATAGCTGATGGTGGGAAGGGCCAAAAGACTGGTGTGAAGGTTTTGAAATGTACGATAAGTACATGTGAATAGGGACTAGGGAGCCTGGAGGCAGCATGGGCTTTGATGTGCTGCCATAGGTTAAGAGTCAATGCAGAGATATATGTCCCTTCTGCCAGAAGGGAAATGACTCCTTTAGGCAGATGGGAATCAGTTTCACTGAGCTGGTTTTATCTAACCACCAGACATCCTCCTAGAATCCAGATTGGGCTTATTCTGGGATATTTAGACAGCCTGAGACCTAATAGGTTGACCCTCAGTGAAAGTTAACTTTGGGTATAGTGCTTTCCCTGATAATTTCCTGACCTCTTTGACAGTGCCACATAGATAGTTCTTTTCCTTGATGCTCATGTGTATGCTCTCAGTGACTGCATGGCGTCTATCTTATGTTGTTGCTGGGAAGGAAAGAGGGAATGGGGGGGAAAGAAAGGAAAAAGGAAAGGAAAGGGGATGGAGGAAAGGAAAGCAAGTAAGAATTCATTCCTTGAAACTACTAGAAGCATGCATAAAGCACCACTAGGATCTTGAAAATTACTCAGCAAAGTAAAGATGTCTCATTTGCTTCCATGTGTGAACTCTGAATGACCTCCCAAATTAATCCAGGAGTTGCAATTCCTATATGATTTATGGTCCTCCTACTGCTTCTGCCTTTCTTTCATATCCTACTGACATACACCACCATAACTGAGTCCTTTCTAAGTTGTATCTAAATCTCTTGGATCCTTTCTGAGACTAAAACTGACCAGTTACCACAGTAATCATTTGTCATCAAAGAAGCAACTTTTCCTCAACCCTTTCTGTGCAATTATCAATTTGACATCATCTAAGAGTGCATGGTGTGAAATGGGTACTGAGTGCCATGGAGAAGTGTGTTACGATAAATCTTTCCACCATAAGCTGTCTGAGCCCCACTGTCACGTGTGCGCTTTGCGCCAGCCGCCTGCCCGAGTCAGGGCCCAAATGAATACACAGAAACTTGTATTAGGTTCAAAGCTGCTTGGCCAATGACTAGGATTCCTCATCTGTTAGCTCAGTCTTAATTATCATAAATCTATATATTTTATAAGACTTATCTTATCGGACGCCTTATTGGCGTCCCTCCTTGCCAGTGTCTCACATCCTGCCGCTGGAGGAGGAAGGGGAAAAAAGAGGGCCCTTCCTGTTTCTCCTTCGCTTACATATGAGTCTCCTTGCTGTGTCACTTCCTGCCTGGATCAGCACTTCTCTACTACATTTCCCAGAATCCTCTTTGACTCCTAGTCTAACTTCCTGTCTCATTGGCCAAACTGTATTTTATTTAACAATCAATAAGATAAGCATACACAGTACATTCCCCATCAGAAGTGACCTCAGCTCTTTGTGTGCTTTGTTTCAAAAGACTTTGATAGACATGAAAGAAGAAAATTAAAAAGGGGGGTCTTTGTTATTCAGACATTTTAAAACTTTCCATCTGGAAATTGTTTCTGACACTAATAAAATTCCAGTCTCTGCTGCAAATATCTAACTTTGGTGACTTCTCAATTTTCATGAACCTCAAGATGCTTCATGCTTGGAATCCAATCTGAAAAATCCATTTTATCCAGAACATGCTATACTAAATAAAATGAAAACAAATAATCCCACATCAGCATAAAGTACACTGAGTGACTCTGGACATGAGAAATGAATCTTCTTCAATTTTACTTTACTAGTCTAGCTAAAAGATTTCAAATTTTCAGTTAGAACAAAATTATAGCACACTATGACTATTTATAGAAAAGAAATTTCTCATTACATATGTTAGAAACAAATTATTGACAAAAAAAAGAAGAAACAGAAAAAGTACAGAAATGGGTTGGGGCCAAGGATGTTGCAATAACTAGACTTGTTCAAATAAATGGGCAGATACCTGTTGAATTGTGTCAATTAAGGTAAAATGCAGTCAGATGGGCCATGCATTTGAGAGTTTGATAATAGACCTGGATCCAAGCAAAAGAGGTTGCCCTCTTTTTATGTTCAGGAATGTTCATATGTAAATGGAGAAACCTTAGCTCCTTGCCATTGGGAAAGAAATTTCTATGCCATGATACTCATTCAATGTGGTTACATCATTTTGGGTCTCATTTAGCTTATTACTTTAACATATCTGTGTCTGTGTGCAAAATAAAACAATTCAGATAAATGAAAGTAGAGGTGTAGCTCAGTGGTACAGACTTGTCTAGCATGAACAAAAATCTAGATATAGTTGCTGGCACAGAAAATAAAGTTAAACATTTTCTACATGGTGCAGCAAAATTTATACCCATTAACAAGTGAGAAATTCTTCCTTCTACTTACTGAAATAAAACTCAAAATGCAAGCATACTTTTGTTAGAAGGAGACAACAAATTCTAACTGTGATTTTAATGGCTGGTGTCCATTATCTTCCTAGCTGTGAGTTTTGCAGTAGATCCATTATAAAAAGTGAGGGAGACAGGGAGTAGAATGTGTCCAAGGGTAGTTTGAAGGATGTTGCAGAAAATTTAATGAGAGAATTTCTGTACTAAGGGTGTAGAGACCTTTGGGATTAGAGACTTCCAGGGGGAGAAGCAAATCCAAAGGCTGTTCCCCAAGGAAATGGAAAGGAGAGAAGAAAAGTTGTAACAAAAATGAGACAAAAGAATACAAAATCAGAAACAGATAGACCCTGGGGATCATGACAATGACAGCCACAGAGATTAAACAAACAGGAGAAACTCTGACATTCTCAGACACCATTTAAAGAGAAAAACAACAACCAAAACAAAATCCAGCAAAGAACATGGAGGTTATAACGAGATCAGCTAATGATCTTTCAAAGTACCAACTGAGGTGAAAAAAAGGAATATGAGCCAAATTAGTTCTGTATTTGACTTGTTTTGGCAGTGTATTAATTAGTTTTTTGGTGCTGTGATAAAATACCAACTTATATAATAGGCAACTTATACAAGGAAGAGTTTATTTGACTTGTAGTCTCAGGGAGAGAAAGAGTCCATAATGGCTGGGGAGGAGGCATGGCAGAAGTTGGCCAGAGCAGGAAGCTGAGCAGTCACATCTCACATCTCTCTCTACACACAGGAAGCAGAAATATGGAATTGGAAGTGGATTGAGGCTATAAACTCTCAAAGCCTTTCCTCGGTTAATGTGCTTCCTCCAACAAGGCTGTGCCACCTCACCTAATGGCACTACAGACTAGGATCATGTGTCCAAATACATGAGCCACTAGGGAGACATTCCTCACTCAAACTACCGAAGAACTGTCCTTCAATCTCTTCCAATCAATCTTTAAGGATAAGCATGAGGTTGGGGGACCCCACAAATGTATTCTGTCTCTCTATACTGGATTAAGAGCTACACATGCACATACATTCCCACAGCATTGTCTGCTCTCCTGCCTCATGTTATTGATTACATGTTAAGTGCAATAATTCCACATCTACCTACCTTTCTACCTCATATATTTCTACCACAATGTCTATGACATTGTGTAAGTTCAGAAAATCATTGGTGACCCTTTGAAGGACAGCTGGACTAGGATAACCCTTTGATGGAGAACTGACCTGAATCTGTTTCTGCAACCATCTAAGCTTGGAAACAGATATGGATAACTCAGCAGTTGAGACAAAGTATGCATCATTGGAAGGACATGAAACAGTTAAACAGCTATGCAATTTCTAGTGTCTTCATATTTATAAGTTATCAGTGATCATATGACATGCAGACTACTCTTAGATTCAGGCAACATAGCATTTACAAATTTAATTAGATGCATTACACTGATTCATTGATATTATCAAAATGTTCTCATTCAAAATCTAATTGCTTGGAGGTAGACATTCCAGGTATAATTTAGAGTTAAAAACTCTAAATATGTTTCCTATGCTGAAATTATAAGTCACTGAACTATGAATACATATATATATATATATATATATATATATATATATATATCTTTGCACAAGTTAAACACTACTAGAATTAATGATGGTGTGAAAGCTGTTAATTTTATATTCAAAAATAATTATTACTAACTTCCAAGTAGTTAAATGCATAGGACTATAGATTGACAGTTTATACTATATCTGAAAGAGACTCTTAATTGATAAGATTAAGAGGAACATGACTTCCTTTCTAAGCCTGGTAGTGTTTTCTGGACCTTAAATTCAGTAATAATACAGCACAAGTAGTAGTGACTGTATAATATATGTTGATACCTTGCAGAAATTTTTCAGTTGAATTTCTTTTTTGACAACTTTGTTCATTAGTACTGAATCTACATCATTCCCACTCCCTCCTTCCAACTCCTTCATGCCCATGCTTCTCCTTCACACACACATGGGTCTCTTCATGAATCACACACACACACACACACACACACACACACACACACACACACACACACACTCACAACCTACTAGATACTGCTCATATGGACGTGTCAAGGACTGACTGCTGCTTATAATCCAGGTATGATATAGTTCTTGGAGGATGTTTCATGCTATCAGTTCTATTATATACTCTAAAACATGTAATACTTGATCCTTAGAAACTAAAGCTTCTTTCTGAGGAAATGCAGAAATTCATTTGGAAGGTATTGTTTCAACTATGGACCATTGTTCAAGCTCAAGACATAAGGAGGAAATAGTCTTAGTTGGTTCCAGTAGAGAGAATGGAAGGCTTAATAATGTGGGGTCAGCCACAGAATTCCACAGTGACAGAAAGGGCTTCAAACTATCTTCTTTACCCAACAATTGCATTTGAAAGTAAGTACCCCTTCGCTAATACAAATGTGCACTAAGTCACCACACAACCAACCCTGTAAATGATACTGCAAGAGAAAATAATGTGTCTGATTTATTATTCTAGGCATTTAATAATAAGTATTTTATGTTTTCAAATACATCCTTATGATCTAGAAGTGCATTCTATTATGGTGATTTTCAGCCATGGCCCTAGCTTTGAGTGAATGTGAGTTTTACACTTGTTTTTAGCATCTAGTCAAATATGTATCCAGCGCACTCCAATAAAGACCACACACAGATCATGATGGCCTATAAATAGTCCTTGAATACTTATACTTATGATGCCAAGTTTGAAAAATGGTGTGCTTGAGAGAGTTTTGTTTCCTGACAGGTGAGCTAGACTTAGTGGGAAAATAGTCCTACTTCCTTTAACTTAATTAAGGGAATAGGAAGAGTTAGGTGAAGCCTCCCTGAACACACGGCATAGGACAGGGGGTACAAGGAGGGGGAAATTACAATGGGTACATATACTTTGTATCTTCAGCAGTCCATACAGGTCACAAGAAGAAAAACAAAAGAATCTTAAGGCACTGAAGAAGTAAAAACAAGCCCCCTTCTTGGATGGGTTAGGATTAGAGTTAGGAATTTCTCATTCCATATTTCTCTTCCGAGCAAATGCCCATCAGCATGATGATTAGAGATACCCGGGAATCAGTGGATAGATTTAAGAATGATTAAACACATTAGTGGACATTCTGCGAGCTGCAAGGATCAGACCCTTGAAGTCACCAAGTGTCCAGATAGAGCTAGCGCTAAGCACCCAGTTGCATACTCACAGTCACTTGCAAGTCTGTCTATCTTGCTCAGTGTAGGTCTCAAGCTTTCCAAATGCCTAGCTGGGTATCAGCTGTTAATTCTTCCTGTTGTTCACAGAGACAGTTAAGGAATGATAAACCTCATCTTGCAAAGGCATAGGAACTTTGACTTGTTCCCTCACAGTTTCTGCAGTTTTCTGGGTGTTTACTGGGCACCTAATAAGACTTCAAAAGAGTCGCAAGAAGTACTACCACAGAACATGATGGTCAGGAATATAAAATATGGATTCCAACAGGATTTAAAGTCCTGAATCTCAATCTTTAGCTCCTTAATGTTGTTGGGTAAATTATCAGATCTTCCTTGATGCTTATTTTCCTCATCTGTAAAATAAGGTTCACAAAAATCAGGTGTTCATTGGTGTGTGGGTTAATATCAGGGTTTTCAATTTGACTCCATTGGTCTGTCTACTTTTGTGCCAATACCAAGCTGTTTTTAGGACTATAGCTCTGTAATAGAGCTTGAAGTCAGGGATGGTGATGCCTCCAGTAGATCCTTTATTGTACAGGGCTGTTTTGGTTATCCTGGGGTTTTTTGTTTGTTTGTTTGTTTCTTTGTTTGTTTTCTACATAAAGTTGAGTATTGTTCTTTCAAGGTCTGTGAAGAACTGTGTTGGGATTTTGATAGGGATTGCATTGAATCTGTAGATTGCTTTTGGCAAGATTGCCATTTTTACTATGCTGGTTCTACCCATCCAAGAGCATGGGAGATCTTTACATTTTTTGGTATCTTCTTTAATTTCTTTCTTTAAAGACTCAAAGTCCTTACTGTATAGGTCTTTCACTTTTTTGGTTAGCATTACCCCAAGATATTTTATGTTGTTTGTGGCTATTGTGAAGGGTGATGTTTCTCTGATTTCTTTCTCATTGTGTTTATCATCTGCATATAGTAGGGCTACTGATTTTTTTAGTTAATTTTGTATCCTGCCACTTTGCTGAAGGTGTTTATCAGCTGTATGAGTTCCCTGGTAGAGTTCTTCAGGTCACTTATGTAGAGTATCATATCATCTGAAAATAGTGATGTCTGGGAGGACAGCATGGGACTGATCCAGACCCCTGAACGTGGATGTCAGTGAGGAGGCCTTGGTACTCTATGGGGCCTCTGATAGTAGATCAGTATTTATTTCTGGTGTAAGAAAATACTTTGGGAGCCCATTCTACGTGGAGGGATGCTTTCTCATCATGGGGAAGTGCCTAGGCCTTGCCCAGGATGATATGACAGACTTTGGGCCTTACCCTTCCTGGGGAGCAGAGGGGGGATTGTTGGGGCTTGGTGGGGGCAGGGGAGGAGGGAAGGGAGAGGGAGCAGGGATTGACATGTGAAGCAGGTTTGTTTCTAATTTGAACTAATAAAAATTAATTTCTGGAAAAAATAATGTTCACAAACCATTTTGTGAGATATGGTCTCACTATATAGCCCAGGATGGTTTTAACTCTCAACCTTCCTAACTCTCCCTCTAAAGTGATGGAATTACAAACATATGTCACTGCACTCTGCTCAGCTGTAGTCTTCCAATCTCACAAATCTCCTAGCTATTCATTTTACCTCTCCAACTTTGTTCTCTCTCTCTCTCTCTCTCTCTCTCTCTCTCTCTCTCTCTCTCTCTCTCTCTCTCTCTCTCTCTCCCCCCGTGTGTGTGTGTGTGTGTGTGTGTGTGTGTGTGTGTGTGTGTATGTGTGTGATTGTGTAGTGTGTGGTGTGTATGCCACATATGGGAAGTAGGCCAGAAGAGGATGTCAGATCCTCTTGGAGCTACAGTTACAGCAAGTTTTGAGCTGTCCCATGTGGGTGCTGGGTCCTGAATTCTAGTCGTCAGAATGAGCAGCAAACATACATAATCACTGAAGCACCTCTCCAGCCCTAGTTTACAGTTTCTAACCATTCTTCTAGTAGAAAATGTTTGTGATGGAAGACAGGTATCAACTTGCACATAAGCTCTTTTCATCCAGAGTTTAATCAGAACTTAGGGGACTTGCCTACCAGTTGGCCAAGAAGCAAACAGAAAAACATCTCCCAAGAAAAAACAAAGGCCCCACTGTTGGGTTCAGACTAATGGGTCTTTAGAATTACAGAATCACCAAAAATCCAGTTGCAAAAAATGTAGCTAAACTTTCATGTATGCATTGATAAAAAGTGTATACTATAATAGTGTTAGTTTTAAAATAGTATTAATTAACATAGTGGTCAATGGAAACAGCATTTATTTCAGAAACAAAGAGTTACAATGCAGGTATATTGAAATGGGGTATCCCTGAATAGGACAGGAAAGGCAAGGGCTGAAAATGTTTGGAACATACATACATACATACATACATACATACATACATACATACATACACACACACACACACACACACACACACACACATTTCATAGAGAGAGCACGCGTGTGTGTGTGTGTGTGTGTGTGTGTGTGTGTGTGTGTGTGTGTCTGAGTGTATGTATGTGTACCACATGCATGCAGGAGACCACAGAGTTCAGAAGTATTAAATCCTCTGGAACTGGAGTTACAGATGTTTTTAAGTCACCACATGGGTGCTGTGAATTGAACCTAGCCCTCTGTAAAAGCAACAAGTGCTCTTATCTGCTGAGCCACCTCTCCAGCATGCAGGAAGGTTTTAATAAGAGAATCCAACAAGCTCTTTACAGTGACAGTCTATTAGAAAGACAGAAATTCCAAATTGTAAACCCTTAAACCCTTTATGATTGGTTTATCAATTAAGATAGTCAATCTCCTGCCTAAGAGTTGCCAACTTCGGTTATTTCTCCAAGTTGATTAGAACATTTTGTGGTTCCATTTTTTAGCAGGAACGAGGAGTAAACTTCCCCCATAGTCTCCCTGCCACACTCTGGAAAGCATTACCCTTAATTACTCAATTTTCTTCCACAATAGTATTTGCAAATTTGGAACTTTGTGAGGGTTTAGGAAATCTCTCTCTCTCTCTCTCTCTCTCTCTCTCTCTCTCTCTCTCTCTCTCTCTCTCTCTCTCATATTACATGATTAATGTGTTTGCTTATAGATCCTTTCTACTCTTTTAAACAGCATTTAAGACAGTTCCCAAACTGTGAATATTATGATACTTATATGAGCCACCAAAGACAACCAAAATCCATAGCAAATAATGAGTTATTTGCTTAGACTTTCTGGTCAGAGGGTGGTTTCATTAGACTATATTAGAACAGCATGTATCTGAGCTGGGGAATTTTTTGTGTATTCAATAAATATTTATAAGGGACTTCTTGCAAGTGTAAGTACTAAGTACATATCAAGCTTAGGAAAGGGGCAGTCACAAAGGCAGCATGGTGAGCCCTGCTTCCAGGTTCTGTGGACTTTAGTTTGACTGAAATTAATAATCATAATTTCTTTTCTTGATGTTTTAGTTTACCTGTTGTCATCCTCAAAGATGTTGATAAGGCCAGTCCTATTAACTCCATTTTAAAGATGCAAAAACTGAGGTTCCAAGAACTAAAGATACTTTTGGAAGGCTGTTAACATCATGTTAGCACATAATAACTATCCAAAACCAGATTGTCTGACTCAGGTTTAATGTTCTCATTTGCCATAGCAGAGGAGAGTGAGCTTTTGCTAAGCTGAGGTGTGCAGAGAAGTTCAACATTGTTTTGACTGATTTTTTCACAAGCCACATGGCTCCATATAGCCCTGGCAAACACACCATGAAATAGTGAATGAGGAAAGACTTGTTTCCTGTCTTCTAAAAGTTTCCAAATGAACTGGATGTTAAGCATATGTGGAATGGGGAGAAAGAAAAGAAATTAGTGAATAATAAATGGACTGGAACTAGAACCAATGGAATGGTAACTCATATGCAAGAAGATGGCCCTTGGCCTACTGGAGCTTAAGATATTTACCAAGTTTGGCATTGTGCATCCCAGAGTCTGCCAATCATTCTGGGATGTAGTTGATATAGATGTAAAACAATGACAAAAAAACCCAAAACAACAACAAAAACAGAACATTAGCAGCAAAGAGATAACCACAAAGCAATCTCAGTATGTAGTATATCTTTAAATATGATGAAGAGAGAATCATGAAACAATAAGAATTACATGTTTTGTTTAATGCCAGGAAGATGGGGAAATACACTGTTTGGAGAAAATCAATTTTAGGACTGCTCTATACCATCTGGAGAAAAATCTACAGTTGCCATCATTTTGATTTGGAGTGAGTGAGTTTATTAAGGCTATAGAAGGAAAATGAACAGAGAGGTAGAAGCAGTAAACAGCAAAAAATCATCAAACCAGGAATTTCTAGCTTCTAGTAGAGAGCCCTGAAGAAGGCTGACTGAGAAAGCAAAGGTAACTCACTCAAACTGGGTGCTTACAGAGCTCCACAATTAACTGGGGAAAGTGAGCCAGTCTTCTGGAGTTCTCCCCTGAGTCTTCTCTCAGACGTTTCAGACTTCTTACTGCAGTCACTTTCAAACCAAGGGATAAACAATAGTAACCCCTGTGCAAAGAAGTTCCCTTCTAGGTGTTCTCAAGCCCACAGGGTTTTAACACCCTTATTGCTGTCCCTCCAACACATACCCCACCCCTGCTTCCTGTCACAGGCTTATCTGACTCAGCACAGGGGATTTGGTAGGAGACAAAAGAGTGCCTCTGCCATTTTTGAATGTTTTTTGTCCTTAACATATGACGGCAGTTCATCTAGAATTTATTGGATATTATGAGATAGGGTTCTGCAACGTAAGTTATATTGGTAAACAGTTCAAAATGAGGGTAGAATGAAGGAAGGAAAACTCTGGGACATCTCAGAATGATGACACTATATAGGGTTTCTCATTTGAAACTTTCATTATAATTTTTTATGTATCGGAAACATTCTGGAGTTTTTGTAATGAAATTTATGTAAGACTGAAAAGCATACATAGAAACCCCTGAGCAAACAGGAATACAAATATTTTCTTCCAGGTATTTCTCATATTTTGGTATTTCTACAGAAAGCAGGAGTTATTGTCAAGAAAAGGAAAAATGGGCATTTTTTCTACACAAGGGATATATGGGTATCTCTTATATATGATATTTTATTTTCAACATGAACTGCATAGTATTTGTGTAATGCTATAATACATATTTCCAATAATAAACATCTGGCTCAAATAGTCTAGAGTAGTGAGAGTTCAAAATGGATATAAATTTTGCAGTGAGTCCCAGGTATGACATAGCCTTTCAGTTCTATACATAGAACCCTTGAAAGAAATTAAAACTTACCCCTGTGTTTTCTGCTTGGCTTCCAGGCAGCCAATGGCATAGGATTAGCTTAACAGAAAGCACGTCATTTGTGCTAAGAACTTGAGGGTTTAAGAAACAATAGCAAGGGTGCTGTTGTTTAGAAGGCAAAGGTCTTTTGAATAATAGCTGTGGGGTCTGCATACATTTTTAAAAGATTTATTTATCATGTATACAGTGTTCTGTCTCATATATACCTGCCCTCCAGAAGAGGGCACCAGATCTCATTGCTGGTGGTTTATGAGCCACGATGTGGTTGACTGGGAATTGAACTCAGGACCTCTGGAAGAGCAGCCTATGCTCTTAACCACTGAGCCATCTCCAGACCCGCATTTTCTCAGAACCTTAACAAGTTCATTTCACCTCCAATAGTAAGTAAAATAATGCTAAATAAATACTGTTAAAATAACAACTGTTGTTATCAAATGATTATTTGCTTTGGGTCAAACATTGTAACAAAATTTGAATATAATTATCTCTTTTACTCTGACCTACAGCAACCATATCTGAATACCCATTCAACAGATTTTTTAAAATGAAGCTCAGAGAGCTGAGTAACTTGTTCAAGTTCCTAGTATAATACAGCTAAGATTTAAGCCTAAGTTTACCTGGATTTAAGTTCCACGTACTTAATAATAGATTGCTTAAATGGGATCTAGTACACAGCTAGACAATATCCTGACTTTAATGACACAGCATACTGTAGAGTTCTTTTCTCACGACTGCAGAACTGGCTGTGAGATGTGACTCACTGTCACTCACTGCCCAGTGGCACCATGAGACAAGATCCACAGCCAACTGCTAGTTCCCCAAACTATGAAAATTCAAATTTTGAAATTTGATATCTAATAAATGCATATCTCTTTATGCTATCGTCTCTGTCAGGAACATTTCATATTGATGACTGACATCTGGTTTAGTGACTACTTATGGGAAAATTAAAACCAACCACACACAGAAGAGTAGCACAAAATGACAAAGAAAAAACATGGAAATACTGATTTGATAATGATCTGCTTTCATAAATATAAACAATTAGCCCTGGAGAGTGACAAATAATACCCCACAATAAGCTTGCTTGGTTACCTTGCCAGAAGAATTCAGCAGCACAGTGTATCTGTTTGGACAGCAGGGAAGTGTTTGCTTTAATATCACCACCTGCAGAATGAAATTCAACCAATTAAGTTAGGAAATTGCCATTTGCAGATAATTATTATTTAGCCAGTTTCGAACTTCACAGCTCTGCAGCCATTTGAGGACAAGGTCTCACAACTGCCACAGGGTGTGGTATCGTAGATGGTCTATTTTAACTTAATGATCTGGAAGAGGAAATAACCAGCATGGTAATGGCATTGCAAATGATGCTAAATTGAGAGAGTTGCAAATGCTAATAAAGGCAGCAGAACAAAATGGGGAAACTTTGCTGATAAAATCTGGGTCTTAGTGAAGAATGCCAGTCCATTGAATTGCCAATCGTTGGCTCAGGCAGGTGATGCATGAGCATGCTCCTCTGAGCTCAAAAATGAAGGTCTAGTATCTAAAGTAATCGAATAGTTTATTTCAGCACTACAATTTAAAAGAACCCTTTTTAAGTTTTAAAATTATTTCATAGTTGCAGAAAGTATGCATGCATTCTACATTCAGTTTCCCCTATTATTGACATCATACATTAACACAGTACATTTGTCACAACTAATGAACCAATATTGGCATGCTGTTATTTTTAAGTTTTGTTTTTTAATTGTAAGTTGACAAATTACAGCATCTATTTCTGGGGTATAAAGTGATTTTATGATATATTAACACAATATGGAAATTTAAATCATACTAATTAAAATAAATCCATCATCTCAAATACTTATTTTTATGGTGAGAACATTAGAAATTGACTTAATGTTTTTGAAACATACTTTATTGTTGAGCATACTCACTACACCGTGGACCATATTTCAAATAAACCAACCATCTTCCTAATGTAGCCTTGTTTCTTCTGCTTATCATCTTCCCATCCCAGTCACCCCACCAATTTACTCGGCTTCTCTGAGCACAGTTATTTTAAATTAGACATATAAGTTAGAATGTGTAGACTTTTTTGTGTGTTACTGATTTATTTATCTTAGCATATCATCCTCCAGTTCCGAGCACAGTTATTTTAAATTAGACATATAAGTTAGAATGTGTAGACTTTTTTGTGTGTTACTGATTTATTTATCTTAGCATATCATCCTCCAGTTCCATTCATATTGTCACAAATGACCAAGCTTCATTTTAAAAGGCTAGAACATGAGGGAGCAGAAAGGTTGAGAAAGAAAGGAGATACCATAATAGAGGAAGACATTTTAGGCTTACAGAGAAATCAGGCACTAGGGAAATGTCTGGAGAACTACAAAGATGACACCAGCTAACAATCTAAGCAACAGAGGAGAGGCTACCTTAAATGCCCTCCCCTGATAATGAGATTTATGACTGCCTTATATGCCATCCTATAGCCTTCAGCCAGCAGCTGGTGGAAGTAGAAGCAGACACCCACAGCTAAGCACTGAACTGAACTGGAATCCATTTGCAGAGAAAAACGATTGATGAGCAAAGGGGTCCAGGCCAGGCTGGTGAAACCTACAGAGACTGCTGACCTAAACAATTGGGAGCTCTTGGTCCCAAGACTGATAGCTGGGATACCAGCATGGGACTGATCCAGACCCCAGGAACGTGGGTTTCAGTGAGGAGACCTTGGAAATCTATGGGACCTCCTGTAGTAGATCAGTACTTATCCCTAGCATAGGTGTGGACTTTGGGAGCCCATTCCACATAGAGGGATACTCCCTGAGCCAAGACACATGGGGGTGGGCCTAGGCCCTATCCCAAAGTATATGATAGACTCTGATGACACCGTATGGAAGGCCTCACCTGGGGAGCAGAAAAGATATGTGATAGGTAGGGTTTTAGTTGGGGGGGGGAGGTGGTAGAGGAGGAGGGGAGGGAGAGGGAACTGGGATTGACATGTAAAAGAATCTTGTTTCTAATTCAAATAAAAAACATCAGAAAGAAAGAAAGAAAGAAAGAAAGAAAGAAAGAAAGAAAGAAAGAAAGAAAGAAAGAAAGAAAATATATTGTCCACCCCAAAAAAGGCTAGAATAGTATTTAATTGTATAGGAATATCACATTTCCTTCACCCATTCATCTAAAGAAGGGCACTTGGATTGATTCTTTTTGTTGGTTATTGTGAATAGTGCTGCAATGAACATGGAAGTTTGGACATCTCGACATAATGGTTTCAAATCTTCTGGGTAAATACACCTAAGTAAGATGGCTAGATCAGATGGTGATTCTAATTTTGGTTGTTTCAGAAACATTCATGCCATTTTTTGAAATGTCTATATGAGGTGTCTTACCAGCAATGCAAAGATTCCCTTTTCTCTTTATCTTCACCAGCACATTTTTAAATCATCTGTCTTTTTGATAATAGATTTTCTTAATGGTCTGAAATGATGTGTCAAAGTAATTTCTGATTTGCATTTTTCTGATGAACTGTGATATTCAGCAATTTCCCATGAAAATTTTGACATTTTTATGTCTTCTTTTGTAATCAATTGTTTTAATTCCCTGGCCAAAAAATCCATTGCTGAGTCTATTCAATTATGTCTTTCTCTCTTCAGAATATAATTTCATCTTTTGCTGTTAAAAAATCAGAATATTGGAACTAGAGAGATGGCTCAGCAGTGAAGAGCATTTACTGTTTTGTAGAGGACCTATGTTCAGTTTTCATCACAAAAATTACATCATGCAAGTCACTGTTCTTAACTACAGTTCCAGTGCATATTGTGGTGACCTGCATTCCCATGGTATACAGAAACTCATGCAGGCATGCATTTGTGCATATATTAAAGATCAGAGTGTCATATTGGGGAATAAGTCCCTAGTCCGAGGATTCAGGTTAAATTCATTGGAAGTTGGTGTTTAGAATTTGCTGTAGCAATATTTGCCAAGACTTCAAAATTCTCCAGGGTTTTGTCTTTGTCTCCTCTCTTGTGCATTGCAAAGTATTTCTCCTGAGAGAGAGAGTCTGGATCTTGCAGCCCTTTCCAGAGATGGGCCATTATTAGTTGCACTGGAGTCTGACTGCTATGATGTGCATATGTGAGTGAGGCACACTGGTGAAACGTATACCTTGTTCCATCCTCTTCTACTTTTGTTTTTCCCACTCAGGTGACAGCCTCTTGTCTAGGGGCTGGCTATGATAGAAGGAATATCCTTTCCCTAGCTGAGATAAGACACTGGAAAGTTTTCCTCTGGCACAATAGGCCTTTTTCATGCAGAAGGTCTTGGGAAGAAGCCAGAGTGATTGCATCTCTCATTCCTGGGCCCAACCACCAAATGAATTCTACAATCTTTAGCAGGAAATCTGGTGGGTAGCTAGAGGTAACCCCTCTGAATGGTGTCCTTCCATGAGCCTCTTACTCTCATGGTGCTCCACATTCAGCCTCACAAAATGTTGTTGTGTACATGTTCCTATCACTTTATCTCTCGAGAGGCTTCAGCTCCAGGTAAGCATAGCTCAGCTGTGACTCGAGATGTGTCTGTATTTCCAGACTCCAGGATAACAGTTTGCCCCAAAGCCATTATCTAGTGGATTCAAGAATAATTGCTTGTTTTCAGCTTTTCTAGATTTTTCCCCTAATGCCAATGAGTAATGACCTCTTCACATCAGATCTGAAATAAGTATCTGCCTCACACTGATGTTTGGTCAAATAGCATGGTCAAAAGATACCTATTACTGTCATTATAGGAAGTATCTTAAAAAGTTACTTATGTCGAATGTCTAAAAATTGTTACATATTAATTTGGTTGACAAATAAGTATGTGGCCACTAGGTACCAGATACTATTCTTTTACCTATCTATCTATTTATTTATTTATTTGTTTTGTTGTTTGTTTGATTGCATTGTTTCTCCCTCCCTTCTGCTTCCTCTCATTTGATGTCTTTTTCTTTAATTATGTCCCCCCCCATCTCCCTGTGTATAAATGCAACCTTTGAATCCACTTAGTGTTTATGTATGTATATTTTTCAGGCTGGCCATTTGGTATCAGAAAACCCAGCAGTGGGCTCATTCCTGAAGAAAACTAATTCTCTCTCAGAAGCTGTTCATCGCTCATAGATTTTAGTGTAAGGGTGAGGTCCCATGAAATTTCTCCCATCTACACTGAGCTACAAACTGTTGTTAGAATTTCTCAGGTCTTCCTAAGTGGCAATGTTTTTGTAATTTTAAGGGGATAGCTTTGAAGTCATAGCTAAAAGGTACAATCTCACAGCAGACTTTCAGATCCTCTGGCTCTTAAAAACCTTTCCACCTACTCTTCTTCAATGTTCCATAAGCCTTAAGCACAGGAAGTGTTTAAGATGTTGTAGATGTGTTAACTGCAACAGGGCCACGATGGCCGGTTGTTCTCTCATTTTGACAAGTTTTGGTTTTGCACAATGGTCTCCTTGTGCTGCACAAAAAAGAACTTTCTATGGTGAGGAGTGAGATCTACACTTGTTGGTAAGAGGATAAGTATTTAGAAAACAAAATATTTTGGTTTAGGAACATGGCAATAATAGGTTCTCCTGGTCTTTGAGCTCTCTAGCCATTGGTTTTTGTCTAGGTTTCCAGTATCAGTTATGATCTTCCTCCTGTTGGGTGGCTCTCAAGTCCAATCAGAGAGCTGTTGACCCCTGCCAAGACATAAGTGTCACTATCACACCTTTAGTGCTATCTTTCCATGCTGGTCATTGTTGTGCTTCAGAGGTATTGCAGCTGGGTAGAATTAATGATTGCTTTTCCCCCTTAACATCTTGAATAGCACCTTCTAGTACTCTGAAAGCTAGCCCTCAATGAGAAAGCTTTCTGGTCAGTTCCAGTTCCAATCCTCTGAATCCTGCATCCAAATTTTTCAACAACAGGGACTTACTTTCAGCTTCTACAAGGCAATCAATGTCAATAGCATTAGCCAATATTGTTTTTTCAGTCACTTTGACTCCCCTGACCAACAACTTCAAAGGAGATTTCTTGTACCTGGTACTAGAGTTTTTGTTAGATAGTCTGTCTTTCGGGGGGAGCAATATCACCCGAATTGGAGCAACTTCATTTAATACATGTATATATAAACTTACATGAACTATATGTAACATTAGTATCCTTCGTGTCCAGGTACTATGCTAGACTATGTAATTTTCTTAGTGAACAAAAGAAAGCTCGTGTTTCCATGAAACTTACATGCTAGGCAATTGAGGGCAGAAAATTCTAATAAATATCATGATACAATAAATCTAAGTAGGAGCAGTAGAGAGTGATAATACACATGTTGGGGATTCTATTCTAGAGTGAATCAACAACAATGCAAACAAACCAAACATGGCCCAAGAATGAAGATTTCCAAAGAAAATCTCTAAAAGAACTTGAAGTGTCCTAATGAGATATGTCAAGAAGTCCTTTGGGAACACACTTAAACTATCATAGTGAGGAACTGAGCATTGCTTTTTAAGTGGGGTGGGACCCTTTGGGAGAATTTTCAACAGAAGAATAACATGATCAGACAGATTTCCCAAGTACAGTCCAGGCTAATACACTGAAAGCTGATGGTTTGAAGTGGGGAGGACAAAATAGAAGCTACAGAAATTGTGTAGGGTGCCACTGAAATCATCCAGACCTGAGATGATGATACCTTATGAAAAAGTAATGGTGAAGATACTGTAAATGAAAATGTACTGTAATGGTTGATACTGTAAATGAAGATAACAAAACCCCTGGAAGTGTAAGCATCTTCCGCTCAAGCAGCACTTACCTAGGTGCTGAGCTTAGTGGCAAAGCAACCCTGAAATCTAGTACTTCAAGGCTCAAACCTTTTACTGACTCTGCTGTTCAGAGCCTGTTAAAAATATAAAGAATATTTATTCTCTGTTCAGACCAAACATTTATTTCACAGAAGGAAAAATATTCCCAGAGGTTAAGTGACATTTTATAAGTTGGTCACACCTGAGTGGGTCGCTTTCTACTGCACCGTGCTTCTCTTTCTTCTGCAAAGTAGGAATGTGCAAACCAAAGTCACAGATGATTGCTAATTACACCAAAATTCATAATAACATGGTTCTATTGTGAAGCCTGTGCCATGTGGATCATTTTTGAGATAGAGTCACAAGAGCAAGACTGCACTCTGAACACTGCATGTGGTTTTCCTCATTAACAAAAGGACACAATCTCTAAGAGAAGCTGTTAGAAGAAAAAATCAAACAAGCAGACAAAATCCATGAGGTCAACCAGTGATAACTGCCTAAGAAATGTGTCAGGGCCGGCAACATGGTTGACTTCCACACAGTTCTGTAGGATCCCTTGGAAATCTTAATGCTGCTGGTGTGAGCATTTGTACCACAGAGGTGCTGCTTTGGGTGGCATATTCTCACCTACCAGATGAAAGAGAAGCATAGTGCAGTAGAAAGAGACCCACTTAATCTTAATTGGCTGAGTTCTCCCCCCAAAAAAGATATTCTTGAAGAGGAGAGAACACAAATGGAAATCCTTAGAAATAAATTGAGGGATTTCATAGTTTATAAAATGTTTTTTTTCTTAACTGGAAATGCCTATTATTCCTTCTGCATGTCAGAAGCTGGAATGGGAGATGCATGTATGTTCTAAGCAACCTTTAGAGGTAGGCATTGTTATCCCTATTGTGTAGATTAAGTGATAAAAATCAAGTGCTTTCAATGCATTTACCTCCTTAGAACACCCTGAAAACTCACCCAGGTATTTTCTCCCAAATATTTCACTTAGGGTAATGAGGATGGTCAAATTCATGAAACCTAGGAAATAGACAAATGAAATTGACAACAATTCATCAGTTATATATAATGATAGGCCAGGGGAGAAAGATGCTGTGCTATGCATGATCATATCAAGGTTATACCCATGGATAAAATGAACTCTATGGATGTAAAAGACAAGTTTTGCAGTATCATATTTATGATGGGGTCCCCTTGGTTCCCCCGGGATTATGAAATTAACCTACTTGAAAAATTCTATAAGCAGGCAGAGAAGTACCCATGAATGGCAACTCAGGTCTAAGTAGGAACTGTGCCTATCATTAAAATCGTTTCTCTAGGTGACAATGCCTGTGTGGGTTGTGAGGGGAAAGCTGGAGGAAGTCTATTCAAAGTCTTCTTGGTTTTACCAGACATCAAAGTAGAGTGTGATACTGGAACTTGCCTTTTAGATACATACACTTCTCCCCCATTCTCTCTATTTAAACAAGGAGAGTGGTCAAGATGTGGACAAGCTCATGGAACCTTTAAAGCATGAGGTTAATTCAGGGTCCCTCTGACCTCAAATTCACATTTAGTTTACAATGGTACACATTTATTCTCTAACCAGCACTTCAATATGACTTCTGAAAAGAGTGAGTCTAGAAAGGAAACAATAGACCATTTTCTGGCTGGGGGCAACCTAGAAGAGAATGTCTGTGTCCCCTATGCCCAAAAATCATCACCACTGGTGAAAAATCTCACCACAAATACTTTGCTACCATTGGTCATAACAAGATCCTCTAATCTATCTATCTGTCTATTATTTAGCCCATTTAACTGTAACTTGGCCCAGTCTACCCTAGCTCCAGGGAAAGTGCTGGTGAAAAATATTGACATGAAGATTTTGACATGTATATTGTTGTTCTTGTATGTTTGGACTTGTTAAATATATTAATGTCTAATAATGTCCTTCCATCTTCTTCCATTCCTACATTTAAGTAAGTCCTCCTGGACTATGACAATATTTGAACATTGCTTGCTGTCAATCATCAATCTGATTTGTATAATAGACACATGAGCACCTCCCTGCCCCCAAATTTGCTGGACTATTCTATCTCGATCAGAACTTCAGGTAGACATGATTGTTATTCTTACAGGTTTCCTGGGAGCAATTAACTTAGTTGTAAGAGATCCCATGGGGCTGCTGTTTATATATGGAAAAATATAAACAATAATTTTAGGTATTAAGGCTTAGGAAATTTCCAACAGAATATATGACACATATAATTCAACAGTGCCAGTAAGCTGCATTATATATGAATTTGGAATTTGGTTCAGTGTGGTTTTCAGGTTCTGAAGCCTAGCTAGACCACTTATCTATGAAAAAAAAAATCCTGAGATTTTAAAGCTAGTCATTTTCCCATTAAAAGGAAATCACAAAAGAGCAAAAGGAAAGCTGGTAACAATACAGAAAAGTATCAGTTGACATCATTCTCCATAAAATAGTATTGGAGTTGAGATGAAGGTGAAATATAATCAAAGTGCCAGAATTCTTTGATGGTGAAGCAAAATGTATATGTATGTGAAACAAAAAGCATATGTATGTAGAACAATTGACTTATCCATCCTGCATCCAGGAATTAAAAACACACTGGAAAAATATAAGAACACACACACAAGGATAATTATTACTGTGCTTATAACTTATTGACTGTTAAAGCTACAGTGAATATAACATTTTTTCCTCATAATTCTAAAAGCCCTTAGCAGTGGTTCTCAACCTTCCTAACGTTGTGACCCTTTAATACAGTTCCTCATGTTGTGGTGAACCCCAACCATAAAATTATTTTTGTTGCCACTCTTAACTGTAATTTTGCTATTGTTATGAATCATAATGTAAATATATGATATGCAGACTATCTAATATGTGATCCCAAGAGATTGGGACCCATAAGTTGAGAACCACCTAAGGCTTAAGTGTTCTTAAGTGACCTCAGGATACATCAGTAACATGTTTTTCTCTTAGGCTGCTTTGATGTTCAGATTTTCTGATTAAAAAGGAGTCCTGGCCTATAGACACAGATATAATATGCTTAAGTCCACTTGAAGGCAAGGTGGGTGTCATGTCTGCATTTATAAGCACCCACAAATCCTGTAACTTCAAAGAACAGCATTATGGAAAGGATAGCAAGGACCTCAGTGTAAGTGCTTCAGTATGCTCAATGATCACTCTTTAAGAAAAGTCCAGCTATTAGAGATGGGAACAAGAAATGTTACTCACCCAGTGGCTGAGGAGAAGGAACTGAATATGCTGAGTGGCCTTATCCTCACCCAGCAATGAAGGTGAAAATGAAGATATGGGAACCTTTCCCCTCTCACTCCCACACATACTCTCTCCAGTTTCTGGTAACAGACCAACTGTTCTATGTTCCACCTTAGATCACACAGTAATTGCTTATTCTTCTCTCACATTACTTAACATCCTCTAGTTCTATCAATTCTGTCTCCAATGACAAGATTTCACTCTTTTATAGCTGAATAGTATTCCACAGGTCCGTCACTCATTCACCATTGATAGACACTTCAACAGTCTTCAATTCCTAGCTTTGTAAATATCACCGCAATGAATATTAGAGTACAGACATCTTTTTAAACATACTGATTTTCTCTGGCTGTATACCTGAGAATGAGATTAATGAATAATATGATAATTCTAATTTCACTTACTTGAGGAGCCTCCATACTATTTCCCATAAAGACTTATTAACTTATGTTCACACTAACAATGTGAAATGCTTCATTTTCTTCACATCCTTTCCAGCACTGGTTATATTTAGTCTTTTAGATAATAGCCTTTCTTACTGCATGCAGTGACATAACATATTGTTCTGGTTTTAAATTGCATTTATGTGATTATCAATTATGCTAACATTACTTCTTGTACATATTAATATATGAAGATATATTTGTCATTGGGTTGTTTGTATTCATGGCATGTCTACTTAGTTCAACTATGTGTTCTGTAAGTACTTTATTTGCAGATTTTTTGTTGTTAGCTGCGATGACTTTAACTCTCTACTTGACACAACCTAGAATCAGCTAAAATGAGAGTTGCAGTGAAGTATTATTTACATTGGGTTGATCTATGGGCATGTCTGTGAGTGTGTGCCTTAATTAAAATTAATTGATGTGGGAGAAACCAGCCCACAGTGGGTGCACCATTCCTTAGGCAGGATATGCTGAAGTAGCAAGAGTAGAGAATAGAACCAATAGCAGGCAAGTAAACAAGCATCCCTGCATACATCCATTTATCTCTGTTCTTTGTTGTGAAGGCAGTGTGACTAGCTGTTTGAATTTCCTACTGCCTTGACTTCCACTCAGCCATAGACTGTAACCTAGAATTGTGAGCTGAATAAACACTTTCTCCTTTACAATTGCTTTACTTAGGATATTTTATCACAGAAACAGAAATGAAACTAGGTTTTTGCTGTTGCTATTATACTTTGGGGTCTTTGGTTCTTATGTTTTGGAGTTTCTTATATATTGACTATTGACCCCTCATCAAATTTGTAATTTTCAAATATTTACTCTCATTATGTCTCTTCTTTCAGGTATTATTTTGCTAGAAGAAGCTTCAAGTTTCATGTAAACCCATTTGTCTACTATTGCTTTTTTTCCGTGTACTTTCTGGGTCTCCTGCAAGACTTTCTCACCAATTTCAATGTTCGGAATATTTTCTCTGTGTTCCTTTATAAAAGTTTCATAGTTTCAGCTCTCATGTTTACATCTTGTTCATTTCAAATTGATGTTTGCAACTGTAAAAAACACAAATCTAGTTTCAGCCTTTCACATGTGGCTATACAATTTTACCAGTACAATTTACTGAAAAGGCTATCCTTTCTCTGGTATATTCTTAGCATATTTGTTGAGAAATCAGTTGGCTATAGATGTGTGGATTCACTTGTAGACCATGTATTCTTTTCTATTTGTCTGTGTATCTGTTTTCATCACAATACTGTTATTGTAATTTTATTTTACTTTCTTTTTGTATGCATGTGTTATGTATGGAGAGCATACATGTCGGGAAAGAAAACAACTTTATGAAGAAGTCTTTCCCTTCTGTTGCCTTTATGCAGAATCCAGGGATAAAACTTACAGTGCATTATGTTATTTTGATTATTGTAGTTGCATAAAACATTTTAAAGTCAGAGAGTGAAACAACTCCTGCTTTTTTCACAATTGCTTTGTCTATACAGATTTTTGTGTTGTTTTTGTGACTACAAACAAATTTTAGTATTGTTTTATTCTAGTTCTGTGAAGAATGTCGTTTATCTTTTAGTACAAATTGCACTGAACCTGTACTTTATTTTGCTTAGTATGGGTATTCTAACAACTTCAATTCTTCAAATTAATGACCATGAAATAACTTTTAACCTTTTAGTGCCTACAACTCATCAATGTTTTATAGTTTTAATTATAGTTATATACTACACATTTCATTTATTCTAGGAATTTTGTCTTTTGTAACTACTGTAAATGGTGCTGTTTTCTTGATTCTACCTCAGATGATTTACTATTAGCAAATAGCAATGCTACTTATTTTTGTATGTTGATTTATTTTATCTTAGAATTTGCTAAATTCATTCCAAAATGATTCCTCTTTTCCAATTTGTATACATTTATCTCTTTCTCCTACTTGATTGCTCTGGCTAGAAATTCTAGAACTATGTTGAATAAAACTGGTGAAAAAGAATGGCAGGCATAGGAATTCATGCCTATAATTCCAGCATTGGGGAAGATCACCATGAAGTAAAGACAAACCTAGGCAACATAGTGAGTTCAAAGCCATCCTGGGGTACAGAGTTTGTTCCCTGTCTCAAACAAAACAAACACAATACAATAAGACAAAACATAACAAAAAGATGCCAAAATGTCCACTTTGTTATAGATCTTATGTGAAATGTCCTTCCCTCTTCTGTGTGTTAGTTGTTGACTTATTATATATGGTCCTTATTATGTTCCTTCTATAACTAATTCATTCAGCATTTTTACCAAATTTCATCTTAACTAAATGTTCCTTTCTGTAACTATTAAGAGGACTATATGGTTTTAGTACTTCATTCCATTGATGTGGTATATCAAGTTTATTAATTTGTGTGAACTGAAACATCTTTCCATCTTTGAGATGAATTCTACTTGAACACAGTAAATGATCATTTTAATATACTGTAGGATTCAGTTTTTGCATTATTTATTGAGGACTTTCACATCTTTATTCATCAAGAATATTAGCTGGTACATTTTTTACATTCATTTATTTAATGTGTGTGTATGTGTAAATTTATGTGTAAGTTCATTTATCTATTGGGGGCGTGGGGGCATGCTTGTGCTACAGTTTACACACAGGAGTCAGAGTATAAATTTCTGGGAGTTGGTTCTCTCCTCCCACCATGTGGATGGGTTTCAGGGATCAAACTCAGGAAGGCAGTTTTGGCAGGAAGTGCCTTTACCCACTGAGCCATCTCCCTGGCCTCCTTTGTTGTATTCTTGATTATTTTGGTCTCAGTTTCATTGATCATTACTAATTTTTGTCTCTATTATACTCACATATTCTCTGGTTTTTATTATTTGTTTTCATCCTCATACTTATGTTTTTTTTCTAGTTCCTTATAATACGTTTTTTTATTATTATTGTTGTTATTATTATTTCTCCTTGTTTGGTGTGCACATTAATTCATATATTAATGTGTGTGTGTGTGTGTGTGTGTGTGTGTGTGTGTGTGTGTGTGTATGGATATAGTATGTGTATGTATATATAGTATGTGTACATATATATGCATACATATATGAAATTAGAATTGTTATTTATTGAATTGAGTGCTTTATCATCATAAAAATATCTTCAATATTTTTCATTTCGTCTATTTTATCTGATGTAATTATAGCATTTTTATTTTTTCCTGGATTCTATTTGCATGACTTCCAGGTCACATATGTCCTTAGAAACAAAGAAACTTTCTTGTAGTGAAAGAATCTTAATTCTGTATAATCATATGTGGTAACCCTGTTTCTATTCTACTTCCTATTGAAAAAAACATTTCTTTTTTTAAAATGCATACTTATATGAAACTATGTAAATAAACCTGCACACTCACTATCCTTCCCTTACTTGCTCCTCCCATTAATCCCCTTTATTCCTCTAGACTGGTTTGCTTCTTTCATGTCATATGCACATACATGATTTTACATATCTGTATAAGACCTATAACCCAAAGGGAAAGAAACCATGAGGTATTTGTCTGAGTGAAAGAAACTGAATTACCTTAATATGATTACCTCTAGTTGCATCCATTTTTCTACAAAAGACATAACTATTCATTCTTCTTTGTGACTGATTTTCTTTGTCCATTCCACCGTTGATAGACACTCATGTAAGTTCCACAATTTAGGCATTGTAACAGTGCTTCAATAAAAAATGATGCACAAGTATCAGTGTGCTATATTGTCTTAGAGTCCTTCAAGTATATCTCTAAGAGTGGTAGAAGGACTCTCCATATTGCTGTCCACAGTAGCTGGATTAGTTACTTGGGTTAACTTTTAAAAATTGCTTCCATCTTTTTGTGAAGTTTCCGTATTTAAGGACTGACACATTTTCTGTATTTTCTTGAAACTCTGAATTGTGGTAAAATAGCTATATTAAATTCCATGTTCACTTGTACTTGTTACTATTGGGTCAGTTTCTAGATTTTTACTCTGACCTTTAGGTTTCCTGGAAACTTGTAATTCTTGATAAGTGACATCATTTGGACATTAAAGGTTTAGATATTTATTTATTTATTTATTTATTTATTTATTTTATTTTATTTTATTTATTTCAGTCTTCACAATCTGGCTTTGTTGGTACCTCTCTTTTCTGAAAAATAAAAGTAGATTGCTTCTGAGCCTAAAGTCGTTTCCACTATTACCAAAACAGATGTGGCTCTGTATCCATCTTTCCTAAAAGTCTTCTATTGATATGTTGTCACAATTACAGCACTAGAGGACAACTAGGTTTGCCCCAATTTCCTAGTTAGTGGGTTCACCAAAGATGAAAAAAGTACTTAAAATAGGTGGTGCTGCACTGGAAATAGCTCCCTGTTGCTTAGCTAGGCCCACACACCTTGCCTTAAGTCACTGGATTATAGTCAGGCACTATATGATTCTACTTAGCCACAGTCCCCTATAGCATATCTTTGATCACCAATACAACAAACTGTGTCACCTGATGAGGCAACAGTTGATAACATTGCTATGGACCCCATAGTGCTGAAGTAGATTCATGACCTCAAATGACTATTATAAGCCACAAGTGAGGCTGACTACAATCAAACTCTAATGGATGGGCACTTTGGGTCTCTTTCTAACATAAGAGCTGTTCCACAGGCACTATTCTTAGGCAATGGCTTGGAAATGGAGGTCATTAGGATATTCTCAGTATTAAGATTTAGCAGTCTGATTGGAAAATTAATTCCAAGTAGCTTGAGGTACCTAACACTCCACTTAGAACTGCTTGCATATTGGTAAGGTTTTATGTGTGCATATATTTTGTGTGTAACACACATAAAGAAAGGGCCGCATAGTCCAGTGTTAGTGGTCTGTCATGGAAAGCCTTAAAAAAGCTGGAATACCAGCATGGGACTGATCCAGACCCCAGGAACATGGGTTTCTGTGAGGAAACCTCAGAAATCTATGGGACCTCCTGTTCAGTACTTATCCCTAGCATAGGTGTGGACTTTGGGAGCCCAGTCCATATAGCAGAATACTCCCTGAGCCAATACACACTGATAGCCTAGGCCCTATCCCAAAGGATACAATAGACACTGATGACACCCTATGGAAGGCCTCATCATCCAGGGGGAGCAGAAAGCATATGTGATAGATAGGGTTTTAGTTGGGAGGGGGTGGTAGGGGAGGACTGGTGGGAGAAGGGAACTAGGATTGTCATGTAAATTAATCCTGTTTCTAATTCAAATAAAGAAAGTTGAAAAAAAATTCCAAGACAGAGGGGCAAATCCTATGGTACATATCACCACTAGTAAATTGGTATATATCACCACTAAGAAAAATTTCAAAATTCTAAACAACTCTTTTTCTCCTTTTTAAGTTTTTATCCCCATCCACTGCTTCTGTCTCTCATTTTCTAGAAATCCCCTGTGGGTGGGTTCTTTGTGTGTTTGATGCTCAGATGGATGGCAAAACCTTGTTACTGGGTATGTTTTGAGCGTGCTTCTACAACAGAGGAGCATTTGAATCTCTAGAATGCTAGAGTAGATCCACCATTAGCAATGTGGTAGATCATACAAGTGTTCAAAGGTAGGAACAGAACAAAGGGAAATTATCTTCCATTCCCTGAACAATGACTGAGGACTTACACCAATGAATCACTAATTCCTTGGCATTGACTTTTCTATTTCTCCATTTTGCAGATAGTAGGTATTTTTGGTTTTTGGTTTTAGTTTTTTGGTTTTTGTACTTTCCACAACTGGATAAGCAATCCTTACACACACATTCTTGGTTTTTAAATCTGTATCTTATTGCTCCAGGTTGTATGAATAAAACTGACAAAGAACCGTAAAAAAAAAAAAAAAAAAAAAAAAAAAAAAAAAAAAAAAGATTTAGCAGTCTGGCACTGAGTTGCAAGGCAAAATGCTGAGTTAACTTATTGGAGATTTGATCTATGTTATATTGCTTGAATTTAGAGTAATAAAAAAGAAAGACTGTTGCCCACCCTACCCCACTGATGCTAGGCTGGTGGTTGTTGACTCCTACAGCTGCAAAGACCTACACAGTTTCAGTTATGTAACCAGGTCCTTGCTGTAGCTAGTGAGATGTAACTGGAGTTTCAGGTCAAAATACCAGTCTCTTTGAAACCAACAGTTAAGCTCAGGTATCTGTCTCAATACACCAACTGAAAAGGTGCAAAGTAGTGGAAAAGAGAAAGTGAGTAAAAACAGAGAGAGCAATCCAGTGACCCCAAGCTTGTCTTTAAGATACTGATGCAAGTGTTATATTTCAGTAGAGAAAGAATTGGAGCAGGAGCAGAGGAAGTAGGCATAATTAGGCAATTCTTGTCAAGGTGTAGTGTCATTGATTATTATATCAATTCTGTCTCTAAAAGGTGACCAAAAAATTTATTGCTATTGTCATTCCTTGGAGAGGGAGTAATCCTATTCCCTTGAGATGATTGTTTCTGCTAAAAGATACAGTCTCTCTATTATAGATAACCGACCTTATCTGAGGGTTGCTAGGCCCTGTGAAATTCCCCATTATTCATGTCTAATATCAGCCTTGTGTTTAGATTTTAACTCTCGCAGAGTAGAGTTATCCAGTTCTTGAGGTACAGTTCACATAACTACATCTTTTCTACAACATCTAAGGTTATAGTGCCAGTATTGAGCATAATCACAAACATGGGACATTTGAGCAGAGCTGGTTTGAGCATTTTATGACACTTTTGGCTAAGAGTCACTACTTTCCAAAAGGACTGTGACCTGAATGCTTTGAAGTAAATTGCATGTGGTGTCCCTTTGACCACAGAACAAATGATTATGTACAATGTGCTTCCTTCAAAATGACTACACACCTCTCTAAACTGATATTAAAAATGGTGTATAAGTTTCTGGAACTAGTAACTGTCTATCTGCATTGTGGTTTTAAAAATAGAATGTTTCACTTACAACATAGATCCTTTGATAAAATAATGATAGCCAAGTCTTAAAAATGTTACCCTCCATTCCCTTGATGGATATTGAAACTATTAACTAAATTAAGATATCTCCTATGGGTATGGATTGATACCCATAGGTATCAGTGGTTAAGAATATTTTTTCTTTTAGAGCACTCAAGTTTGATCCCTACTGCACATTGTAGCTTATATCTTTAATTCAAGTTCCAGGGGATCCAACACCCTCTTCTGGACTCTCAGGGCACTGAATATACATGGTACACGGGGATACATATGGGATAAACACTCATGCACATAATTTGTTTTCTTTTAAAAATAACACTACTTCCATGGAAATAAAGAATACCTGGGGTTTGTTCTCCACTGACACTATCAAGTTTTGGAGTTGTGTAAATGAGAGAAGAGGATTGTTACAATAGGGCTTTCTGCCAGTTTGTGTACAATAAATCTCTGATCTACAGCAACCACAGTCACTGTTCTAAAAGGATGCTGTTTTACTCTTCTCCCCTTACATGGGCTTTGGGAACTTCTCTAATCAGTATGCCAGAGATCGAGGAAGAGATGGGAGACTGAGGAGGGGATGAAAAAGAGGAAAGAGACAGTGTGAGAGAATTAGCTTGAATGCCAAGGCCACAGGGATAGTTTTTCTTCTTTGACTTTTCTGCTTTCATTAGATTTGAAATACTATATATGGGTCTTGGAAGAACTTTCTTGAACAATTACATATATCTATATCGAGATATATAGATAAGTAAATATATAAATATATAGATATATAGATTCAATATATATGCATGAATGTATATATATACACTATGTATATATGTTATGAATTAAAAGGTAGGAACATAGAATCACTATGATAATTTAGAATGTAAATTAAGATTTAAAGAAGACAATAAAACTACCTGATTATAATTCCTGTATAAAAGTGCTAATATTAGATATGGATATATTTTTATGAAATTATAAAATTTCTTAATGAAATATATCAGTCTCAAATTATTTCTTGCTGTTGTTTTGTTTTTCCATTGTATCATTCTCTGTATGCAGTTTAGCACTTTGATTTTCACATTACACAAAAATTTGTCATTATGTGATTACTATAAAAATAATTTTGGGAGGATGTAATATCCTGTCTTATTATGTTTGATATTTCACTATTGTCTGACACTGATATCATATTTGGAACTTTGAATGAAAAGCACTGCATGCAAATACTTTGAAGTCTATTATTATACCACAGGAAAAAACTAGTAAAATTACTTGGGGAAAGAATATTCGGACTTCTACAAGTTTCTACTGCAAAGTACACACATCTTAAGCACACAGCTTGACTACATTTTATCAGATGAACATAACTGTAGAACTAATAGCTACTACCCAAATCAAAGAGATGGAAAACTACACATCTGCTGCAAGGCAATCTATTTTTTAAAAACACACAAAGCAACAAAAATGAAGACAAGAAGGGGGAGGGAATCTGGGAGGAGTAGGGAGTTGGGAAATGAATATGATCAAGATATACTATAAAAACATTATATTACAAAATACCAACAGGCCCTATGAAGCCCATTTTCTCTATTGTTAACCACCCCAGAGGTAGTCATCAAACTGACATTTCACACAATAAATTCTTTTCACCCATGTTTTAACTCAATATAAATAGAATCACTCATATGCCATGTTCTCTTTCTTTTAATGTGGTTCAATTTACTCCACACTGTGCTATTTGTGCAACTTTTTGTGGTAGCTGGTTGTGATCATTTGTTTATTCTCATTTCTGGGTTGTATTCCATGCTGTACATATAACTATGCTTCTTTACCTAGTCCTCTGTCAATAGGCATTTAATGGGGCACTTCTCATATAAGAATAGTGATGAAGATGCTAGAACGTGATTTTTAGCAACAAATATAAATACTCTGTTTAATACACATGTACCTGTGGATAGAAATGCCAGGTCGAAAAGATGACCAAATGTTCAACTTCAGTGGAGACTGTCAAAAGGATTTTCAAAGTAGTCATAGAATATGCACGTTTTTACTTTTGACACAAAGTGCCATTCAGAAAGTTTCCTTCCCCTACAATCCCAACAGCATGTGGGATTCCATATGGAACCCTTCAATACAGGAGGGATAATGCATTTTAAGAAAAGGCCAAGCATGGTTGCACACCTTCAATCCCAGCACTCAGGGAGGCAGAGGCAGGTGGATTGCTATAAATTTCAGCCTAGCCTGGTCTGCATAGTGAAAGACCCTGTCTCAAACAAAGCAAAGCAAAAATGTTAACATTTAGGCAAGAAAAATTTTCTTGCTATATTATCAGTTTGCATTTCTTGGTTGTCAATGAGTTTCACATGAAAGAAGAAACACAAATAGCTAAGTAAACTACATTAAGCATTTAAAATTTTTACATCATTTCCAAATTGGAGCTGTTGGAATATTCGTCTTGTTCTGATTATCTTGGAATGCTGTGCTTTATATTAACGAAATTAAAGCAGACTTTTAAATAATAGTTCTGAAAACATGCATATGCTCAAATTAATGCGAGAGTGTGTTTTGAGACTTCTGGTTTTAATTTTTTACTCACTAATCAATTTTACTGGGCATAAATTTTGCTCAAGTATATGTGAAATTGAAATAGAAACCATCATGGAGACAAATTGTAGCTTTTAATGTTCTTCCTTCCAATAAAACTTTTGCTCAAAACTTTATGTTCTGTGTCTCAGGTTTTAGTTCTATAATCAGTTATAAACAAAGTTGCCTCACATCTAGTATCCTATGTGCTGCATGCTATAGAAAACACATTATTCAAGATGTATAGACTCAGCTGGGCAGTGGTGACAAGTTCCTTTTATCCCAACACTGAGGAGGTAGGTGGATCTCTGTGAGTTCCAGGCTGGCCCCCTCTACGAAGCAAGTTCCAGGACAGTCAGGACTGTTTACATGGATAAACCCTGTCTTGAAAAAACAAAGGAAGAAGGAGGAAGAGGGGGAGAAGAAGAGACTTTCTCGACAAGTGATTTCTATTCCACCAACTGCATAGATCCCCACAAGTGACTATCTGTAGATATTCAGTGCAAGCCACATGGGCAAAATCACAGTAAGAGACTTAGGACTGAAGAAGGAAAACAAACAAAAATGACTGGAGTAATAGGCTGCATTAAAGGTCCAGAAGTCAACACTGAAGCTTGAAAACTAGTAGGATTTTCCTCACCAGTTAAAGTTCAATTGGAAGCATAGGTTCATGCTGGCACTGTGAGAAGTCAGAGGTCAGAAGGAGGGTTGGTGGGGAGGCAGCAATGTACAAAGCACAGAAAACAAGAGAAGTGTATAGGAACTAAAAAAGCCAGACCACTCCTTATGTGGACTGTAGGCAGGACAGTGTTAAGTGAAAATAAGATGAAAATGTGGGCTGAATTAAGAGAGACATAGTTGAGATGATTTAAATAGAAGCAAGCCCCTGCACCATTATAAAAGTTTTTCCTCCAATCCAGGAAGAAACTGACCTATGAATTCTGAATAGCAGCCTAGGTTGTTGGACCCAACTAAATAAGCTTCTAATGCACAAAGTCAGGGGTCTTGCTGTGGAAAAGGAAGCGAGCTGGGATGACATATGTCAATACTGAGGACAGGCTAAGTGAGTCTCAGGTGTTCTGTGTGAAAGGTGAAGAAAAACTAAAGCAAAAGCAAAGAGAGTCTTGGCTCTAATGAAAAAACCTGAGGAATGTTGGTTTTCCTTAGCTGTTTTGTAACTGGGTGATAAAAGCTGAAGATGGAGGTGGGAAGTAGAGAGCAGTGGATGAGCAGATCAAGGAAATTCCTGAACACACCGACAGTCACACCCCAGGATGCAGATTAGCCTTATTTAAAGAGCATCTTACAGTGGTGGCGCTTTCCTTGGCAGGATGTGCATGCTGGAACATGTGTAGCAAATCCTGATCCCTGTGTTTACTTCACCCTACCAACACTCAACCCCCTATGCACATAAACCTGGGCCTTGGCTTAGAGCCCAGAAAAAGAAAACAAGATCCTAGCTGTGAGCACCACTCATTGTGTGTTGTTCCCCAGGTTTATTCCCTTTGTGCTAGTCACTTAATCTAAGCACATCAAAAGAACTGGGGCAAGAGTAGGAGTTGCTTTTCGCCATGGAATTTGAGCCACCACAGGTGAGGTAGTGGGAAGGATTAGTTCCAAATGCAGACAGTAAAGGGGCACATTGTTTGTAGGGAATTTAAAAACAATAAGGATTTCAAGTAGTCACGTCTGCCTTGTTTTCACCATGCATTGGCGATTCCAAACAATTTGGTGAGAACACAGTCCTCCTTGCAGAGAAATTTCCTGCTGCTATGGTTACTGTGAGTGGTTTAATACTGTAATACATATGTGAACTTTAAGACAGCACTTTCGATTGTTTATCCTTCAGTCAACATGGGATTTTACAAAGAAGTGAATTTCTGAGATTTCCCAGGTAGGAAGCTAACTTGACACACTCCAACTCAGCTACATCTGCTTATTTCTAGAGAAGTTATGGGTTTAAATACCTTGGGGGTCAAGTTAAAGAAGACTGCTGTCACCACCTTCAGTGTCCGGGACCATCCCAACATTTAAACAGTAAGTTCAAAAATAAGAATGCTAGCCAAGTGGTTTTAAAGAAAGGGAAACAATAACAAAAAAAAATTCTTTCCATTCTGTCAGTCAAGCAATGACATATCTCTCTGAACCTGATTCTATCATATATCCCCACTTTATTTCCCATCATGACAGGGATGTGACTAAAGACTATTCATCTTGATTTTTTATATTTTATTCCAATAATACATGAAAAGTTCAAGAAAATAATCTATGTCTACATTTCTTCTCTAGAGGGTATTATTTCTTTTAGCTTGAAAATAATTTGGTCAAGAAACAAGGTAGTGTCAATATGGCTGCCAAAGAACAGAGAGTGAGCAGTTATATTTTCACAGGAACTCTAGTGAAGAATGTAGTCCTAGAAATCCAGGGATAGCCTGAGCCATAAGATCTCTCAGTATCCCAGTTGAGAAGTGTTGGTTTTGGAGCCATCAATTAATCACACCACGCCAGCACCTTCTCAATTCTGCTGGGGAAAAATACAAGGCCCCCAGGGAGAACCTGTATGTAAATCTAAAACACAAATTCCACAGGGGCCTGAATTCAAGAAGTGCTGGCACCTTAATCCTAAATTCCACAAGGAAATGTGTAGGCCCAGCTACAAGATTTCAAAACATTAGAGGGCTATCATTGGCATATCGCCCATGTGTATAAACTTAACTTATACCTGTCCCCCACTTTTCCACAACTTCTAAGTTACACATTAACAAGAGCCCTTCCTTCCTGGCAATGAAAGATCCCCCCACTCCACCACTCTCCTGCACTTGGGGAATTAAGAGACAGCCCATCTGCAAGCAGTACTATGGACCACTCATCAACCGCAAGGCATACAACCTCCTCCGGTCTCCAAAACCTTTAAGGAAATCCTACTACTCCTACTATGTCATGTGCACCTGAGTTCTCCTCAGAGCCCCCACCATGCTTCATGATGCTGGATTTTTATGGTGTTAATGATTCTTCTATGAAATGTCTTACCAAAGAGGCAGTCCACCTTACTGACACACTTGAAACTCAAGCTGGGGTGTGGTGATATATTGTTTTTGGTCCAATCAAGCAATTGGAAATCAAAATGCAAAGCTAGCCACAGCCATAGAACCAAGCAGTGGTGATACACACCTTTAATCCCAGCAGCCATTCTAGTTAGCCACAGAGGCCATGTGGTGGTGGCACACACCTTTAATCCCAGGGCTTGGGAGACAGAGGCAGACAGATCTCTGTGAGTTCAAGGCCACACAGGGCTACATGAAATTGATCCAGTCTGAAAGAGAGACAGCTCACACAAAGGTGATCTCAGCAACTGGGATCACAAGCCTTTAATCCCAGCACTAGGGAGGTGGCTGAAGGACTGATATGCCGGAACAGAGAGAGGAATATAAGGTGAGAGGAGACAGGAACTCAGAGCATTGCACTCTAAGGATTCATGGAGCCAGGATCACCCATTTTGGTCTGAGATAGAGGTAAGAGCTAGTGGCCGGTTGCTTTGCTTCCCTGATCTTCGGCTTGAACCCCAATATCTGTCTCTAGGTCTATATTATTCATGCTACACTGGAGACGTTTCTGGGAGCTGTGTGCCAGACAAAAATGATCAGAGCTTGAAGCCCCATTAGACACACTAAAGCTTCATGGCCTTAATATTGAAGAGAGTTATACACTGGACAAGGAAGGCACCTTCCAAACTAGGAATAGAGCCTGAAAGAGACCATTCAGTATTCAATATTAGAGCATCCAAGCCTTCACTATAGTAACCAGCAGAAAAATAAGTAAAAGATCTATTTTACATGCATCTGGGACACACATGCACATTAACATAAAATACTTGAACTCCTATGAAATCTTTTTATTCTATTTCATTAAAAATATTAGCTGTGATCCAGTAAATTGATTTTGTGGCCCAATGTTGAGTTGTGAGCTAAAATTTAAAAATACTGGCATAGGGAAGAGGAGCCCTGGCCTTCTGACACTCACATAAGTCTTATATGTGTTGCTCTTTTAATCTGGAGAAAGCTTTGAGGAGACAGGAACTCCTAGTTATCTTGTGTCCTGAAGCAACCTGAGCTCTAACTTTACTTGGAGCCAGAGACAAGGATGCCTGGTGCAGAAACACCATGGTAAGGTAAGTTCTGATACTTTTAATATATTCAATTCATTTGAATTTTTGATTGGTGTGGATTAGTTGTACACCTTTGTGATGTATAATGTGGCTTATCAAACTATGTCTAGAATGTACAATGTTCAGATCAAGATAATCACACATTACCTCAGAAATATATCACTTCCTTCTGTTGCAAACATTCCAAATCCTCACTACTAGCTTATTTTCAAATATACAATTAAGTGTTTTTGACATTATTAAGTAGTAAGGTGTACATTTACTGTGGCTATCTCAAGTTTATCACTACAATAAAAATATGATAGAAACTTCAAGGAATAACTTTATAGAAAGGAAATGTCATACTATTACAGCTGATAGGGCATAGCATTTACATAGGGACAGTAATGTAAACATCCTCATTTTCCTCTCCCAGAATCAATACACAGAAAAGGCAAGGATTGATTTCATTAAATTTCATATTCAAAGCTATTTCCAACCTTCCAGGATGAGAAAAGTATAAATAGCTGTATGGTGCTGAAAGTTAGTAAGTAGGCATGTGAAAGAGGTGAGGAGGTTACTGTACTTAAGATCCACATGAGAAAGCATGATACTTTGTCTCTGGCTGATAAGAGAAGAATTTAAATATAGCATTGAATGCCACAGAGGTGACTAACAGTGAAACTGAGAGAGGGATATAAATGTATTGGTTGGATGGGGAAAGAAAAAACAGAACTGAGCAAAATTCACATTTACCACAGCGGGAAATCTATATATAATTTATGCAATTGATACACAGGCTACTGTCCATAAATGAAATTTTAAAAATGTGAGATTCTATGTGTGCATGTGTACTATTTCACCACATGTACACACACACACACACACACACACACACACACACACACACACACACACACACACGAGGAGTAAAGTCATGTTTTTTTTTCAGGAAAATGAATGAAACTGGAAATTGTGTTAAGTGAAATGAGTGAGACTTAGAAAGCCAAGTACTGCATGTGTTTTCTCAGTTGTGGAATCTAGGAGGATGAAAGTACTAGAATGGTAGTTAAGGAATAAGACTGGGATCAGAGGGATGGAGTGAAGGGAGGGTAAGAGAATAATGATATATATATGCATGTGTGAAATTTCTCAAAGTATGTTATATGCATGTGTGAAATTTCTCAATTAAGCCCATTACTTTATATAATTAATATGTGCTAAGAAATGGTAGAGGGGTTAAAGAGATGATTCAGTCAGTAAAGAAATTGCCACACAGCATGAGGAGCTGAGTTTAAATCCCCAGAACCCATGTAAAAAGGCTAGACAAGGTGGCTTAGGCTTGTAATCTCTGTGCTAGGAAGGTGGAGATAGGTGGATCCCTGGGATTCATTAGCTGGTCAGTCTAGCCTAATTAGCAAGCTCTAGGCCAATGAGTGAGGCCCTGTCTTATTTCAAAAGTGGATGGCTCCTAAAGCATGACATACCAAGCTGTCTTCTGGTCTAGACAAACACACTTCCACATGCACCTGCACTCATATGTGTAGCCACATAACCCTGCCTACACACAGAGACGGGGAGGTTATAATATATCTATGCTGTATGTGGGAGTGTGGAAGGAGAAGAGTAGTATTTGGGACAGTATTTGTTCCATAATTTTTCAGCACAAATAATTGACTTTTAGAGCATTTTACTGAATTGTTCCGATTAAAAATTTGTAATTATAAAACTCACAGAGAAACACTGTCTTGGAAGAGAAAAAAAGAAAGAAATTATAAAACTAATAGCAACCATGATACTAATAATTAGTGTAACTTGAAAATTAAGATTTTATCCTTTTGACATCCAAATATTGTAAATCAATGTCTGAGATCAAAATTATCATAGTTTTATCGAATTCTCTCTTTCTTATACCTTTGGCGTCATCTGCCAACATCTGAAATAGGTTTCATAGGCCATCCATTCACAGATGAAACTTAAACATATATTAGATCAAAATGCTCCTTAGGAATTAATCAACTTTGGACAAAGATGACCCCACAGCACTTTGATTATATTTCATGTTCTGCATTTGACCAATCGGCTGCTCAGTGCCAGCAACATTATCCTGCAGATGGGAAAAGCCACTTTCTATTCCATTACTTGTAACTTGCACTTCCAGGACCTCCAGAGAGAAAGTTCTGCAGGGAACAGTTCAATATCTGTGCTAGCTAGCAGTGCCAGGTGATAAGCAGCCAGGACTCCTATGGTCAGTGTGGTCAGGTCTAATGGAATCCTGGAGTCAAAATGGGCCTTAGCATCTGTCTAGCACCTTGATACTCAATGTAGGAGCCCAAGAACAGCAGCAGCATTTTGGAGCTTTGTAGACATTTGGATCTCAGACTGCTAAATCAGCTTTGCCATTTTAAGCACACTCTACTGTTGATTGTGTTGATCCCAGTGCACATGAAGTTTTCAGAAACATTGTCCATTCTAGCTCAATTCCTCAATATGAGACCCTCCTTTTCCAGCATCTCTGGCCAGTTGTCTCCTTGGGTTGCAAGTGTTGAGAGAGGTGGACGGTATTTGTGGGGGTACATAATCTGCATCTACTGGAAGGAAATCAGTTTCTCAATGTGCTCAAAATTGCCAGACAGAGTAAGGCAGGAGGAGCATCAGCAGCAGTGGGCTCAGTCGAGATGAGGAAGAGGACCACCAAGTGCTTGTGAGCTTCGAGAGAACACCCCTTTGCACCAGAGACCAACTAGAGGGAAGGCCTTGCTGGGATGTGAGAGTTCAGCCAAGGGACAGTTCTGCTGTGAGCAGCTAAAACAACGGTGCTGGCAGAGACTCAGAAAAGACAGCTAGCCTAGGTTAAAACAAAAGATGCTAGAGATAAAAAGCTCTTTCTAAAAATCGCCTGCTTTCCCCTTTGACAGGCTTCTGTTTAGTCTTTCTAAGCTTTTTTAAAAATAGCTTTAGTGACATATGATTCACATACCATCCGGTACAATTCACCAAATTGAGACATACAACCCAGTGATCTTTAGTATAAACATGCATACATATACTAAAAGTCAGCTTTAGATTTTCTACACTTCAGAAGGAAACCCTAAACCCTTTAGCCATCACTCTCCATTTCCTCACCTCCAGGGAAACCACTCGTCTGCTTTCTGTATGCTTGGATTTGCCTATCCAAGGATTTTTTTCGTGTAAGTAGAATCATACACTTCATATGAATAGAATCATACATTATGCAGTCCTTAGTGACTAGCACAGGGTTCAAGGCTCATCTGGGTTGCGTCGTGTATCATATTTCATGAGCTCTTAAAGCAAAACCAAATTGTACTACTAGTGATATTTTTTTTCACCCCACTTCTGGTGCCTGTGACCGTCTCTCAAACAGTTTAAAAATCTCTGTCCTACCATGGTGCTATGTTGTATTGTGTCTGTGTGTTTTTTAAAGAGTGGTCCTCCCTCAGCCTTTCATCTTGCCTGGCCTGATGACAAGGTTATCATCCTGGCATTCATTTCCGTAGTGTGATGCTAATCTTGGTTGTCAACTTGACTGGATGTGGAATAAATTCAAATCCAATCCATTGGGAACTCCTATGATTTGAACTGAAAAGATCTACCTTAAACATAGGCAGCCCCTTTGGGCAGCAGCCCAGCTAGGAGGGCAGGTGTGGAAGGAGAGAAACCTTTGCTTTTTCCTTGCCAACAAGTTCATCTATTCTGTTGCTGGGGCCATTCCTTTGCTGATAACAGGACTACCTACGTTAGGATGCCAACATAAACTCTCCAAGAATCCTCTAGTTGACCAGTGGACAGACTGAGGATGCTGAGACATCCAGTTTCATGAACCAGAAGCTACCACATTTTTTATCTCTCCAGTGTGAATCCAGATATTGTTGTGTAGACCTCTACCAGAGCCATATTATATGAGCCATCTAGTAATATATATTCCCTCAGTTCTGGTCATTTAGAATGACTCCTAAATAATACATTTGCTCTCCCAGGGAGTCACCAGTTTCTGAAACCACGTCTTTCTTTTTCTTCATTAGATTTTTGAGTTACCATAAAACATCTTCATGTGAAATCCTACTACACAATATATGGTAGAAATATTTTCTAAACTCCCTCAATTTGTCTGTATTTTACTCTCATATTTAGATGCAGGTCAGACTGCATGAAAATACTACATATTTATTTGTCTATGTGTAAGCACTCATTGCCATGGCATGCATGTGTAGAAGAGAACCAAATGAGTCAATTTTCTCTTTCTACTGTGTGGATCCCAGGGATCAAACTCTAGTCATCAGGCTTGGCAGCAAACCCATTTACCCACTGAGCCATATCACCAGTCACACTCTTGTCTTTTATCTTGTTTCTACCTGAGACATGCATTTTTATGTGACAACGTACTAAATTATAGTACTCCATTATTCAATCCAATTCTCATCCATCTATCCAAGCATTTTGCAGATGTGGCTAGCTAGCATCTAGTTAGTTGACTTTAAGCAATGATAGTTATCTTTCATAATCTGTGTGGGCCTAAACCAATCCATTTAAAGGCCTTACAAGCAAAAGAAAGGAAAATAAATCCACAACTGTGCATAGCAGCAACAGCAACTGCATAAGAGTACCAACCAGTTTCAGTTTCCTCATGGCTTGCCCTAGAGATGTTACACTTACCTAGCTACCCCCATAGTCCCATAGCCAATTCTTCAATTGATATACCCTAGGTGCAGTTGTTGCCTACTGGTTCTGTGCTTTCAGTAGGATCATGACAAATGCACTCTACTTTAGAGAAGTTTCTTCACTTAATCTTCCAACTCTTATACACACATTTTTTGAGAATGGATTTTTTATTTGAATTAGAAAGAAGATTGTTTTACATGACAATCCCAGTTCCCACTCACCCCCTCCTCCCCTACGAACCCCCCCCCAACTAATACCCTACCTATCACATATCCTTTCTGCTCCCCAGGGAGGGTGAGGCCTTCCATAGGGGGTCATCAGAGTCTATCATATCCTTTGAGATAGGGCCTAGGCCCACTCCCATGTGTCTTGGCTCAGGGAGTATCCCTCTATGGTACACACATTTTTTTTCACAATTTTTAAATTTCTGTGTTCTTTATTATAATGTTGTTCTCTTTTTACAGCATCCTCTATTTACTTTGTTAACACAATATTTATCCCTTCTCATTTCAAACTCCTTTTCCTTCAGATTATCTCTGACTCTGGGATTGCATCTTTCTATTTACCTATCTAAGTTCCTCTGTATCACAATGGAGAGTTTCCTTTAAATGCCTATGGAAGGCGGTGAATAAATCGCTGAAGTTTCATATGTTTGGAGACAGAAGATATGGCACTGTAGGAGATTATATGAGTTCATGATATTTGTGTGATGCTCACTGTATAGTGAAGTATGTGGATACACCCAAGTCAATTCAAATGCTTCCTACATTGAAGGGGAGTTTTCTTATTCAGTTATGCCCAAGCCTGGGGAATGCCACTAGCTCTCAGCTTACTAGTATGTACATTTAGATCAGTGAGGACTAAGAATCAGCCTGAGACAAAAGAAGGAGAAATACAAGGCTCCATGCTCACCCCCTTTATTTAGAATATTATATCTCTATTTTTGCACCATTCCCTGGGCTGGCGTTCATTAACATCAGACTGAAAACAGTCTTTTGCACACAGTCAGTGATCAATAAAATGTTTTTAAATAATGAAGTGAAAGATACAACCTTTGAAAACCACTTCCTTACCCAAGCACAGTGAAGAAATGCGGAAAATAAGAAAAGAAAGTAAATTCCATACTTTATTGTTTCTCATAGCAGCTTAGAGCTTATTATCTTACATGTGTTAGACAGTGACCTTATTTGCTTGACCAGTAACAAAACTTATCTGATTAAAGTCACCAAGAAACAGGCACACCTACTCAGTCCTCTTACCTTCAGTGTCCATTGCAGTTTGTGTTCCAAAAATGATAAGTGAAATTCTTGATTTGACTTGAGCCTCTGCTTACTGTGTTTTCTATTCTCCCTGTGGCCTTCCAGGAACATTGGTGAAGGTCAAGGCATATGTCTCTGACATCGATGATATTTTCAAAGCTTGTTATTTGAACAATGAAAACAAATAAGAAAAGACAAAAAATAAAATATCTATTGAATGCCTAGTATCTAAATGTTATCTGTCTTATTTTCTAGACAGTAGATGATCCTATCAAGGGAACGCTTCTAAACTAAAAGGTGCCCCCATTGAGAACTCACAGTGGTTTCTTTGTCTTCCTGTCCAAAATGCTTAGTGTCGCTGCCTCAGATGTCCAGCTGGACTGTTGTGAAGCATCACAGATATATACTCCCATACCCTAGGCTTTCTTTGCAGTCTTCTGTAAGAAATTGTCCTTCCAGAAAATACCAGTACTCTAGGTTTCATACTTAACAAAATGATAGGAGCATTATAAATAAAATGAAGCCTCATCTGCAAAGCTCGGTCATTTCTTTAGAATCTCTTAAGGTCCTCATTAGCACACACAATATCCCATACTGCCAAAATTACTGAGCTTTTGATACATCCTACAGACACTCCCCTCTTCCCCGCTGCTGCTGCTGCTGTGGCTACCATTGCTTTCACCACTGAGAAATTTTCATTTGCTCCTGTGGCCAAGAATAGATTCATCATGCCAACTCCTAAGAGCACACTACAATAAGTCCATTAATAGGTTACAGCATCCTAGACTTAGGAGGTAATTGCAATTCAAAATGGGAGCCCGATCTCTCTCTTCAGACCACATGATGTCAATAACTCTACAAACATGCCCTCGGACGAATTTCTGGAATATGCAGTAAAGTCCAAGATTATTGAACTCTTCACAAAGACGATAGTGTTTGCAATGCACACTTAGATCTCAAACTGACAGGCACAAAATTTGATTTTAAATTACAAGAAACCCTTAACATCTAGTCTTTAGTGCAATAAATTTCCACGGTCCTAGGAATTTAAAATGTATGCTATGATTTATTAGTCTAGTTCAGTTACTGTGGGAATATGGAGAAATTGTTGAAATGAAGTAGAAAGTAGCTCTGTTTTTTTATTCAGGTAAGACAAATTTGTTTTTAAAAAGAGAAAATGGGGAGAAATAGAGAAAAGAGGGAAAATAAGATGGAGAGACATTTAAGGATGTCTGTTAGTGGCAATGGTAAACTCCTATATGACATTCTAAGACTGACTCCCTTCATCTATGGTTGTGGGGCATTGGCATGTTTGTGTTATGTGAGCAAAAGTTTTACATCACAGCTGATTAGATACAAGGGAGACATCACCCCCCAACCCAGGCTGGGCAATCACAGTCTCTCCCTTTGCAAGGTGCGAGTGAGATTCCAAATAACTCAAGGTGTTCTTCTCTTGTGTCTAGAATGGAGGATAGGTAAACATGGGAACTCCAAATCAGTCCTTACCTACTATGCATGCTGACAAGTCGTCATGCAAGTGACAGAGTGAGGAAGCCAGGGGAGAACTGGCAGTGAGACAGACAATCTCAACCTGTTGTTGTAACTTTCTACTCATGAATCTAAATGCCCCCAAAAGCTTAGCTCCCCTTCCTGCCCTTGAGCTTTATGATTATTCTCACAATAAATTCCTCTTTGGAGCATAAACAAATTCCAGTGGGTTTCTATAACTTTCAACTAAAGAACCTTGACTAAGCAGGCTTATTCTGTTACCATCACTGAGTAGGAACCATGATTCCCATTCTATTATTCCTCATGTGAACTGTCGCCAGAATATCTTAATGTCAGTTCTGCAAACTGCAAAACCCCTAGATTTTCCATCCCTTTCAGGCACAAAACAAAACCTGCTGAGAAGAAAATGGACTTGCAAAAACCGCCAGCCATATATGACACCAGCCTGCAGAGGTTAGAAGCCTCTCCTTCAGCCACACACTCATGCATTCAAGCATGGGAAACAGAAATCCTGTTTGCCTTTTCTAGGGTGGAGAGCATAATTTAATCTTTGGCTTGGCTGTTGAGAATTGGAAAGGAGACAGGAGAAAGAAGATTTAAGATTCCTGGCACTAACACTCTGGGTGCAGCCACTGGAAGGAACACGGGAATACCTCAGCATTGATTAAACTCTTCATTTTCTTTTTGTTCAGCTAAATAATTTTGCACAGGACACCAGAAATGCAGCTGGTTATAAAGAAAATTGTCTTTCACATTCTAAATGCAGAGCCAAGTCAGGCTGCCTCTTATACGTCAGGTAAGAGAAAGAGAAGTAAGAAGAATAGATACAGTGGTTGTAGCAGCCAACATTTAGTGACCCCTCATTGAGCTGTTGTGAACATTTCACTTAGGCTTACGCATTTAATCTTCACAATAGCTTCAATTAGGACCTCATCGGTAGCATGGCCAAGTGCTTTAAGGCACTGAATTATCATCTCTATTTCCCAAATTAAAAAAAAAATCTTGAAGCTCAAAATGAGTATGTATATTTCAAAGGTTATATGGATAATAACTGTGAAACTGTTATTTTGAAACAACCTTATTCCAGAGTTGGGGTGTTGACTTCTAGAATGTGTCTCAACAAGAGAGAAATTGGGCATTTCATGTTAAGCAATAATCTATTTACCAAAGTAAACTCCTAATGTCTTTTATTGGATTTTTCATTTATACATCTTCCTCCATACTTGTTTGGGTCTGTATGCTGAGAGCAATTTATAAAGTAGTCTCACAGGCATTATTTAAGAGAAATTGAGGAATTATTTATAAACTATGGACAGGATCAAGAGAAAACAACAAAGAATAGAGATCCCAGACCCAAATCAGAAAGGAGAGGGAACCAGTGCGAAAACCTTGGGAAACCTAGATACACTGGGGCATCATAAGTGAGTGGGTGGATAGCTTTTTATTTTATGGAAGCAGCTTAATGATCATGAGGACTGGTAAGTCAAACCTCTGGAGCAGCGTAGGAAGAGCTATTCTGTTGTCCACAGGCAGAATTTATTCTACTCCAGGGAATCCTCATTTCTGCCCTTTTGGCCTTTTAGCTGATTGGGTCAAATCTACCCAGATTTTAAAGAATACTTTCATTTATTCAAAGCCAACTGTTTGTTGATCTTTATCATGTCTACAAACCATCTTCACAGTAAAACCTAGATTACAGTTTGAATAACTGTTGACTTCAGTCTAGGCTAAACCACACAAGAAATTATCCACTACAGTTTATCTGTGGTATCTCTCCCTTAATGATGTGTTCATTCAATCTGTGTGTAGATATATTTCAAATAAGGGTCAACTGGAATGAACGAAGGAGAGAGGGACAGAGGGAGGGATGGAAAGAGAGAGAGATTATCATATTTCTCCAGGAAACATCTATATTCTGTAGTCCATCATACTGAACAGCTCCCATTCATTAGTAACACTTCCAAGGCTTCATGGTTTGGTACAAATATCACTTCATAGTTTCAACTTCTGCTATTAGTAGCCAGAGCCATACCATTTTCTTCTGACTTCCTAAAACTTTATCCTGTATTAGCCATGCCCACACTTGTTTTTATTGAAGAGATAACAAAGTAACTGCTTATAAGGGTCTGAGCAAGTAACATGAACATAAACATATGAATTTCAGTGGTGGGAGACTATAGGGAATATAGCTAGATGAGGCTGAGATAACTAAAATAGATTTGGAAAGCAAATTAAGATTTGAGATGATATTGGGATAGCAAATGTGATGGGAAAAGGATAAAGGAAGAAGAGTATCCATATGTTATCAATATCCTGTTTGTGTCCAACTCAGATGACCTTGACCTTCCCAGGTGGATAGTTTCTTTATGGTTATATGTCTACCTACAGTAACTTTATGCACCCCAATGTCTTCATGGATATAACCAACTCATTACTGTTCCTTTTATGGCTATCCTCTTTTCTTCTTCTTGTCTACCTCCCAGTATTTCCTAGTTGCATCTTAACTAAGTTTATTCTAAATCTCCATCTTTGAGAGTCTCTGATAGGTTGATGGAGGGTGGCCCAAAACTATAGCTGAAGGCTAGACATATACAATAATGTTAGGAAGGGGAAGAAGTATAGAAGCAGAATGAAAAACCCATAACATGAAGAGCTTGGAGGGTCAACAGTCCTGTTTCAGGATGGGGCAGGGCTAAAGAGAGAACCTATCACTTTCTTCTGAGTAATTTTGGCCCATTAGACCTAATGCTTCAACAGAAGTTTCAAAATACATAAATTTAGGAAAATTCTTACCTTGAAACTTTCACATAATTTATACTTCTACCCTGGAAATCATGGATGGACTTGAGGTTTAACTCAGAAATTTATGTTAAACAGACACAAAATCTACCTTGGTAAATTTGAGCTATAAAAATATTGTTCCTTCAAATAAGCAGTAATGTTTCATTTTCTGTCTGCAATCAGATGGAGAGGAAATAAATTAGAAGGTGGTGAGTGCATCTCAGCCATTGTTTATGGCTCTTGTTACTTAGCAATTCTAAATCACACATTGCTTCCTAGGGTCATAAATATATCAATTTCTCCACTCAGCAAGAGAAAGGAGAGGAGAGGAAGGAGAATATTATTTTACAGGAAGAGAAACAGAGCTCTAGAGACTTATCCTGGACTGCAATAGAATAACCAGGTGACCAGGGAGCTCCTATTCAGAGCATTTGAATTTCAGGTATTTGTTTAATATTACAGGCCAAGAAATGGATGAGACACCAGGCCTTCTGCAAACACAGGCATAGCTGCATTATGGGTTTCTTCTGATTAAAAAAGTTATTACCTAGCTCTTTCCTACTGAGAGCTTTTTTGGATTCTAGCTTTAATTACTTTTATATTCTTCATTCTGTTTTGATACATCATGTAACAGATCATAAGGATTTACCCCCTCATATAAATAGATTATGATTTCTCACTTTTTAACATACAATTTTATGGAGATATCTATTTTATTTTATGTTGTTTCTGCCTTGAGATTTGTACTTTCTAAGTGACAGAAGTTAATAAGAGAAATATACTGAGGTCAGAGAATTTAACAATAAGTTTTTGTTTTTCCAGACAATGTGATGTGGACATGCATGTTCTACAGCAAAATATTTCTCGTGATTATTAGTTCAATCATTTCTATCTCTGTTTGAATTGTTTTCTTTGCTAATTAGGCCAAAGATTAAGTGTTACACTAATGAACTTGACTTCAACTTTCAGGTGGACACATACATCCTGTATGAGACACTGCCTTGCACAATATATGATAATGTCTCCTCATCACTCTGAATTGTCTAGCCCAGATACAACTGTGTCTCCTCTTCTCTCAATCATGATAACCATTCCCGACCTTCTGAGAAGAATCTAAATATGAGAAAGGACACAACTTTATAGAGCATCATCTCAAAACACAGTAGGATATCAGAGGGGTTGATCCAATGCAGGCTTAAAGCTTCCCCATAATTTCATTCATCCTTGGGGAAGATTGGTTCTGGCATTACTATTAAAGACTAGGATAAGAGTGGAGGTGTGACATTCTAATATTGTTTATTTGTTTGTTTGTAAATAGATGTCCTAACAACAGTGACATATCAGAAGCTATGGTCTTTATTTGACAACAAAGGAAAATAAACAGCCATATTCTGTTCTGGTATATGACTAAATGTTTCAAAGTGTCTTACTTTCTGATCAAGTGATCATTTGCTGAAGTTTTCTTCTGCATATGTTATATGAAAACTGAAACTTCAGTTCCACAAATGAATGATGTATGTATATGTTTAGCAATTAAAGCATCCATGTAAGTGATCATAATTTTCTTTTTTTAGGGAGGAAAGAGTTTGTTTGGCTCACAATTCCAAGTAAAAATATAACTGCCATCAATCCCCAACTGTGAGTTTTCTAGAATAATAAAAGTAAAGCTATATGCACATTTAATGAAGCATATTTTCTCTGTAGGTACTATAGTAGTAGAAGGTGTAAGACATCCACAAGTGCCCAGGTAATTAGTAATGGTGGCCATTTTTATATGAGGGATTTACTTCATCATTTCTGCTCACTTAGTGCATCAAGAGTTTGGCAACATTTGCTATCCTGGAACTTTTGTCCAAGCTAGCTTAATTTAATCACACCCAAAAGGATTCATAAGCAGTAAATACGATGAGGAACAAAAGAATGTATATTGAAAACAACAGAATCCAACTTTAATAACAATTAAAATACAATATTATTACTCTACATCCACAAGTTAATATTAAAAAAATCTTAGTAATGCACATGAGATGTGTACTTGTTATTTGTACTTCTAAATTTCTGATAGCCACTATATTTCAATTACCTGAGCTAAGTGTTTTCCATTTATTAACTCACTTAAAATTATCAAGTCTTTATACAGGAATTATCATTGCAAAACTAAGAACAATGAGGCCCAGAAAGAAAAATCAATTTCCTTAATGACAACAAAAGCAACCAAAAATAACAAGTGATAAACATTTTTGAACCCATGATGTGTGATATAGAAACCCATGTGTTTAATTGGTACTTTAATAATTCCTAAGCTTTTCTCACTTAATGTTCTTGTGGGAGGCTGAGGTTAATGGAGTCACTTCTGTCCAGGACCTGCCAAGGTATTTGTTCTTTTAATCACTCTCATCCAAAATAGTCAAAGCAATATCTTTTGCAGTACTTTGCCTCTTAAAATAAGATTTCAACAACTGAATCCCCAGATTCCCACATCTCAGATCAGGGTTTACTTTTCACTGTGGCAAAGTCCATGCTGTTTGCTTTATAAAGATACTACAAAGTAATGTATATGTACAAATATTGATTTGGAATCTTCATGAGAGAGGACGTGATTTTTGTCTTTCTGGGTCTGGATCACCTCACTTAAGATAATTCATCCAAAATACAACCATTTCATCCAAATTTCATAATTTCATTTTTATTTACAGCTGAGAAAAATCATGTCATAGTTGCATTATCCATTCAACTATTGACTAGAATGGAAGGAGTGTGAGCTAAAATGCTAGATAGGACACCATGAAAAGAGAGAAATGGCAATGTTAGGGAAAGAAAAGAGTACAAAAGGACACATGTGACACAAACTGAAAGGAGGCTATTAGGAATAGAAGTGTACTAGGAAGGAAATGAGATATGAGTGACAAAGAAAACAACAAAAACAAATTTTGTTTGCAAAATTCCATAATGAAGCCAAATGCCTCCTCTGCTAATAAAAATCAATTTTAGCCGGGTGTTGGTGGCACACGCCTTTAATGCCAGCACTCGGGAGGCAGAGGCAGGCAGATCAATGTGAGTTCGAGGCCAGCCTGGTCTCCAGAGGAGTGGCAGGATAGGCTCCAAAGCTACACAGAGAAATCCTGTCTTGAAAAACAAACAAACAAAAAAAAAATCAGTTCAAAAGGAGAGAATGCAAGTCACATCTGACTTTTTCATGGAAAATCTGTACATGATTTTTTGCTTTCCCCTAGAAGACAAACAGCAGACTGAAGTAGCTCAGCCCAGGTGGAGAGGCCTATATGGGTATTATCCCTCATTCCTAGCTCAGCTGTTAGTTAAAAGCCAGTATGAACTTGACAGTCATGGGAGTGAGCCATCTTCAAAGTGGCTCCTTCAACACCATTTAAATTGCTCCAGTGCATACCACAAGTTAAAGATAGCAGCCTTCCTTCTCACTGAATTCCCACCAAATTATAGACCAGTAAACTAAATAAAGACACTTGAAGTTCTGGCCAAAATGAAGTAGCTCCATTCATCACAGGTGTTCCATATTACAATTAAAATGATAAAACTGGATATACCAAGTGTCTAATATACTACAATGATCATGTATATGAAGACTCAGATGAAACAAAGGTAGACTTCTAAATGACTTTTGAACTTGAGGAATGAACAAGTAATAAGATTCTTGTGTTTTGTTGTTTCCTTCAATGCACTCCAGATGCAGCAACCATCAACCTAGGGCCGCCTAGTGAAATAAAAAGTTATAAAAGAATTCATGTATAGACTCAATATGTGGCAAAAATTCAATAAATATTAGACATGAATGGTCTTCATGGCCAATCAGCAGACAGAAAGACAAGGCAGACAGAAAAAGGAATTCGGATGACAATGGCTATGGTATGCTTTGAGGTTGACTCTTAATTCCATCCATAATAGGAATTCATACACCCATCTTGCATTATATAATATCCTCAAACTTTTGAGTTGAAAATACAATGTATTTTGATTATGGTTCCCCCTCCTGACTTCTTTCCATATCATCCCCATATCCCCATCCACACAAAACTACATCTTTTTTGTTCTCTCCCATTAGAAAATAAATAAGCATCTAAAAATGTAATAAAAAATGGAACTAACTGAATAAGACAAAAAATAAATGAACAGAAAAACAAAGAGCCTAAGAAAAAGCACAAGAAACACATATAGACACAGTAACACACACATTGGCAAATGCAGAAATCCTATATAAACACAAAATTAAAAACCATAATATATAAGCAAAAGATCTATAGGGAGAATAGCCCAGACAAAGCATTGTTAGGAAAACAACAACAAAACACCCACCAAAAATACCACTGTGTTCATTTTTGAGTTGGCCATTGATTTCTAAGGATGGGCTTGGCCTTAAAAATGGTTTGTATACTCAAGTTTATTGCCAGTGGTCATTTCATAGCGGAGTCAATGCCAGTCCATCCCAGAGTAAGGAAAATACACTACCAGAAGGCCCTACCAGAATCCTGTCTGAAGCCCACATTTATATCAACAAAGTGATTCCCTCATTCCAACTCTGCCTGTACTCTGACCCTAAGGACTCCAAGTATCCCCCTAAGGGTCATAACATGGTCCATTTTGGTTGTTGCCAGGACTCTGCCATGTACTGGCCCATCTTGAGGTCTTGCAAATGTCTCTACTACTTCCAATTAAAGAAGCCAGAAACAAGGATGACTCATAATTGACATGTTTTGGGAGGTTTTCAGGTTTTTTTTGAGACTGGATCTTCCTATATAGTCTGGTAGGCCTGATACTATGTACACCAAAGATGACCTAAAATTTGTGGCTAAAATTCTACTACTTCCTACTCCCACAGGCTGGGATACATCCTTTTAGAAGTTATTTATTTTTTTATTGAATTGAAACTAGGCTTCCTATGCGTATCCTAGAATGCCTTCCTCTGAGTATAAGAGCCTCCTAGAACCATGGGATGATTAGGATCATCTAACTTGACTTCGAACCTGAGACTTCAGCCGCTCTAGCCTGTGCCTCCCTGGCAGTTGTATGTAATTCTGCCCCAGCTGCACCTACCTGATCTTATGGTCAAAGGAGTTCCCACAGAATTTAGATCATTCCATGTACAAAAATATAAGGCTGTCTTCTTTGGTGTTAAATTGAGACTTTGTAGTATGTCTGTGAAGTGGTTTCATCAGGAATGACCTCCATTGGCTCATATTTGACTGTTTGGTCATTAGAGAGGCACTACTAGGAGGTGTGGCCTTTTCAGAGTAGGTGTGGGCTTGTTGGACAAACTGTGTTACAAGAGTTGCCATGGGGGGGAGGGCCTAGGCCCTTCCCCAAATGACTTGGCAGATTTTGATGGGAAGGAGAAGGAAATTAGATCGTTTCTAATTTAAATAAAATGCATAAAATCATTTCTATTTAAATAAATGTATAAAACTGTTTCTAATTTAAATAAAATTTGTGAAGAAAAAAATGGTTTGTATACTCAGTGAGACTTCTTTGAGAAAACTAAGCTTTCATTTGTGAGTCATTATCAATGGAGATAGCTTCTGTGTAACAATAACTCTTTCTGCCAAGCTGCCTGAGCCCCGCTGCCACATAGACACCCAAAATAACACACAGAGTATTGATTACAGTACTGCTGGCCAATGACTAGGATTTCTTATCTACTATCTCTGTCTTAAGTATTAACCATAATTATTAATTGATATATTTTATAAAGACTTACCTGATTGAGGATGTTGGCAGCATGTGTCCTCTCTTGTAGGACTCACATGGCAGCTCCCAGAGAAAAGAGGAGAAGGAAGAGGAAGAGAGCGACTCCCTGCTTCTCCCTGCTTATATTCTGAGTCTTCTGCTATGTCACTTCCTGCCTGGATCACAAGACTTCTTTTTGCTACATTTCCCAGAATCCTCCTCTACTCCTAGTCCCGCCTAACTTGCCTCCCTATTGGCCAACAGTACTTTATTTATCAACCAATAAGACAAACATATACACAGAAGGGCCTCCCCCATCACTTCTGGATTAGTGATGGGGGTTTGTGTCCACTTCCACTCTCAGCACTGGGACCCCATCAGGCCCAGACCTTTGCAGGACCTGTGCATACTACAGTCTCTGTGAGTTCATATATTCATTGGTCTTGCTGTGTTTAGAAGGGCTTATTTCCTTGGTGTTCTCCTTCCTCTGTGGCTCTTACCATCTGTCTTCCTTCTCTTCTGCAGGGTTCCCTGAGCCATGAGGGGAGGGATTTGATACAGACATCCCATTTAGAGCTGAGGGTTCAATGGTTTCTCACCCTCTACATATTGTCTGGCTGTGGGTTTCTGTATTTGTTTCCATCTACTGCAGGAGGAAGATTCTCTGATGATGGCTGAACAAGACACTGATCTATGAATGTAATAGAATATCATTATGAGTCATTTTATTGCTACATTTTTAGAACAGTAGTTTTTGGTTTTACCCTGGGTCTCTGGGCTATCTAGTCTCAGGTTTTTGGCCACCCAAGCAGTGTTTGATATGAGTTTCATCTTATAAAATGGGCCTTTAGTCAAATTAGATATTAGTTCGTTATTCCCACAAGTTTTGTGTCACCATTGCATTAGCATATCTTGTAGGCAGGACACCATTGTTGAACAAAGGGTTTGTGGATAGTTTTATGTTTACATTTCTCCTTTAGTAGCATGCTGAGTACCTTCCTATACCAAAGACACTGGGACACAGAGTCATGGCTCTATATGGGGCACAAGCTTAATTTCTCCATGTTCAATGGGTTGTATAGGTGTTGTCTTTAACAGTGGGGCCATGTTATCAGTTTGTGGAGAGAAACCTATAGTTTTGGCAATGACCTGTGTTGTTTGGGGATTCCTTTGGGACCTGTTTAACCAACAATTCAATTAGATGTAACCCAATCCTGGGACTGAAAGCTTCATTTGATGGCAAGAGACAGCCAGTTGGGGCTCTGTCTCCCTTTATTATTTGGAGATTTCATTTAGATCACCTTCCAATATGTATATTTTTAGGGTGCTTCTTCTTTATTTTCTGTGGTAGTTTGAACAAGAATGTCCTGTATTAGATTATATACTTGAATGCTTACTCATCAGGGAGTGGCACTATTTGAGAAAAATTAGGAGGATTAGGAGGCATGACCTTGTTGGAGGAGGTGTGGCCTTGTTGGAGGAAGCATGTCACTAGGGATGGGCTTTGACTTGTCAAAAGCCTGTGCCAGGGCAGCATCTGTCTTCCTAAGGATTAGGATGTTGAGTTCTCTGCTACTCCTCCAGCACCTGCCTACATGCTGCCATGCTTCCACAATTCCCACTATGATATTAATGGACTAGACCTCTGAGACTGTAAGCAAACACCCAATTAAATGTTTTCTTTATTAAGAGTTGCTTTGGTCATGGTGTGTCTTCACAACAATAGCACAGTGATTAAGAGAGTTTCCATACTACTCCTCAAATGGCAGTTAATTTTAGCTGCCTCACCCTGTATTCCCTTACTTGTCCCCTTTCCCAGCTCCCCACTTGATCCTCTGCTCCCGCCCCCTCCATCCATCTGCAATGATCTATTCTATTTCCCTTTCTTAAGGATATGTATGTGCTCTCATTAGTCCCTTACTCTATACCTACCCTCTATGGTTCTATGGATTGTAAATTGCTTATCATTGACTTAACAGCTAATATGTACATTTAAGCAAATACAAACCATATTTGTCTTTCTGGGTCTGAGATACTTCACTCAGGATGATTTTTTCTAGTTCCATCCATATACCTGCAAAATTCATGATTTTATTTTATTTTTTAATGTTCTATCTTTTATTTATCCATTCATTGATTGAGAGACATCTAGGTTGTTTCCAATTTCTGGAATAGCACAGCAATGAAAATATTTGAACAAGTACCTCTGTGGTAGAATGAAGTGATCTTTGAGTATATACCCAAGAAGCATAATGCTGGATCTCCATGTAGATCAATTCCCATCTTCCCAAAGAACTGCCACAATGATTTCTATAGCAGCTGTACAAGACTGAATTCCCATCAGCAATGGAGGAGTATTCCCTTTACTCAACATCCTCATCAGCGTGAGATGTCAACTGTTTTATTGATCTTGGCCATTCTGACTTGTGTAGGATGAAATCTCAAAGTAGTTTTGATTTGAATTTCCCTGATGACTAAGGACATTGAACATTTCTTTAAGTGTTTCTCAGAGGTTCTGTGGTACAACTTGAAACCAGGGATAGTGATACCTACAGGAGTTCTTTTATTATGCAGGATTGTTTTAGCTATCCTAGGATTTTTTTGTGTGTGTTTTCATATGAAACTGAAATTTGTCCTTTCAAGATCTGTGAAGAATTGTGTTAGAATTTTGATGGGAGCAGGGCGCTGGTGGCGCACGCCTTTAAATCTAGCACTCGGGAGGCAGATCTCTGTGAGTTCGAGGCCAGCCTGGCCTACAGAGCAAGTGGCAGGATAGGCTCCAAAGCTACACAGAGAAACCCTGTCTCAAAAAAAACAAAAAAAAATTTGATGGGGATTGCATTGAATCTGTAGATTGTTTTTGGTAGGATGGCAACTTCACTATATTAATTCTACCAATTCATGAGGATGGGGGCTCTTTCCATCTTCTGATTTCTTTCTTCAGTCTTTTAAAATTTTTATGATACAAGTCTTTCACTTGCTAGTTTATGACTGCCCCATTGTGCAAGGTGTTGTTTTCCTGATTTCTTTTCAGTCCATCTGTCCTTCATCTATAGGAAGGCTACCGATTTTTGTCCATTAATTTTATATCAGCTATATTTTTCATTCAGTAGAGAGTTATTCAGTTTCCAAGAGTTTGTAAGTTTTCTGTTGGTGCTTATACCCAGATTTAATTTGTGGTGGTTGGATACAGGATGATAGACTACAGGGTGTTAATTCAGTTTCTTTGTATCTGGTGAGACTTGCTTTGTACCCAAGTATGTGGTCAATTCTGTATAAAGATCTATGAGGTGATGAGAAGAAGGTATATTCTTTTGTGATTGGGTGAAATATCCTATAAATATCTGTTAGATACATTTGTTTTATTACATTTAGTTAACTCTGTATTTTTCTGTTTAGTTGGTGAGAATAGGGAACTGAATTTTACCACTATTAGTGTGTGAGCATTAATATGTGATTTAAGTTGTAGTGGTGTTTCCTTTATGAACTTGAGTGCCCTTCTTTTTGGTGCATACACTTTTAAAGATATAATATCCTTTTGGTGGATTTTCCCTTTGTTGACTTTGGAGTGATCCCCCTATCTCTTTGGATTAGTTTTGGTTTGAAGTCTATTTTGTCAGATATTAAATGATTACATTGGCTTGTTTCTTGGGTACATTTGCTTGGAATATCTTTTTTATCTTTTTACCCTGAGATGATAACTATCCTTGATGTTAATCTTGGGTACAACAGAGTGATGGATCCTGTTTTTATATCCTGTTAGTCTCTGCCTTTTTATTGTGCAATTGAGAACACTGATGTTGAGAAAATCAGTGAGCAATGATTGTTGATTCGAATTATTTCATTGTTGTATTGTGAATCACCACACTATCACCCTTTTAATTTGCTGCTCTTGGATCATTTATTTCTTTTTATTTTCTTGGGTGTGATTAATCTCTTCAGGTTGAAGTTTACCTTCTAGTGCTTTCTGTAGAGTTGGCTTATAGACAAATATTGTTTGAATTTGTTTTTTTTTTTTCATTGAATGTCTTATTTTCTCCACTTATTGTGATTGAAAGTTTTATTGGGTCTATATTAGTCTGGGTTGACATTTTTGGTGTCTAGAGTCTGTAGAATATTTGTCCAGGCCCTTCTGGATTTTGGGTTCTCCACTGAAACATCATCTTTATTCTAAAAACTGTATCTTCAAAATCATTTGGTCTTTTCCCTTGCAGTTTTTAACAGTATTTATTTGTTCTGAATATTTAGTGTTTTGATTATTATGTGCCATGGATAATTTCTTTTCTGGTCCAGTCTATTTAGTGTTCTTCATGTTTCTTGTAGTTGATAGGCATCTCCTTCTTTAAATTAGAAAATTTATCTTCTATGATTTTGTTGAAAATATTTCCATGTTTTTACCTCAGTTTCTTCTCCCTCCTTGATTCCTATTATTCTTACATTTGGTCTTTTCAGACTGTCCCAGATTTCCTGGATAATTTGTATCTAAATTCTTTTTGATTTAATATTTTCTTTGGTTGAGTTGGCCATTTCTTCTATCATGCCTGGTACTGGGAAATCTACCAAACTTCCTGGGGATAGTGAGGTCATGAATCTAAGAGGAGAATAGTCTACTATCACTTTATTAAACCAGTGTAATTCCTGTCTTCTAAGTATTTACCTTTATACTCACTAATAAATATAGCTCTTACCCCTCATCAAAGAAACTTCTCTTTAAAGCAGCTAAAAACCTTAGCAAAATACCATAGCTGACCAAAATATAAAGAACTAGAAAGTGGTACCTAGATTCATCTACAACACAGTTCCTACATCTAGGCTAAGCAAATATCTCAGAAGAGGGAGGAAAAAGATTTTAGGAGCCAGAGGAACAGGAAGTGTGATGTGGTATCTTGTCTCCTAGGAATGACAGGGAAGCTATACCTATGATACTTTACAATATGGCTCCCTAAACAAGGTCTGAACACCAATACACAAGCTAACATGGAAGGGAGAAATCTATTGCAGCTCCACCCCTAGTAAAGAACCACAGGTAACTAAAAACAGCTGAGAGAGAGAATTAGTCATCCCCAAAGATGAAACCCTCTAATTGGTCTTATAGTTCCAAGAGGTCATCTCTGAAGTCATACATATAGAAATAACAGTAAATGGACTTAACATCTTGAATTTATATATTCCTGTATTTATACATATATGTAATAATAACAATGAAAAAGAAGCCATAAATTGGAGAGGGTTAGAGGGAGTACATGGAAGAAGTGGGAAAAGGAAAGAGAAGGGGGTAAATTATTTGAATATATTTTTAAATAATATATATACATATATATATAATTTTTAAAAGAGGATCTAAAGTTGAGTCCATATGGAAGGAAGGAATCTGGGGGTAGTTGGGGGAGTGTAATGAATACTATTAATACATTATGCAAAATTATAAAAGAACTGATAAAAATGAGAGTAAAGCAAAAAATAGAAAGTGAGTACAAAGGAATTTGGCAGAATGGGTATAACTTTAGGGGAAAATAAAGATAATTATCATATTTTATGTCTCTATATAGAATATGTATACATATGTATAATTCTGATAATTACACACACATATGTATACACACACACGTATCTATATATAGATAGATGTGTGTGTGTGTGTGTGTGTGTGTGTGTTGCAAAGTTCTGTAATCACATTCACCATCTTACCTCACTTTATCCATACCCATGTGTCCCAGAATACAGACCTATTTCTCCCAACTGCTTCCTACCTATATTCATGTCTTATATTGTGTGCAGATCTCCTATAGGTGCCAGAGCTTCTGTGTGTTCATGATTATAGCCATAAAATTAATTAAACTTTGGGAAACTCTCACATTTAGTGCTTCCATATATCTATATTATGAAGTGCTCTATATTATTGATTAAAATATTTATTCAAGTTTTTAAAGACTAACTTGAGATTCACTTTCTTAACATTTTCAAGTACATAATACAGTAGTATAACTGTAGGCATTGTGTTGTACAGAACTCTAGAACTCTGTTCTCTTCCGTACCTGAGGTTCCTATCCACAGAGAAGCAGCTCCACATTGCCGTGAGTCCTAAGCACTGGCAGCTACCATTCACTTCTTTGTTTCCATAAGTTTACCTCTTTCTTTATAATTTCCCCTAAATAGCAATTTGGTTTGGGTGTGGATTATCCTAACACTCTAGGTGCTCAATCAACTAGTGCACAGATTTGTGCAATGCTAAATCTACCAGTTTCCTTCCTATCCAGTGATCAGTTATTTTGATCTCATCGACTAATATAACTTTCCAGATGTTATCAGTGCAGTAGCGCATGTGCCACCTTAAAAGCAAACGTCAAACTGTTGAATTTGTTCTATAGTGTGAGCCCAAATACCTCCTGCTTTTTGTTCAGCCTTTGTCTCTACCATTTACCTTGCTTCTGATACTTGATTGTGTACTTCATAGGTACCCTGTACTCTTAATCCCTTTGTTTAAGGCAAACCTTTGCATTTATTCTCTTGGTTTCATACTCTATTTCCCTTTATTTCTATTTCCTATTATGTTTTATCTCTTATTTTTATACTGTTGCTTAGGGAAAAATCCCTTGCCCACTCCCAGCTGAGATTCTGATGATGCATGTCTGCTGCCTGCTTGAGTCATTTTATTTCTCTTTCTCTTCCATACACCCTCTGTGACCTATATTAATGCATGCTGCAGAGAGAAGTACATATTGGGCTGGGTTTCTCTAGTTTGCTCTGGGATAGCTTCCAGACTGCATAAATTGTAGACTCTTATCTTGCCCTACGGCCCTCAAAATGCACATGCTTGTCCCATACGCGTTATCTTCCCATTCCCCACAGAAAGAACAGCAGATCCAAACAGCCTTCTTCATCCTCCCTCTACTCTCTGAATCCAATGTATCCAAGGAAAAACAGTCCAGAGCTTTGTTCCCTGGTTATTTGAGTTTCAAGGCTGCTCTGTGGGGACTACATTTGCACTGAATGTAAATATTCATTAATGTATTTAATTCCCATCCTGAATATCCCTCTGTTTCATTATTGTCTGTCTAGTGGGCTGAGACCAAGTCTGGCTTTTTCTGTATATCTTCCCAGTCCAGCATCACATGTAAATGGGCACTTAATAAGTGATTTTAGTCATGATGGCATAATTAAATATTTTTCTATTGGAAATTACACATGACTTGACTCAAGGGCTGGTCTGGTCTAATTGTGTTTGTGTTCATTTTCTTGCTTTTGCCTTTATCTTGCCTAATCCTGTCTCAGGAAAGTGGGCTTTAAATTCCTTTGCCTGGAGTGCAGACAGAGTGATCTGACATTTAATATATTCAAAGCACTAGTGCTGCCATTCCTAGGGAGAGCTGAAGCAAAGGCTGCTGTTATTTCTGCTTAAGAAGCCGAGTCTTATTTATACACCAGTGTCTAGAGAATGCCTTGTCTTCAAGGAAATCTTTTATTATGTGGAAAAACTACAGCTAGTCACTATTATCCAAAGCTAAGATAAAGCTTTACAAGTTGAGGCCTTCTGTCTAGAGGCTGGAAAAGAAGACAAGGGAACTCTACCAATGGGACAATGGCTATAAGGGTACAATGAATGACCCAAAGTTAATAGGCTTCTCTTTCAAATTAAAGATAAATATTGTCAATTATTCTATTTTGCTATTTTCCAAGGTCTGCTTCTGTACTGTGTAACACAGTAGCCTCTAGGCATATGTGGCAATTTAAATTTAAATCAGATGAAATCTAAATTCCATCCTTCAGTTAACCTAGCCTCGTTTCAATTGCTCAAAAACATTTAGCTAGTGGGTATGTATTGGAAAGCATAGCTCTAGTGTATCCCCAACATTACAAAAGTTATATTGAGCAATGTAGATCTATCTAAAGCATGATAAATAAACATGTTCAATACACACTGAAATTTGGTGTTCCTTGTGTCATGTTTAGTACCCGGAAGTATAAATGATGTTAGGTAGTCACATGACCAAGTACCACAGGCATAGAGAATATCTAGGACACCCCGACTGTATCCTAGAAAATTCTAGCAAGAAGCTGACCTCTTCTATATCAAATCTTGCATCTTTTCCTGTGTCATTTCTTCATAGGTTTTATAATAATATTTTGCATTTATAATCCATGTGTTTATGCAAAATGATTAATTGTTTAACAGAAATCTAGACAAATAACAGTTTTTAAACTTAAAACTGTCACATCTCTAATAGTAAAGGAGATACAAAGCCCAGCTAGCTAATCGTTTGCTACCTTCTATGATAAATAAGCTCTTCAAGTCAAGGCTCCCTTTCAAACACAAATACACTACCTGTCCATGACCCAAGAACACAGCAGTGTAGGTTGATGTATCAGATATGCTCTTAGAGAGACAAGGACCGGTAAAAAAAAATTATTCAGTGAACAAGTAGAGCCTCATTATGAAATGACAGAGGAAGATCTGTGTTCTTATTACTAATGCTTCTGGAAGCTGAGTTGTGGTTTTGTCCTTTCTTTTTTATTCTTTGGTTCCCTTAACTTAAATAACAGCTGCAGCGTGAAAGCCCAAATTATTCTTAAAGACTTTGAATTAATAGCCTCCTTTCTGTCTAGTTTTATCCTCCTCAACTGCCCTGTTTCAGTTTCCCTTCCATGAGCTCTGCCCACTGGAATTGGCGAAGAGTACAGTCGGTTCCTTCTTCTGAGCTGGCCTTTCTCCAAGGCCAGCTTTATGTCTACTGTTAGATGTGACTTCTTAAGAATACGTAGTCATCGTTAATTTCCCTCACCAGGTATTCATCCCCTGACACAAATCCTTCACTCTCTTTTGCATAGCAGGTGGAATCCTCATTTAAAAAAATGATTTGCTTCTTAAACAGCAATTTCAGAAATCATATTATTTTCTGCCAAGTCAGCAGGCTCTGGTAAACCAGGGTTTCCTACCACTCAGAATCAGTTACATTCAAATGTCTACAAATTTCCCTGTAGAAAACACACTTCCTCAACAGCTCTTACTCAGAAAGGAAAACTCTCAGGGGAACATGGCAAACAAAACAACACCAATCCACTATTGGTGTTAGATACTTACTGTGTTTCTCTGAACATGCCAGAAAGCTGCCATGTGATTGACTAAAATTGGGCAAGACAGCACAGAAGAGACCTTTCATATGGAGAGGTCATTATATATTATCCACACCCTTGTCAACACTTCTTTAGAGGTTCAAAGCCAGTGCTTTTCATTTCCCAGTACCTGATGGAACTCTAGGAATACCACTGTCCTCCAGAGTAGAGAGAGAAGAATGAGATGCCAGTCCATGATGGCTGAATTAACTGGCAGCTGCAAGGCTATAGTCAGATTTTTAGTGCACTTTACCCCAGATGACATTAGCACCTACATCCCCTGGATCCAGCCACTAGGAATTTCACTATTCCAAGGGGTGTTGCAGAGGAAGAACAGGGCTCAATTTGAGACAATCATTGATGCTCATAAAAACAATATGTAAAAAAAATTTAAGGGAGTTTAGAGAGTGTATCCATACCCATAGAATGCAGCTTTTACACAAATAAAATATATTGGGAAGCTTTTTACTATTAACACAAGAGATCCCTTGTGTAATGGTCAGTAACTGTTTGGAAAACAGTTCCCATTCTATTATTTCAGATCTTTTTAATTTTTCTTTTAAAGATAACAAAGACCCTAACATGTCAAATTATTATCTGCCATACAAGAGCTCTGCTCCTGTAGTAAGTCCATTCATTGTAAATATCCCTCCTTCGTCACAGAGATCTGGGATATAATAAAGAAAAATTAACCAGAAAGATTGTCATTGGATGCATATTGTGTCTTCTTGCAGCTGTCTTCACACTTGCTAATGCAATTTCCTCTCCCAACAAACTGCATGTTAGCTCCACCTCTCCAGAAGAAGAGTTCATGGCAGGTGGCAATCATTTATGTGGAAAATGAATTCTGGAAACATCCATAGGGAAGTAGGAAATGCAACAGGAAAGACACTGGCAGTCAGTCAGATACTTATGTTCAAGATATTTACTATTGTGGGCACCTGGAGCTTCATCCAATGAAGACCTTCAGGACCAGATAAAGGGATCCAGATCCTATCAATGATGGCTGATGGCTGCTCCTAGGAAATGTGAGTTCCCAAGCATGTCAACACTGCCCTACATGGTGGCAAGAAGGCTCTAATATCCAGATAAAGACCTCTGAAAATGGTGTATAAGGGTCGATTAATGGTAGGGCTAAGAGCTGTATGCACTTAATTAGTAAAAATGAGGTTCAGAAATAGGCAAAGACATCATATGCTCCTATTAACTGAACATCCTGGCTCTCCTGTGTAGCCATGGTGTGTTGAATGGCACAACAGGTCTATTTATTATCTGGCTGTCTTGGCATCCATTATTATCATATCTACCCCACTAAGAGAAGTGAATTTCATTTCTTTCAAAGGTGGTCATTAACTCTCTTCTCTCACAACCTGGGCTGGAAGAAAACAATAAGGAATCTCTAACAAGTCAAACTAAAGGGCAAGAATGATGCAAGAACCTTTCTTTTGAGCATCTCTAATCCCTGTGATTTTCTTGGGCCTTACATGTTTTCTGAAAGTAACCATCTACACAATGGGGAGAGTAATAACAGTGTCTTTCCTCCCTCTAGGCTTTTACTAACTAACATCCCTGGTGACAGAGACTCATTTCTGTCCCTTAAAAAGGCAAGACTTAGATGGAACAAGTTAGTATGAAGGCAAAAGAATATTGAAGGTTTATTGGTTCCATGTTTAATCCACAACCCAGAAGACACTAGGCACAAAAATGTCCTGTGCTTAAATACAGAGATGTCCTCTCCTTTGTAATTCTCAAATAGAGAGTAAGTGACCAGTGTCCATCCCACTGTTTCCAAACCCCTATCACCATGATATCAGATGGTAAGACTAGCAAGTCTGTCTCCTATTCTAGGACCTAATGTGTCCCTGGAGCAATCTTCCCTTCTTGAAAGTACTCATTTCATTTATTAATAGATTTTTTGAGAGTTTCATGGATGAGCACTGCATCTACATCATTCCTGCTTCTCCCTTCCTTTTGAACTCCCTCCCAGGTTCATGATCTCTTTTTAAATTATTATTGCTATATACACTGATATAAATACATAATGTATGTATATATAACCTATTGGATCCATTTACTTTTCTTGATGTACATGTGTCCAGGGGTGACTGCTTTGGATTGGACAATGCATCAGGAGCTTCTCCCTAGAAGAAACTGATTCTCTCTCTTTAAAGAACGATTTACCACCTGTAGTTCTCTATCTAGGAGTGGGACCATGTGTAAATTCGCATGTTTATGTTGGCATGTCAACTGGTATTGCCATTATTCTAGTTTTTTTTCAGGCAAACATATTGTTAAGAGCTCATGGCTACATTTTCCCTGCCATGTCTAGGACACTCTTATCTAACAATAGTGGTCCTGTTCCTCTGGCTTTTACAGTCTTTATGGCCTCTCTTCCATGATTTTCCCTGAGCCTTAAGTGTAGAGGTTTGTTGCAGATGTATCAGTTGCAGATACATCAGACCCATAGTAGTTGTGGGTCTCTGTAGTAGTTTTAATCTATTGAAAAAAGAAGATTCTTGGATGAGTGATGCTAAAATTATCTATGGATGTAAGGATGCTTATTTAGAAAATGGAAATCATATTATTTTAGGAAACTGGCAATAGTAGGTTCTCCTCTATGGTTTATATAACCTTTTTAGCCACTGGTACTCAGCTAGGTTTCTAGTATTAGACATGATTTCCCTCCTGTTGAGCAGATCTTAAGTCCAATTGAATGGCTGTTGGTTACCACCAAGATAAAAGTGCCACTATTGGACTATTTTGACTATCTCAAAGGCTTTAATGGGTAAGACTTTGATTACTACTCTCCTTTGGCAACTTGCACAGCACTTTGTGATACTAAGAGCCTGAGGATGAGTTCAGTTCTTGCTTGATTCATTTAAGACCTGTGTCTAAAATGTTTGGTATTTTCAGCAATAGGGTCTAACCTTCAAGTTCTGGAGACAGCAAAGACCAAGGGTAACATCCTATATTGCTTTGGGGATCTCTTGAACTCCCAAATTGCCCATTTTAGATAATCCTTTATGTCTATAGCAAACACAAAAAGGTCAATTCCCTTACATTTCCTTCTGTTACAAGAAACCATAATATGAACAAACACTGAATAGAAATGACAGATGAAACAAGAGAAGAGTGAATACATAGTTTAAAGGGAAATGTAATGAGAAAAGTACCTCTGGATTGTACCAGAGCATACACATACACCCACACACAGAGAGAGAGGCAAGGACTCATGTTCTTATAACCTCTATGCTATGAGAAATAAAAATAGGTCACTTGATATCTACTGCCCAAAGAAAAAACCACTGTGGTTCTTCATTGGTCAAATATGTGTTTCAGTAAAACCATAAGTCTAACCATACCTGAGCCACTAACACTCAAATTATGATGCTCTGGTAATAGATACAACGATGTGATTTCCAAGAGACCATTAAGAAAAAAAAGAAAGAGCAATTTCCCAAGATGTTGGGAGTACTGTGAGCAGGTAGCCCTTAGCTGTTAGCCCGCTTTAGAAATTGCCTCTGAAAAAAAAACCTCACCCAAGGTCACATTTTGTTTCATTGATAGCTTCAATCAAATATTTGTCCAAAGCTTACATATAAAGACCATGTCACCTTGCTCCAATTCAAGAAAGCTTTAAGGGGAATGCAAGGATAAGAGCTCCTTGTGAACTAGGCAGAGATGTCAGTAGAAGCTGTGTCACCTGTTCATGCCTATTCCTTATTTTACTTGTGCCCCACGTTAATCCCAGTGCTTTTTCCCTCAAAATCTTTGTGCACATTCATCTCCCACTCTATCCCTGGGGAACCCAATCCTTAGCAGAAGTTTAAATCCTCCTTTGATGTCAAAGAGTAAATTATCTATGAAAATGTGCAGATTTTATAAATCCTAGTGTAGAATACTGCTGTAGAATACATCATCAATACATGATGATGATTTATGAGTCAGAACATCTCATAAGTCAAAGGGTATTATTTCTTAAATGAGTTGATATAATAAGCAGGCCCAATAAGAGTATTAGGGGACACAAAGCTAGGTGCTATTGTGTACTCTGTCCTCTGAGCAGAGCAACCACTACCACCTTAATCAGAGCAGCTTTGATTACTGCATGGACAAGGTCATACTTTGATGTTCCTTCATAGAAAAGGGTGAGGAGGAGAACCCTAAGACCATCACCTAATAGTTCAGCCACTCCCTTCCTCCTGATCCCTTAGAAGCTACATATAAGTATTTCCCAGTTTCAGGTGGACTTAGAGTGAGTTAGAGTTTGTCATGGAAAGCCAACAGAAGTGGGACTCCACCTATGCAGCTATTGGGAAGTCCCATGCTGGGTTGAGACATTAGTGACATGGCTGTTATAAAGTCATCTATATTTCTGTAAGTTGGCCAAATAGACTCACTGATTGACTAAGCTAGACCTTGGTAGAATTGTTCCTTTGGTCTGTCATTAGAGAGGTAAGTAGATATTTGTTTATGTCTCTTCAGGAGAAGTTCACACAACCTTTGCCTCAACAGTATACATTTAAAAAATGGCCAGGGCATGGTGGTGCACACCTTTAATCCCAGCACTCGAGAGGCAGAGGCAGACAGATCTCCGTGAGTTTGAGTTCAGCCTGGTCTACAGAATGAGTTCCAGGACAGTTAGGGCTGTTACACAGAGATAACTTATCTCAAAACAAACAAACAAACAAAACAAAACAAAGTGAGATGTAGTCATATAGCTATAATGAGTAAAGCAGTCTGGATTTGTGTCCAGGCAATTGAATTTGAGCATCTAAACTCTTATTGATTATAGTTGTTATGGTTAATCATGATTGTCAACCTGATTGGATTGAGAAATACCTATAAGGTTGGCACAAGACACCTCTGAGTGTCCTTGATGGTGTTTCCAAAAGAGGTGTGATCATTAGTATTAACTGTCAATTGGACAGAATTTAGAATCACCTGGGCAATAGGCCATGGACATGCCTGTGGGGAGACTACCTTGATTGCTTTAATTAAAGCGGGAGGACCCACCCACATTTCCCAGACTTTGCAGCTAGGATTTTAAGTCTTAGATTTCCACTATTCAAGTGGTATTTGAAAGGAAGCAATAAAAGTAAAGCTCTGCTTTTGAGGTCCCTGCTGTGTCAGCTGCCAAGCTCAGATAGAGAGCCATTGAATTTTTTTCCCTAAGCATGTGCAGCAAAAATTCCATTGTTTGGTCAAAAGCAAAAGGATCCAAGACAGTCTGTGGAACTTGGGAAAAATAGAAACTATTCCCTTCAGGATGTTAAAAAAAATGTCTCCCCAAGGAAATAGCATGTAAACAAAGACCTGAATGAAATGAGACATGTGAAGATCTTGTGCAAATATTTAGGTTATAAGGAACAGCTAATGCAAATCTTGAGGTGAGAATCCGTGTGGCTGAAGCAGAAGCAAGATGGAGTGAGCTGAGCTCAGCAAGATCACTGTAACTTTGAAAGCTGTTGCAGACTATTTGAATTTTATTCAGAGTGAGTTTGGAAGCCTCAGGCAAGTTCTCCCACATGCAAGGGCATAGAACCAAGTGAAATGACTATCTCTAGGTATGTGAGAAAATACATGAGCATAAGAATGTATGCAAGGGCTGGAGAGATGCCCAGAGGTTAAGAGCACTAGCTGTTCTTCCAGAGGTCCTGAGTTCAATTCCCAGCAACCACATGGTGACTTACAACCACCTATAATGATATCTGGTCCCTTCTTCTGGCATGCTAGCATACATAATAAATAAATAAAATCTTTAAAAAGAAATCACCCCTTGACCCTGCCACCTTTGGAGGGTGAAGGAGCTGACCCTCCCTCTTAAAAGCTGAAACACTGGGAAAAGTGGACCCTTCAGATAATGAAATACCACAAAGGCAAAATTATATCTAACTCATCTTTACAGTTTTGATTCTTCAGCATCTACATAGCTCTCATATATCAAGGAACACCTGCTAGATGTTCAAACATACCAACAGCCAGTACTTAAAAGGTGTTCCACAGGTGACTACTGATGAGAAAGAACTAACCTAGTCTTGATTTCTGGACACTAAATTTCTAGACTTTCAATAACATTTGGCATCCTCCATGGGAACGACAAATTGTTCCTGACTCTTATACTCATCTAGACTTCTGCTTATACACTTAATAGCATACATTCTTTTTTCGCTCTCTTTTCTTTATTCTTCGTGTTTTTCCCATCATGCCTCCTGATCCCATCCATCTGCCTCTCCCCCCAAAATAAACCAAAATAAAATTTAAGAGAAAAAAAGGGGAAGAAAGAAGAAAAGGAAAATATCATGTAAGCTGCAGTGTGACACAGTAAAGCCCTTTATCCATAAATCTTTACATGAAGGTGTTCATTGCAAAGAATCATTGGTCTTGTTCAAGGATATACTATCTGAGCTGACTATACTATAATATAAATATACTAGATAATTACTATAATTACCCCATAATCTGAATAAAAGATTTGACCACCTAACTTGCAAGAGTTTTGAGGGTCCGTTACTTTTCCAATATTAATCCTGCAGAGTTTGGAGGTATACCTTCATTTAGCATTTCAGAGGCTTTCAAATCCTAGGGTAATCCACTTGAGAAAGATCCAGCAAGGAAAGAAGGACCTATTTCTTCCGTAAAGGAGGGGAAGAGATGCTTTGAGGAGAGTGATAAGTTTTACTGGCTTGTTATGAAGTATATCATATTTTTAAATGAGGTTCTATACATTGTTCACTTTCAAATTCAGCTGTGTTTCCATGCTTCGTGAGATATATTCATGGTAGCCAAATACATGCCCCAGTTTGAAGGCTACTGTACCTGTTACAGTTACTGCTAGATTTAGAAAATGAAAATCCCAGACAGCTAGTTAAATCAGATTTCACATGAACAATAAATGTGTAATTAGTATGTCTCATAAACTAATTCTGACATGCATGTGCCAAAAAAGAATTTCATGTTTTATATGAAATTCAAATTGAATTGGATGTTCTGTATTTTACATGGCAACTCTACTTTCCCTTTTAGGGAAAATTGTTCCTAGGGCTCTTTTATTCAGATTATGGCGTTGTCAGATAATTATCATTGAAAATATATTCCTGTGTGGATTTTTAGTATGTAACTTGGAAATAATTCAAACAACAGGGAGAAACTTAGATAATGAATACCTTCGCTTTATCTTCTTATCTGTGGTTCACATCATTTAAAAAAATAGGATACAGTCATGATAAGCAGTATTTCATTCTAGCAATAAAGATATTTGTCTACAGATGCATGAATCATTACTAAAATGTGTTTTCAATTTTCTTCTTGATGAATATCAAAACCTCTAGTATATTTATATTATAGTATAGTCAGTTCAGAACAATTCATTGTTTTGGGTAACAATTACTCAATTCAGAAGATGTTGTAAGTGCTTCAAGACTTGTAGCCACAGAAAATAAAATAACAATGTCATTTTATGTATATTTTGCTGTATAAAAGAAGTGTAATGCAGTGATGCATAAAACTACCCTAAGAATTAAAATGGAAAACACTTGAACAAAAGCTTGAGAGGGAAAAGAATGGAACAAGAAATCCAACAAGATAAAAATGTAAAATTTCTCTCTGGTAAAGTCAAGCTTCTTCCTGTATTGTTTCAATGGGTGGTGGCTGGTGGGAAGCCACTATGACATTTAGATAGCATTCAGATTCATTCAAAAGGGTGAAATAAACATTTTGTACTTCAATATCAATAATGGCAATGTACCACAAACTGCATTTGAACCACTAATTGTATACTTTGCCACTATCTAGGTTTCAGGTCAAAAGTTTTACATTTCAATTTAAAAATATCCTAGGGTCTAAGTGGTTTTTATGGACATTATTTTACAGGTCTGAGTTGGAACACATATGGGGCTTATTAGTTTCATGAGGCTAAAACTCAGAGTTTTAATTTTCAAGTTCCAAACTATGGATTATTGTTGTGGGATCACCCCAGAGAGGAATCTGGAAAATAATCTGAGCAACTCCTGTGTTGGCTAAAGCTCTGTTTTAAAAATCAGTAGACAAGGATGAATGATTGTTGTCAAAAGTTTAGGAAGGTGAACACATTCATAGCCCCAGGGATCAATGCAAAAATACAGTTTCTATCCAACAAATCTTGTGCCATGGTTGCTTCCACTCAAAGGAAGCGATATCTTTCAGTTTTGAACAAATGAGCTCTCCGGGGTCATGGTTAGGTTCTTATCCTTACAATGAATAAAATAAACTGAGTTCCCCAAACATGTGGGTATATCTAGACATTAATTTGATGTATTACTGCTAACCAAAGAAACTAGATTGCTACTCAAGTCTCTAAAGCAAAGCAGAAGTTCTGCCTGTCTTTACAGCAAATGACTTTTGTCCACAGCTAGCGCATTATTTGTAACTCTGGTCACAACACTGGAGAAGTTGAACCAGACATGATAGTACACTTCTACCCAGCACCCAGGAGGTTGATGTGAGAGGAATATGAATTCAAGGCAAGTCTGAGCTCCATAGATTGTCTCAAAAAACTATCAGAAAAAAACAAACAAATACAAAATAAAAATAAAGCCAGGTGTATGGAATGATCAAGAAGAAATAAAATGCTCCAGGTGGTGTGGTGACACAGGATCCTGATTGGGCAACTCCTCAGGAAAGATGGAGATGATTGACAGGCAAATCTTTGATTGGTCAATTTTGGCCATATACACTGAGATAATTCTGTTGGCTAATGTGCTATTGGGAACTTGGGAAAACTTAGATATTAGATATAATAGAATGGCATAAGTTCTGAGACATTCTCTTAGCTCTCTGGCATCTAAGCCTATCCTAAATACATAATTCTTACTTTGAGCAAAGACAGAGCAACCAAGATACCTGCCATAAATGACTTGAAGGAAAAAAGATTTGCTTTTACCACATGGTTTCAGAAGGCTTAGTCCTTGATTGCTTGGCACCATGTGTTCAGGGGAAACATCATGATAACACATGATATAGAAGATCTGTTCACTTTCATGAGGGTTGGGAAGTGTAGAGAAGTAGTCAGGGCAGACACACCTTAGGACTTCCCCCCACTGACCTAATTTCTTCAGCTGGGTCCTACCTCCTAAAGCTCCCCATTCTTTCTAAAATATTGTTGCTAATTAGGGACCAAGTATTTAAAACATGAGACTGAGGTTTCCTAGACTAAATCCCAGCACCGTATAACAATGCCTTATGGTTTCCAACAGGTTCCAGCAAGTTCTGACTGCTCACTGATTCCACAGTAGTGCCCCTGAGCTGATTTTTCTTGGGTTTAATGAAAAGAGTTCTGGGCAATTTGTTTTCTTACAGCTTTCTGTATTCAACTCAAGACTCGGCAGTGAATTAAATGGAAGCCAGGCTGGGCAAGCCATGAACAAGATTGCTCGGGAACCTGCTGGAAGCACTTCTTTTCTACAACGACTGCAGGTTTCCTACTGACTTACTGGGAAGAATTTGAAACACTGCAAGAAAAAAGGTTGAGGGTTGTTTTATTAAACCCTTGGAACAAGGTCAGGAACCTATTTCTGCAAGCTTCAGCCAGGTGTGTGCTGGAGCTGGTTTGTACTGGTTTGTTAGAGCTGATTACATTGTCAGGAATTCTGCAAGCTGTTTCGAATCCTGCTGGCAGCTTTAAATTGACCATAGGAGAAGGACTTGCACCACAGAGACTGGCAAATGTTACTGATCAATTGTGATTCTTTTTTTTTTTTTGAGAATTACTTGTTAAACATTTATCAGCACAATGCACACTCACCCAAGAAGACACTCTGTCTGTCATGCACCCCATAGTAAGGACAAGGGCTCAGTGCACCAGAGGGAAAGACTTACAGAAGCTGCAGATGTTCTATGGACAACTGGACAACAGTGAAAGAACTGTAAAGGCCAGAGAGCCAGCCACGATGCCCATCCAAGGAAAGCTGTAGTCAGAGGAAAAGAAGTCCTACTCCCTTTTAGTAAATGCTTCCATTCCCCACAGGCAGGAAAACAAAGGCAACATGTTTGCAGACTACAGGCCTTGATTCAAACTGCCTTGGGGTTAGGAAGCAAATGCCAACCACTTTCATACTATCAACAGTTATGTGACACAAGGTATTCAAATGCCCACACTTTTAAAAAGTTCTTCCAATGTCATATTGGGAAAAGCTCACCAAGGATTAATTATCTACAGAAATATGCCTTTGTTTGGAGTTGGTATTTACTAGTAATTATTGGCTCAGATGGTCTGAAGTTATCTATCACCTTGCAGATCTTTTCAGGTAACAAAGAAAATTAATTCTATCCAGTTTTTAATCTCCAAAGTTATAGTTTTTTATTGTCCTATAGGACATAAATCAATTTTATATCTAATAGGAATTTATTTTAATATCCCTTCAGAAGGCTTATAAATACTCAAGCCTGCAAAATGCTTTTCAGCCCATTTTTACCGTTACTGGTTCTCTTATTAGTAAGTTAATAAATATTTAACATGTGTTCATATTAAAATTACACTTTGACAGTATTTTCAGAGTTGGGTGAGGTAAAAGTACTTTGTCTTGGCTGATCGTAGGGATAAACATAACTTGGAGCCTTGTCAAGGAGAGCTGCCATGTGCACCTTTCACCACCTGGGTACACTTTCTGCTCTTTAGAATTCCAGTTGCCTGAGCAATATGGGAGACACTGGCCAGGCTAGGTAGGATTATAAAAGTGTCATCAATCATAGTGTTGTGGACAGAATATCTCTCAGCAAATACAGGTATTGACATGTTTAGTATCAAAAGGCTTAAATTTATGGTGGAACAAGGTTCATGTATATTTGACTTATTCAAGCTCTTATCCAATTTGTGTCTGTAAAAGCCCTGAACATGGTATGTGACACAGCCTCGAAAAATCAATCGTTCTTCACAAACAGATTTACTTGACTACAGGAGCTTTGAGGAGATCTCCATGCTATGTCCCACTCCCACTTCCTAGACATCCCACCCCACAACCAAACACTTCTCTGAAGGCCATTTTAAGCGTACCTCCAACTCTGCTGCTGTATTTGAGGCTGAGCCATGGCAGACAACATAGGAGCAAAGCTGATGACAAAAGCACAGAGCTGTCTTCACCCCATCCTGCCATACTCTCCAGGGGCTATTGAAAAGGATGGATGGTTTACACTGTGATCTGCCAAAGACTAGCACGCAGGCATGTTTAGCTTTTCTGCTCATTTTCCCCCTTCTTCACAAACCTCCTGAGAAATGGCACAAAGTGACAGAATCCCATTCAGACCCTTATGACAGTTCAGATGCTCTTAAGATCCCACTTAAAATGAAGTGTGATGTTTTGTGTTGAGTGCTGCCCAGAAAGGGGCCTTTCTCATGCACAACTTCAACACAAGAGTCCTGTGGAAAAGCAAGCTTAAACTGTTCACTCAGTTCCCTCCTGCCTCCATCTCTCACAGGCCGGCAGTTTGGTCTCCTTTGTGCATGAAATTTGCACTATCTCCCCTTTAAAATATCATCACAAGAACAGTGAAACCAGGCTATCATATAAAATAATGTGCAAACAGGTGCATTATTGTGAGAGGTTGTTATGGTTCTCTACTTGTGCTGGCAAATGTGAAATGGCATCTAAGACTTGCCTTGTGTTTAGAGTTCACATACAGGAGAATTCTGATTAATACGTTGATCCTGGTAAGATAATAGACAGTGAAGAACAGCAACCATTCCTGCTATCTCAGCTCCTGGATTAGATGTCTAGATCAATCCTGATATTCTTAAATCTGCAGTCAATACCTAGGAATCCAGATGGTTGAGATCCCCAATCCTTTCTTAATATGTTTTCTCTTACCACCCTGCCAGGCCTAACTGTCAAAGCTTTTTATATACATGTTAGCAGTACCCATAGCCCACTCTGTAAGGGCATGTTTAGATGTCACGATCCTACTAAGAACAAGAACCCAATCAAACAGATCTGTGTAAGAATCCAACATAATGCATTGCCAAATGGTCTATGAATTATTTGGTTGTCATTGGCTATAAGGCCCACCCTTGCTGAGAATTACTGGGAAGATGTGCCATATCCTTACACCTGAAGTTGCATCACAAATGTATAAAGAGGCTATTCAGAATCAAGGCAAGATTATTGGCAGAGGCATTCTGATAATAGATTAGTCTAGAAGTGAAAAAAATGTCATTGAAATACTCATTTTTGAAGCAAAGAGACATTATGGCTTTCCTTTATCTTTTGGTTATATCTGAACTGACTGTTGCTAAATATAATAAAATTTCTAAAAGTTACTAATAATGTATTTTGGTGCTTCAAATTCAACACATAACCTCATCTGGAAACTTATTTGTACCTTCAATTTTAAAGAAATCAAAATGATGGGATTTTTTTTCATCCTTCAGAAACAGACACAATGATGTAATCTTAGTTTTCATCTTTGGGTCAATCAGTTCATTAATTCCCAGATCTGTACTCAAACACAAGATATCTTATTTAATTTTCTTATATACTAGTTTTCTCCAATATTTTGTTCTTTTCAAGCCTGTTTAAAATTGCATACAAACCCACATGTCAGCAAACAGCCTCCTGTTCAGGAAAATACTTTATTTCCTGCTGTAAAGAAACAGAAATGAACTTTCAGTTCAAACATTATCACATGCCTATTGTTACACTTTGTAGTTTTTTATTAAAGATTAAAGTTAACACACTATCTAGTTATATTAATATAAACTTTGCTCATATTTTTCTAGTCAATAGTGTTTTTGACAATAAATGAATAAATGGAAGCAAGTATTATCTACTTCATTTTGAAGATCTCGGGAATTTTCAATAAAGATTTCTTGATAGAAGCATAGGCCCCAAATAATTTTTGTAAAGAAACAAGCAATGAGAATTTAAAGATGGCCTGCTACTTTGAGAAGGAGCAAAACAGTCATTTCTTAGTTGTGTAACTTCAGCAGGATTGTCCATGGCCAGTTGCCCTCTTTTTTAGCAACCTTGAAACAGCCTATTTACTTGTCATAATTTCCTGCATTTTCTTAAGAAAAAAGTCATCAGTGTGGGCAGTGCATTTTTAAAAGGTCAAAAACATAATTTCTTCTACCAGGAACGGGCTGTTCAGTTCTTTCCAAATAATTCTGAGGTTCAAACATTTTAGTTGCCCCAAGGCTTATGTGCGTTAAAAGCTGTTCATTTAAAAATTTCTCTACAGCTTATTACCCTTCATTTGTAAACTTGCTGAGTTACCTTTAGTCTGTCACTCCAGTATTTTGAGGAGAGTCTTCTTTAAAGAAGAAGAAGAAGAAGAAGAAGAAGAAGAAGAAGAAGAAGAAGAAGAAGAAGAAGAAGAAGAAGAAGAAGAAGAATGAAGTTAGTGGCTTCAAGTCTTTTTTATCAACATCCGGAGAAGATTCCCCTATTCATTTCAAACAAACACTAATAAGCAACCACTCCTCACAGCAATTTTTTATATAAGGCCCTTTGGTTTTTTCATCCAGTGAAAACTATTATAAAAGAAAATATTTATCTTTTGCTCCACTTGGAGATTCATGGGTTACTTATTTAAATGAACATAAAGGATGTCTAGAACTGAATTGAGACTCTAGGAACTCCCTTTCTGAGGTCTGCAAGCAGATTGTCTCGGACCCTGAGGACCAAGCAACCAAGAGTCTGCTGACATTTCTGTGCTAGTCCCGCTCCCACCCACCTGGAGAGCAAGTGCCTCAGACCCACCTGCACCCACCCTGAAACCCATCAGAGTATCAGAGCCAATTGCACCCACCAGAAGAGAACCTTGGACCCATACACACCAAGAAAGAAAGAGATACCACCTATACCCACTAGAAGAGGAGATTGGAAGACAACAATATAAGAACACATCCAACAACAGGAAAACCAATGTGACACCACCAGAGTCTAGGGACTCTACACCAGCAAGACTTGAACATCCCAACACAGAAGAAGCAGAAGAGAGCAACCTTAAAAACATCTTCATACAGATGATAGAGACCCTAAGAGAGGAAATGAGAAAATCCTTCAGAGAAATGGAAGAAAAAACAAACCAAAAGATGCAAGAAATAAAGGAAAGCCAAGGAAATACAATTAAACAGCTGAAGAAAACAGTTCAAGACCTGAAAACTGAAATACAGACAATAAAGAACACACAAACTGAGGGAATGCTGGAAGTAGAAAAGCTGAGTAAACAATCAGGAACCACAGATGCAAGCAATCAACGGAATACAAGAGATGGAAGACAGAATCTCAGACGCTGAAGATAAATTAAAGGAAATAAATTCATCAAGCAAAGAAAATCATAAGTCCAATAAATCCTTAACACAAAATATCCAGGAAATATGGAGCACCATGAAAAGACCAAACCTAAGAATAATAGGTACAGAAGAAAGTGAAGAAATCCAACTCAAAGGTGCAGAAAACATATTCAACAAAATCATAGAAGAAAACATTTCCAACCTAAAGAAAGACATGTCAATGAAAGTACAAGAAGCCTACAGAACACCAAATAGAGTAGACCACAAAAGAAAGTCCCCTCATCACATAATAATTAAAACACCAAACGTACAGAACAAAGAAAGAATATTAAGAACAGCAAAAGAAAATGGCCATGTAACATATAAAGGCAAACCCATCAGAATTACACCTGACTTCTCCATGGAAACTCTGAAAGCCAGAAGGACCTAGATAGACATTCTATCCACTCTAAGAGAACACCGATGCCAGCCTAGACTACTATACCCAGCAAAGCTTTCAATCACTATAAATGGAGAAAACAAAGTATTCCATGACAAAACCAGATTTAAACAATATATAACCACTAATCCAGCCCTACAGAAAGTACTGAAAGGAAAACTCCAACCTAAAGAAATTAACTACACTCACAAAAACATAGGCAATAAATAATCTGACTTTACCAAAACCCAAAAGAAAAAGCAGGGAAAATCCACATACAATACCACCACCAAAAACAAACAAGAATTAGCACTCAATGGTCCTTAATATCCCTCAATATTAATGGTCTTAACTCGCCTATAAAAAGACACATGCTAACAGAGTGGATACGAAGACAGAATCCATCCTTCAGCTGCATACAAGAAACACACCTCAACTTCAAAGACAGACATTACCTCAGAGTAAAGGGTTGGGATAAGATATTCCAATCAAATAGACCCAAGAAACAAGCTGGGGTAGCTATCCTAGTATCTACCAAATTAGACTTCAAACTAAATCAATCAAATGAGATGAAGAAGATCATTTCATACTTACCACAGGAAAAAATCCATCAGGAAGAAGTCTCAATTCTAAACATCTATGACCCAAATACAAAGGCACCAATGTTCATAAAAGAAACATTATTAAAACTCAAATCACAAATAAGACCTCACACAGTTATAGTGGGAGAATTCAACACCCCACTCTCACCACTGGACAGGACCACCAGACAGAAACTTAACAAAAAGACAAGAAACAGAAGTTATGGCCCAGTTGGGATTAACAGACATTCATAGAACTTTCTATCCAAACACAAAAGTATATAACTTCTTTTCAGAATCACATGGAACCTTCTCTAAAATCAACCATATACTCGGCAACATAGCAAACCTCAACAGGTACAAAAAATCAGAATACCCCCCCTGTGTCTTATCAGAGCACCATGCTTTAAAGTTAGAATTAAAAAAAAAACACAAATTGCAGAAAACCTACCAACTCTTGGAAATCGAACAACACGTAATTGCATCATTCCTGGGTCAAGGAAGAAATAAAGAAAGAAATTAAAGACTTCCTAGAATTCAATGAAAATGAAGACACAACATACCCAAATTTATGGGACATTTTGAAAGCAGTACTAAGAGGAAAGTTCATAGCTCTAAGTGCTCACATGAAGAAACTAGAGAATAGTCACACCAGAGAGTTGACATCACAACTGAAAGCTCTAGAACAAATGGAAGCAAATTCACCCCGAGGAGTAGATGCCAGGAAATAAATAAACTGAGGGCAGAAATCAATAAAGTCCAAACAAAGAAAACAAGTCAAAGAATCAATGTAACAAAGAGTTGATTCTTTGAGAAAATCAACAAGATGGACAAAACTTTATCCAAATTAACCGAAAGGCAGAGAGAGAACATGCAAATTAACAAAATCAGAAATGAAAAGGGGGACATAACAACGGACACTGAGGAAATCCAGACAATCTCCAGGTCATACATTGAAAATCTGTACTCTACAAAATTCAAAAATTTAAAGGAAATGGACAATTTTCTGGAGAGTAATCACTTACTAAAATTGAATCAAGAACAGATAAGCAATTTAAACAGACCTATAACCCCTAAGGAAATAGAAGAAATAGTCATCAAGTCTCCCAACCAAAACAAGGCCAGGGCCAGATGACTTCAGAGCAGAATTCTGCCAGAAATTTGAAGAAGAACTAAAACCAATACTCCTCAAATTGTTCCACACAATAGAAGAAGGTTCATCGCCAAACTCTTTTTACGAGACTACAATTACCTTGGTACTCAAGCTGCACAAAGACAGAACTAAGAAAGACAACTACAGACCAATATTCCTCATGAACTTTGATTCAAAAATACTTAATAAAATACTGGCAAGCCGAATCCAAGAACATATCAGAAAAATCATTCACCATGATGAAGTAGGCTTCATCCCCGGGATGCCGGATTGCTTCAACATATGAAAACCCATCAATGAAATCCTCCATATAAACAAACTGAAAAAAAATCACATGAACATCTCACTAGATGCTGCAAAAACCTTTGACAAAAATCCAACACACCTTCATGATTAAGGTACTGGAGAGATCATGGAAAACAGGAACATACCTGAACATAATAAAAACAATATACAGTAAACCAACAACCAACATCAAACTAAATGGAGAGAAACTCAACATGATTCCTCTAAAATCAGGAACAAGACAAGGCTGTCTACTCTCTCCCTATCTCTTCAATATTGTACTTGAAGCGCTAGCTAGAGCAATAAAACAACAAAAGGAGATCAAGGGGATACAAATTGGAAAGGAAGAAGTTAAACTTTCAGTGTTTGCAGATGATATGATAGTTTACATAAGAGTCCCGAAAAGCCCTATCAGGGAGCTCATACAGCTGATAAACACATTCAGCAAAGTGGCAGGATACAAGATTAACTAAAAAAATCAGTATACCTACTATATAAAGACAATAAGAGGGCTGAGAAAGAAATCAGCGAAACATCACCCTTTACAATTGCCACAAACAACATAAAATACCTTGGGGTACTGCTAACCAAAAAAGTGAAAGACCTATATCATAAGACACTTCAGGCTCATGTACAAACATGGAACACACTCACACAGACACACAGGTACATAAATAAATAAAACGTTTAAAAGTCAATCATACTAAGACCCCTATAATTACTCTATGTGTGTTAAGCCTGGTACCATATGAAATCAAGTATAAAACCCTTCCAGTATTAAAAAGGAAACAAGATTACAACACAAAACAGAATGTTATAATGTATTTATTGAAAGCAATAGAGGTGAGGGATAAAAACAATAGCCATTCTCTGGGAAGCTGGCAATTGCACCTAGAAGAGCATGATTTAAGAGCTGTGGAGTAGCTCACAGGTGAGAAGCTATGCAGCAGAGTGCCCTAACCACAGATTTTTTTTATCATTTTTTTATTTGAATTAGAAACAAGATTGATTTACATGACAATCCCAGTTCCCTTCTCCCTGCCGTCCTCCCCTACCACTCCTCCAACCCAACCACAGATTTGAAGGATGAATTATAACCCCAGTTGTTTAATCACTCTGCTGATTGCCCTCCAGCCAGACACTTAAGAATGACTAAAACTTTTCGGTTCCCATCTTAAGTTATGGGCTTCCAAGCATCAATGCCAGAAAGGCAATAAAATCCACACTTCTGGAAAGTGGGACAGGAGTTCAAAGTCCTACAGTCTCTCTCACCCTCTCTTCAGAAAGTTCTTCTTGCCTCTCAATTTCCCAGGAGATTTAGTACTTGGTAATCTTGGGAGCTGTTACCTACAGAGAGTATTTAAAAATAATATTCTGAGGCCACACCCATGACAATATTGTTTTAGGTTGTTCTGAGGCAAAAGGCAGGGAATCTCCCCTATTAACAAGTAACCTTGGATAACTAAGTTTCAGGGCAGCGGCTGATTATACTATAAAAATCAGTGATTCTCAGGAAATTTATTCTCAGTTGGCTATTTTGATACTCTAAAAACAGCATGGTTATGGTTAAAATTTTGTCTTTAAAATTTTAATTGTGCTTCAATGAGCACTTAATATATGCTAAGCACTGTGGTTTATTGGATTCTCACAATGACTTTCAGTAATGCTCTTCTGTCTTTACAGATAAAAGAATAAAGACTCAGGGAAAGATAAGTAAATGGTTTAAACTCAAACATATCAAAGCCAAAACAGTTGGTTCAGCATGTTAAATTTGCTAGACTTCAGAGGGTTCCATGAGCATATTGTATGCTTTTAACACTTACCCAACAACTCTCATCATGGTTGATCAGTAATAAAAATAATCCACAGTATAACATTTCTGAAAGCTCCTTTTGTGCCAAAAATAGCCACTATTGGTGGGTACATGAGTTAAGCAGGGAACAGCTGGTCACTGGTAACAGCTAGCCAAGATGAAGTAATCAATGAAAATCCCAGTGTTCTTCTTAGAACCGTGCTTACAAGTAATGCAACTTCATTCATTGATCACCCTAGAATATCAGAGAGGCTCTGGACTTTCAGTTTTGCTGGTGTGTCTAATATTAGATCAAACATTCTGCTGACAGCAGTGACAAACTCTGAAGAGCAACTAAAGCAACAATTTGAAGGCAATTGACAGTGATCCAAAGTAGGAAGACACTGGAGTTTCATCACTCTGAGATGCACATCCATAGGGCACCCCTCATTCCTCACAAATACCTAGACTGTGACTAGAGCAGAAAGCACTGGGATTTACTGACCTGATGATTTAGAGGACAGAGTTTGCACCTGACTGAAGAAAAGGAAATTCCAGAAACGAGAAACAGGACACAAGAACTGTATACACACAGTCTTCAAATTAGTGTCAGTTCAGAACTGTAACACATGTGGTGAGTGAGACTCCAAATAACAAAGGAGGAAAAGTAGTATTTATAGATCTAAAAAAAAAAAAAGGAAAGATAATCACATACTTCAGGGCAGATAACTTTGGTGTTTGTGTACTCTCAAGTTAAAAGCACCTGGTAAACACATTTTTCATTGTGCTTCCACCATGGCCACATATTACTATCACATCAAAGACCGGGATTATGAGATTTATTAAATAACAACAAAGGCATAGCTAATCTAGAGCTGCCTTAATGAAGCCTACATCTAAGTCTCCAAAAGATTAAGGTGATCCAACAATAACTGCCTACTGAATATGCTTCAGAGAAAGATATGAGAATAATCTTTTTAATGCATATTTACATTGAAAATTACTAGACCAGTAAGAGAGTAAAGACATGTCTAATAATCAGTCAGCATAAACAGATCCACAGATTATCCAGATATTGGGATTAAAGACAGGGTTTCTAAAATTCCCATGATACATGTTAACAAATTTACAAGGAGAAAAATGAGTAAATAACAGAAAACTGGAGGGCCTTGGTAGAAATTCTTAAACTCTAAATAATATCCAAATCTAAATTCTACAAGAAAGAAAATACAGTATCAAAACCAACTTTTTCAGAAATTAAAAAAATTAAATCACTGAATGGTGTTTACAGCAGATCAGAACCAACAGAATAAGAGATCACTAAAACAGAAGACAGAGTACTAAAATCACCCAAGGTTAAATGGAAAGAATAAAAAAACAACAACAACAAAGGATGAAGAGCCAGAAAGATGACTCAGTGGCTAAGAGAACCTGCCACCAAGTCTGACTACCTGAATTCAACTCCAGGACCCACATGGTAAAGGGGAATTCAAATACCCATAAATAGTCCTCTGACCAACATACACATACACATACACATACACATACACATACACATACACATACACATACACATACACATACACATACACACACACACACACACACACACACACCCTGCTCACAGAAAAAATAAAATTAGTAAAAATGAATTTTAAAAAATGGATGAAGTAAGTGACTATGTGTTGGTGTCAAGCAATCTAACTTATATACAACTCAAGTCCTAGATAGAGAGAAGGATATTGAGACCATTGTTTTCATATTTAATAGGAAAAAAGCTCTCATATTAAAAAACTTTAAATAGAAAGGAAAGCAAACACTAGCATATCACAGTCTACCTGCTGAAAACAATAATTGTTGGTATTTTACACATGGTGAAACAGAAAGTCAGAAAAGGTAAGGAACTTTCCCATGCTCACCCAGTCAGTGGCAGACAACTGAAGCATGGCCCCATGTTCATGTTCCTGATGTTTATACTACATCATTCACACACTAAGCTGGGCCCAAGACCTGAGGATCACCAACATGCAGCCAGATGGAGTGCCAGAGACCGATCTAATGAAACTGCAACGCGCAGGGAGTGTCTACTTTGCCTTGAGGCTCTTTTGTTAAGTGAGATTTCTCTAGAAGTGATGCAGGAAACTCACTAGACTTTGAATTCCCCCCCCATGGAAGGCCTCACCCTCCCTGGGGGGAAGAAAAGGGATAAGATAGGGGATCTGTGGGGGGTAGGGGAGGGAGAGGGAATTGGGATTGACACGTAAAACAAGCTTGTTTCTAACTTAAATTTAAAAGAAAAAAAAAAAAGAAGTGACACAGGGATCCATGCCATCTCACATATGTGTTCTGTGCCTGGCACAGCCAGAGGTGAATCAGACTTCTGGGTATTGCTCCCAATTGTGCAGGAGCAATGGAGCAAATATGTACCCCATCTGTCTTTGGTATCATATCTACTTGCCGAGTTCTGGTCCCTGAGCCACCAGGATAAAGTTCTTTTCTTTAGCACACCTAGCATAGCAGATGCTAGCATTATAGCCAAACAGATGTTTTCCCTAGAGAATCTGTTTCCAATACCTCATGATGAAGAATCGCCTTCAGAGAATCAACAAATGTGCATGTGTGTAAGCTTCAGCAAGACAAAAGTCATCCATTTCAGCTGGGACAGCAAATGATCGGTGCTGGAGGAAATAGGGATCAGATGGGCTGGAAGTCATTCAAGCATTTATTTTTAAGTGTCATTTCTATTTTGGGTTTTTAACTGCCCGGCCCTGCTTCCAGCCATTGCAATTGGGAACACTGTGTGTTTTATTATTTATTTTCTCCCAGTGCAGTTTGCATTATACTGACAAAAGACACTTTTATGAACTGTGTATGCAAAATATGCTTATTTAACACATTCTGCAGTGCTAGAATGGAAACCAGGAAGAAAGTGAATGACACTTTTCCAAAAACTTTGTAAATATGTTGTCTGCTGGATTTGATTCAATGAAGAAACTATTTCCAGAGCTACTAAAAGTTTCTGGCAGTTCCTTTCAATATTTTCCAATAGCCAGAACTGATCAACCTTCTGTCTCAGACCACATTGTGGAGTTGCTGGTATCTTTTCGTTGGGTGGCATTTCACTTTTCACTTACGGTGTCCATTCAGTTGCCCTTCTTGGTAAGTCTTTCTGAGTGTTCTGAGAATCTTCAAGTAAGTAAAAGCAAATGGAATGCATGCATTACATATTCCACTTGAATTATAATTAGCTATTTGTCATAGCCTAAATAATAGTTCTGAAAAACATATCTGCCTCCTGATTCCAAGGACCCATGAATGTGAGTTTATATGGTAAAGGCTTTGTAGATAGGATTAGGTTATTGATTGTGAGATGGGGCCTTTATCCTGCATTATTGTAAAGTGTCCATATATGATATAGTCAAAAGGATTTGGCCCACGAATAAGAAGACAAAGCCTTGTGACTGCAGAGGCACAGTTTGAACTGATGTGTCTATGAACCAAGGAATGCTGACAGTCCCCCCAACTTGGAAGAGGCAAGGAATAGATTCACTCCTAGAAATTCCAGAAAAACTGGAGTATAACCTCGACAATATCTTTGTTTTTGGATCAATAGAAATGGAACTTTAACATCTGGCTTTCGGAAATATAAGAGAATAAATTTGTTGTTTTGTTATAAGCCACCAAGTCTGTGGTTATTTTTTATAAAAGCTCCACACAAGATTAATACTCTGTTCTACATATTATGCATAAGTCAATGAAATATTTGGATCTCGGTGTGTTTATCCATAAATAATAGTGTATGACCTAAGCAACAAAATCCTTTTCAACCCACATAAAATTGAATTTATACTACCCAGCAGAGTATATTTGAGGATTTTTCTCTATTTCTAGCAAGAAAAATATTGTAATCACTTTGGGATCCCCCTGAAAGTGGTACTCTTCCTCTAGGAGAGGTCTAGAGGCTCAGAGACTATGTATAGTGTTATGAAAGTTTAATAGTAAAATATGTCTAGTTTCCAGCCCATGGATCCTTAAATAATAAAGTAGAATCACAGTGGAAGTTATGTCAGGTGATGGATGGCTAAACAGTCCTGATCCTAATGATGTCAACATGAACAGTGAAGAGAACAAGATTTTGAATATACATGAAACATGAATAGCTATCATAGAGTACACCCTATTGGCTCCACATTGTGATAATGGCATGTTTTTCCTAAAAGGGGTGATGGCATATGTCTCCAGAATCCAGTCAAGGCCTTATTATACAAGTCTCTCTAGTGTCAAGAAAGTGTTTCCAACAATAAAGTATCATGGCTTCTGGAAGCAAGGGCAAACAGCACACTGATCAGGCCTAGCTGTATCCTCACTTGACTATGAACGCCATGCTGACAATTACTAGGACTAATAAGACCTCGGATCCCCAGACTATTTTGAAGAGGGCGAGATGTACAAAAAGTAATCCAGAGTTTAGAAGAATGCAGCCTTGAATAGCTAAATGGGAATAATGCAACCCCTCTCTTATGTGCAGTTGTACTGGTCATGGTTTTAAATTTTAGTTACCTATTGCCAACTACAGACCAAAAACATTAAATGGAAAATTCCAAAACAAATAAGATTTAAATAGTCTCAATTGTCTACAACTTAAATTGTCTAAATTCTGAGTAATATGGCAAATTTCTCTCCATCTCACTCTTTCTCACCTGGGATATAAGTCATCCCTTTTTCTAGAGTACCCATGTTATATATGGTGCCCACCCTTTAGTCACATAGCCAGCATCCTTGTTATCAGACCGATTGTGTTCAAAGAAGACCTACTTTACTACATAATATTGGATCAAAGAACAAGGGAAGTGATGGAAAGGAGATATCAGGGCATAAACCATGAACAAACAAATCAACACTTATACTGAGTAGCAATATTATAAAGTACATAGGAAAAACCATAGTGTATGTATGGTCTGATTACTATCTGCTGCTTGTATCATTCACTGGGAATTGTGGAATATACTCTCCCACAGGTAAGAGGTAATTGCTGTATATGAAAAACATTTCAGCCAGGTGTGGTGGTGCTGAACAAGCACTAGGGAGGCAGAGAGAGGCAGATCTCTGAGTTTGAGGGCAGCCTTGTCTCCAAAGAGATTTCCAGGACAACAAGAGCTACACAGAGAAGCCACATCTTGAAAAAACAATCAACAAACAAACCACCACCACAACAAAAAACAGAAAAGAAAGAAAAGCCTGTCTATAACTGTATCATATTTCTACAGTACATTATGTGAGTCACATCTACCAGCAGAAACAGTGAAGCCCATGACGGGTTATTGGTTATTAAAATACTACTACTCCTACTACTAATACTAGTAGTTAATGCATTTTAGTAGCTAGTAAGCTACTCAGGAGCATATACTTCCTGTATTAAGCAATGGAATATGGAAAGGGGCTGGAATTCTGGGAATTAATATCTTGTTAATCCTTAAAAGAGTCATCAAGTTTCTATGCACCTCTCTAAGTGAATCACTACCTGCCAGAGTAAAGGGCTGCAAATCAAGGGGTCAGGAACTTTCTGTAATAGTAAACCTTTATTTTCTAGTAGGCCAACCTTCTGACAGATGTTAGGAATATAGAAGAGGGGTTTAGCACCCATGTTTCACAATTATTTGCTTCTCTCCAGATGTTCCTCTTTACCTCAGCATATCACGGTGCAACTTCGCAGTTCATTAAATATGCATTCTTAAAGTCATTTGGTTTCTTTTCTCTTAAATTCACTAAGTTTTTTGAGATGGTGACCTCTGCTTCCCTAAGCTTACCTGTAGACAAGGATGACCTTGGACTCTGATCCTCCTGTCTTTATCACTTAAGTACTCGGATTTTGGGCATGAGGCATCATGCCCATTTTTACATGGTACACACTGGGCAAGCACCTTACCAATGAGCTACACCTAAACCCTGTTGCATTTGCCCTTTCAAGTGTTTAATTTGATCTACCTACAAAATAGTTTAGCCCACTTTTGGTCATTACTGCAAACTGTGTAGAGACAAAGTAAGGGAGACAGGCAATAAACAGGAAAACTACAATTTTGGATAATGTATAAAACAGTTGACCCAAAAAGGAAATTCAGAAAGAACATGGGACTTTTGAGTTCTTGTTACCAAGCAACATAATTCCCAATACCTGAAACTTCACAGCAAAGGAAACTTAGATACTATATCTGTCTGAGTCTACCATTGCAATCTGGACATTGCAACCATCTTGGGATGACAAGACAAGTCTTAGTTTGCCTGCTAGGGTATGCTTCAAATTGCATTTCTTATGGGCAGAAATAAGCTTTCAATCACAAATGTGGTTCCTACAAGTGATTTCTGTGAAATCTTGAAGTGCTGAGTACCCTAATGTAAAAAGGTCAAATGAATTTTTAATTTAGAGGGACTACAGAAATGCTCAGCCAAAGGACCACACTTCAGACAACTGAGCTTACCAAACCCTAACCCTAACTACAAATTTGCACAGCATAAATGAAACCCTTTATATTAGAATGATCTGCGTACTGAGCCTTAATTGCTGCAAGCCTGAATAATGGGTATAAAAGAGCCACAGTTATTTATTATCTATAGAGCCATGTTGATATTGCAGAGATTCTTTCCCCTCCCAGAACTTTCAGCAGGCCTATTCATGAAACTGTTAGTGTGGTATTCAGTAAACACTGTGGAGCTTTAAGTGTTTCCTCATAATTGATGTATTACCTACCCAGTACCTCAAAGTCCCTCTACCAGACATCTCCACTTTTAGAGGGGATGAGGCTCAGAGACTGCTGTGGAAGAAGGAACAAAAAGAATATAAGAATTGGAAGATAGGGGAACAAGGATATGAAATGTTATCTCCTGGGCATGATATAGCCGGCACAATCATGATCTTGTAGCAGCTGAGGCTGGTTATGATGGAATTGCAGAAAACTGACCTATAGCAGTCAATCATAGATCATGGAAGGGCTCCGAGGGCATTACCTCTCCCTGCTAAACTATTGGCTTTTTGATGGGGGATGTCCTTTTGTATATATGTTTCTCTTATTGGTTGATAAATAAAACACTGATTAGCCAGTAAACACACAGGAAGATAGGTGGGGCTACTAGACGAGAATTCTGGAGAGAGGACACAGAGAGGAGCTGCCAGGAAGATGCCATGTAGCTGCTGAAGGAGTAACAGCTCTGGGCATTCCCCAGTAAGCCAAGACTACATGGATATACGTAGTTTAATAGAAATGGGTTGATAATAAAGAGAGAGCTAGCTAATAAGAAGTCTGAGCCATCAGCCAAACAGTTTATAATTAATATAAGCCTCGGTGTGTTTATTTGGGGCTAAACAGCTGTGGGGCCAGGAGAAACTCTGCCTACAGCTGGTGTATTGTGGGAGAGGGAGTCATTATCCTTAGTTGGTACACATAAATTATTTATGCCAGAAATGAAATCCAGGCCATCATTCCTGGTATCTCAGGCATTAAAAGGATAACAAAAGAACACTAAACAAAACCATGGCCACATATTTAAAAACTTAGATAAAATGGGCCAACTCCTTGAAAAACGTGAACTATTAAAACACAGAAAGAGAAACAGATTTACCAAATAAACCTATTAAACAACTGAATCAACAATTATTAACTTTCTCAAATAAAAGCAGCAATCCCAGAGAGTTTTACTGGTAAATTTTACCAGATATTTAAGAAGGAAATCATTCCAATTTTCCACTTTCTTCCAGAAAATAAAAGTGGAAGGAATACTTGCTAATTCCCTATATCATGACCTCCAGCATGACCCTAACATCAAAGCAAGATAGGGATGTCACAAGGAAGAGAAACTACAGGGAGCTCTTTCATAAACATAGTTGGAAAACACTCAACAAAATAATCATAAACCATGTCCATGTGGGAAAGAGCCCACTGGACCAGCATTTTAAATAATCAGGTAATGTAAGCCATTTCCTCAATGGACTAAAATAGATAATCCTAATTTAAAAATAAATCCTAATTTTATCAAAGGATACAAGAAAAGCTTTAACATCAAATAATGCTATTTTTCCACAATGTTTTTCAAAAAATGGTGTCAGAAAGAATAATTTCCATCTCATACTCTGAGTTCAGAATTACCCTAGAACTGAAAAAAGTGAAGACATTCTGGAAAAGAAAACACCAGAGCAGTGTGCCTCTTAAACAGAGATGCAAATCTCAATAAAATATTGGTAAGTTGAATTCAAGGAAGAATAAAAAAAATCATACACCACAACCAAATGGAATTTATTCCCGTTATGAAATGCTGCTTTAGTACTTTTAAAACTTCAAGCAATGTAGTTCATTAAAACTACAGCCTAAAGAATGAAAATCACATGATCACATCAATGGATACAGAGAAGAGCACTGGAACTATTTGTAATAGCCAGAAACTGGAAGCAACCTAGATGCCCCTCAACCGAAAAATGGATAGAGAAAATGTGGTACATTTACACAATGAGTACTACTCAGCGGGGGGGGATGGAATCTTGAAATTTGCAGGAAAATGGATGGAACTAGAAGAAACCATTCTGAGCAAGGTAACCCAATCGCAAAAAGACAAACATGGTATGTACTCACTCATATGCGGATTTTAGACATAGAGTAAAGGATTACCAGCCTACAATCCACACTGCCAAAGAAGCTAATAAACAAGGAGGACCCTAAGAGAGACATACATGGTCCCCTGGAGAAGGGGAAAGGGTCAAGTTCTGTTGAGCAACTTGAGAGCACTGGAAGAAGGGAAGGGAGCTAGGAGAATGAGAAGGGGAGAAGAGGAGAGATGCAGAGGACATGAGGGAGCAGAAGATATGAGTCAGGGGAAGAATAGATGATAACAAGAATAGAGATATCATAACAGAGGGAGACATTTTTGGTTTACAGAGAAATCAGGCACTAGGGAAATGTCTGGAGGTCTACAAAGATGACACCAGGTAACAATCTAAGCAACAGAGGAGAGGCTACCTTAAATGCCCTCCCCTGATAATGAGATTGATGACTAACTTATATGCCATCCTGTAGCCTTCATCCAGCAGCTGGTCGAAGTAGAAGCAGACATCCACAACTAATCACCGAACTGAACTGGAACCCAGACGCAGAGAAGGACAAGTGAAAAGCACAGGGATCCAGACCAGGCTGGTGAAACCCACAGAAACAGCTGACATCGGGGAACTCTTGCTCTCCAGACTGATAGCTGGAATACCAGCATGGGACAGATCCAGACCCCAGGAACATGTGTTTCTGTGAGGAAACCTCGGAAATCTACGGGACCTCCTGTAGAAATTCAGTACTTATCTCTAGCATAGGTGTTGACTTTGGGAGCCTATTCCATATAGAGGAATACTCCCTGAGCCAAGACACATGGGGGTGGGCATAGGCCCTATCCCAAAGGATACAATAGACTCTGATGACACGCTATGGAAGGCCTCACTATCCAGGGGGAGCAGAAAGGATATGTGATAGATAGGGTTTTAATTGGGGTGGTGGTGGGAGGGAGAAGGGAACTGGGATTGTCATGTAAAACAAGCCTGTTTCTAATCCAAATAAAAAAAAGTTGAAAAAAAAGAAGAGAATATCAACTTTAAGATTTGAAAAAAAGGAAAGAAAAGAGCACTGGACAAAGGCAGTGCTCATTTGTGACTTTAAGAAACTCTCATCAAAAGAGAAATTTATGGTAAATTTCTCAATTGGATAAATAATGCCTACTTTAAAAATCTTGAAGAAATACTACACTTAAGAATGGTCTTAAATGTAGGTGTTTTCCCCTAAGGACACAAACAAAGCAAAGTTACCATATCTATTTAACATTGGGCTTATAGGTAGTACAAAAAGATAATAATAAAGAACAAATGTAGTAGATCATAAAGGAAAAAATAAATTATTGTGAATATGATTGGGAATATAAAATTTCAAAGAATTGATTTTTTTATAATTTTTGTGTTTTGCTTTATTTTATGAGTATGGGTGTTTTGTTTGCATGTATGTCTGTGCTCTTCTGGCATGTAGTGTCTATAGAAGCCAGTAGAGGGCATCAGATGCCCTGGAACTGGAGTTAGAAATGGCTGTCACCTGCGGTATGGGTATTAGGAATTTAACCCAAATCTACTGGAAGAGCAATCAGTGCTCTTAACTTCTTACCAATCTCTCAGCCACCACCACCCTGGCCCAGAATCTCCTTTAAAATCCTGTAATAACATAACAGAAGATTGACATACAAGACAACTATGTCCCCATACACAAGTAATAAACTACTGAGATTTGAAGTTCAGTAGAAAATGACATTTATAACTGTATTAAACAGCTAAATAGGTATAAATATATATTATCTCTATATGAAAAGCTAAAAATACTAATGAGAAAAATTCAAAGTCATAGATCAATGGAGAAACTACCATGTTCATGTATTGCTCAAATCAATGTATTAAAGATTATTTTTTGAGACAGTGTCTCTCTGTGTAGCTTTGGAGCCTATCCTGAAACTCACTCTGTAGACCAGGCTGGCCTCAAACTCACAGAGATGAGCCTGTCTCTGTCTCCAGAGTGCTGGAATTAAAGGCGTGTGCCACCACTGCCCGGCTTAAGATGTTAATTCTCCCCTAATTGACCTATTTTTGGCAATGCTAATGAAAATTCTATCAAGTCATTTTTGCATATTTATTCTAAAGTGCTTTTAAAATTGAAAATAAATTGGAATAATCAAGTGGTTTTCGTTTTAATGAGAACAAAATGGAAGGACTCACATTACCTGGTATTGACACAGTTTAAAGCTATAGCCATCAGAAGAGAATGACACATAGACCAAAGTAAAAGGAAAAATGGTTCTAGAATAGATCCATATAAATGTGCTTAATTGATTTCTTACAAAGATACAAAGGAAATTCAAGAGCAAAAGGACAGTTCTAAACCAACAATGCCAGCAGTTGATTGCTCATATGAAAAACCTTTCCATGTATCTCACATGGCTGACCAAACCCATTCAAAAATTAATCAAATGTTAAAGCTATTTAGAAGAATATACAGGAAACTCTCTGTGACCATAAAATAGACAAATATTTCTTAAATATGACACAAAAAGTAAAATCTATATAAAGGATTAAAATGTAAAAGTACTTTTGCTCTTGGAAGGACACAATGAAGTGAAAAGGCAAACAACAGACTAAAGGAAATATTTGAAAATTATGTATCTGAAATAAGATTGAACTGATAAGAAAATAACACAATTTTCATTACTAGTCAGAAGATTTTAATGAATATTCCACCAAAGAACATACATAATAACAAATAAGCAACACAAAAAGATGCCAAAGGTCACTAGCAATTAAGAAAAGACAAACAAAACCCACAATGACATGATGTTATACCTCTATCACAACGGCTTAGAAAAATATTGATACCAGATGTGGTCGAATATGGCTGTAATCCCAAACACTTGGGAAGCTATGGCAAGATTTCAAGTGAGTTTGGGTTAGACTAATCTACAAGATGGAGATCTTGATCCTGGAGAGAAATGGCTAAAGGGAGGAAGGAAAAAGGGGAAAAAGGAAGGGGAGGAGGGAGGGAGACAGGCAAGGAGGGAGGAAGAGAGGAAGGGAGGGAGACACTACACAGACTCAGAGAGGGAGACAGAGAAACAGAGGCACAGAACAAGAGGCACAGAATGAGACACAAAGACAGAGAGAGATAGAGGATACATTTGCAGAGGAGCAAATGGACCTTTCATGTGTTCCCAAAATGCTATCATCCTTCATTAACAGTTTTTCAATTTCTTATCAATTTAAACATGTGCTTAGTATGTGACCCAGCAATTCCTCTACTAGCTATCTGTTTTAGTGAAGCATGGCTTATAGTCACATAATCACAAAACCTTGTACATGAGTATTTATAGCACCATTATTTGTAGCCAGAAAAACCAAGAAACAACAAAAATGTCCTTCAGTAAGTAAGTGTGTATAAACATATTGTGGTGGTCAGCAATCAAAATGACAGTTGCACAAATGCCTATGGCAGATTAATATGATTAAATATCAAAGCCATTATGCTAAGTACTATGGCTGGTTTTAATGCCAACTTGCCAAAAGATAGACTCATCTGAGTGGGGAGACTCATGGGAAGAACTGTCTTGGTTGTCTGGATTGATGTGGGAAGGCCCGCTGCTACTGTGGTTGGCACCTTCTGGTTTCAGCCCAGACAAAGAAAGATTTTATAAGGAAGCTCATCTTGCTTCTCCCTCTCTTGGCCTTCCCTCTTGGTTCTGTTCCTCCAGTGCACTTAACTAAAACACCAAATAAAAGAAACAATCTCAAAAGGTTGCAATTCTGATTCCATTCATATGAGTTTTGCCAAAAGGCAAAATTATAGAGAAAGAGAACAGGCCAGTGTTTTCCAAAGATCGAGAGTAGGCAGAATGTCGAACTGTAAAAAAGGAAGCTAATGGAATTCCAAGGAGTGTTGAAACTGTTCTATATTCTGCTAAAAGGAGCCACAAAAACCTATGCTTAACTTTGTTGCTTGTGACTTTAAATAATAAAAAGCAACAAATCTAAACTGGTGTGTTAATAAATGTATCAAACCCTTCAATCCTACACTGCAAAAATATGGAAAACTAAACTAAAATGCAATAAAAGGAAACTAAAATAAAGTAGGAATGAGGTATCATGGGAGCAAATGTGACCACGTAATTGGTCCCAACTGTCTCTTAAAGGGAAAAGGTCTGTTTCTTTTGTTTCTTTGTTATGTTTAAGTTATAATTATGATAAAGTTCTAACATTGCTGTTACTGACTCAGACCTGTTCACAAAATGAAGACTACAGACTTGGGAAAATAATTTCTAAAATGGAATCAATTCTTTTCTAAGTGAATTGAATGTGTTGTATTGCATGGACAATGTATTTAATTTGGTAGAAACACATCAAGATGACACTAAAATACTTAAAAATAAAAACAGCCAATCAAAGGATTCAGAGATGATTCAGTAGTTCAGAGCACACACTGCTTTTGTGGAGGGGCCAAGGTTCCATTGGCAGCAGGCATGTTGTCGGGCTCACAACCACCTGCAACTCTAGCTTCAGGGAACCATTCACTTGCTTTTGGGCTCATAGGCCATCTGCACACACATCAGCATACACACCCTGCCACACCAATATAAATACTTTTTAAAATGACCAAATATTTTAGAACAGCTGATTCTGATTATATATATATATATATATATATATATATATATATATATATATATATATATTTCACTTGGGATTAAAAACACATTGTTCTCCTAGTGTCTACATTTTATAACAGTCAGAAGGATAGTAATATTTTTGTTCCTGTAGTCTTGACTTTAATATCTAAAAGTAACCAAACACTGATTTTTTTTAAAAAAAAGGGTTTCTAAGCAACTACATGAATTCTTCCCAAGCCAGAGGATGAAAATATTTGTAGTGAATCCAGTTTGAATAATGTGGTAGCCTTGTTTTTGCATTTAGCAAAGATGGCTTAATCAATCACAGGAAATGACACTTCTGACGGAAAGAAAATAAGATGCAAATTATCTAGAGGAGAGAACAGAGCAGTGACTATTCCATTTGGAATTGAGAGGCTCAGAAAAGCAAATTGCCATGCTAGAGTTATGTTCCCATTGCAGATTCATCACCTAATTTCCAAATGACTTGCAGCCTTCCTTCCAACTACAAAATCTGCATTATTTCACATGTTCAAACTGGCCTAGTGGAGAGAGAATCACTTGGAAAAGGCTAAAAAGAACCTCATGCTTCTCTGGAAAGAAGTTTTCTCCAACAGAAATATGATGTGAGCCATACATGTTATTTGAAATATTCATAGTTGTAGTCTCATTTTAAAAAGTCAGGATTTTTAATTTTTATATTTGATTTAATCCAAAGTGTCCAAAATAGTGTGGACTTCAACATGTAATCAACATTAAGTTAATATTGAAAATTTGGTTCATATTCTTCCTTACAGTGTATCTCAACTAGGAGAAGCTGTGTTTCAAAGACTCTACAGCCATATGTGGCTAATCACAACCATAATGCATATTTCAATTCTGTAGACTACGGAAAATGGAAGGTAGGATCATTCCTTGTAGCATATGAAACAAAGAATTGATAGAAGAAAAGATATTGGAGGAAAGCCTACCAAACTAACTCCCTTAAGAAGATGATAAAATATATTATTGATATTACCATTTAAATGTACTGTGGTTGACAGTCACTATAAGGCCATATGTTCCATTTCCTTCTAAAAGAAGCTACAAATTCACTTGCCTCATGAAGTCGTTCTTGATTATATCCATCTTCTGCACACCAATTAGTATTAATCTTCATTCCTACTTCTTTTATTTTCTGCTCTATCTAACAAAGCCATAACTGGTAATAAGGTACTATAGAAAGTGAAACTAAGGACAAAGAAGTGTTTATCCCAGCTGAACAATGCCTAAGTTCTCACCCTCTTTATCCCTGTCATCTACTGAAAGTATCCATGCACAGAGCCAGTTGTGGGACAGAAACAGAACACAGCAGAAACCTAGACATCCCCACAGGTGGAAGTTAGCATTAGCAGGACTGATGGGCATTTCATATATCCTGTGTTGACTTATTCAATGACACAGAGCTGCTGCCTGGAACTCTGACAACCACTGCAGAATAGCTGAGTATTTCTTTCTATTGCTGTGATTTATCTACAGGAATGTCCTCTTCCTTTATGTTGATTTTGACTGGAAGCCCCACTAGCTGCTAGGATCAGTTTGTGCAAAATTTCTTGTTGGGACCATTCTGCTGCAGGTAATTCAATTTGCCAAGCTTCTGATTTAGCTAGCATGTTAGTGGCCCCTCCAATCAACCCCAAATGCTACACTGTCCTTGAGCCTACTAACACCTAGAAATCACACTAGAAATAGTACACTGAGCAGATAATCTAGCTTCAGCTTCTGCATTTGTGAAGTTGGAATTACTAATATTCATCTCACAAGATTATGAGGATTAGTGAAGATTATGCATGAGGGAACACTTTGTAAACTATAAAGATCTAAGTTGTATTTATAAGTTTTGCTTGGTCTTCACAATCCTTCTTTTATTATATACACAAATAACATATTAATAATCACCACTATTGTAGATATAACAACTATTCACTTACTCAATTAAATATTGTATAGGTTGTTTGAACCAACAAAATACCAGAAAGATGAGAAACAAATCAAGGATACTAGCTGGGACTTAACTCCCACACTCAGAGATTTCTCATTTTCTAATGCCATCACTTCAGTGATCCACATTGATCCAGTTTGTATTCTGTAGTTAACACTTCACAAGGGATAAGGGATGTGTAGTCAATACACACACACACACACACACACACACACACACACACACACACACACACACACACACACACACTTTTAAAAGTTTTGGGTCAACATGGTTTGGAGTCAATTACAAAACATTACTTTATTCTGTAATTCTCAGAGAAAGAAATGTCAGTAGGCACAGACTCTTTGGGTGGTAAGAAAAGGGATTTGCAAATCATTTCTCAAAAGAAAACTATAGAAAGCCATACCAAAAGTTGATGTCATGGCTCCCAATCCAGACGGAAGCCTCCCAAAGCTAGACTCACTTGTGCTTCTAATACCATGAGTTGAAAGAAGAAACTGTTTTAACTCCCATTTAAAAGCAATTGATCTAGATACCAGCAGAGATGTTAAAAGGCAGCTTCACTCACGTTTTACTAAAGACAGTCTACAGAGATGTTCTGGTTTCTTGGATCATATGTTTAAGAGTAAGACATAGAGCATACTGGGCCTTTGAGGATGATTTCACAGTTGAAAGACATAAGCCATTCTTAAAGAAAGCCTGGACGGGAACACTAACTCTGCAGTGAGGATTGCTGTACTAATCCACCAAGCAAATCACTTCCCCATGGCAGAGCAGACTCTGGCTTTCCCTTGCAGAAGAGATCAGTTCAGGTACATGGCCAAGGTGAGGTATGCTGTCAGTTTGTGTTAGCCAGATCCTAACAGGAAAAAAAATCACCCCTTGTAGACCAAATAAAGAGGTTTTAATTAAGGTCTGTATTCATTAATTCTCTTGCTGTTGCAGCCAAAATGTGACTTAACCCTTCCTTACTTAAGCAACTTAAGTATAGGAAGAGTTGTGTTTGGCACACAGTTCAGAGGAATTCAGTTCACCATGGCAGGGAAGGCATAGCATTGTTTTGCTTCATAGAGCTGACCAGAAACCAGAGAAAGGGGAATACTATCTTTCTGCATATTTTTTCCTTTTTTTGTTTTCATTCACTCTAGAACTCCAATCCCCAAGACAGTGCCTTCCACATTCAGTGCAGGTCTGATGCCCTCAGTTTACCTTCTCTGGAAGTACCTCTCAGACAGAACCAAATGTGTGCTTCATTAATGCTTTAATACAATCATGTTGGTAACTGAAACAAACAGACAAGGTCTACCTACATAATTTTGAGCATAATTAAGAGAACATCAAAAGAGGCGTCCTCCAGAAACCAGCAATGGTAGGAAGACATCATTATTCCTAAACCCTGAGTGCAGGAGAGCTAGATCTTGTGCAAGGAGCATCACAGTGGGAGCCGTAGGTCAAGAAAATTAATGCCCCTGATAGGCTTAGTATGAAAGCACAGAGGCCCTGTTCTCTGTGCTGAGGTTGGAGCCTTGAATCGGCCTAACCCACATCAGTGTTTTAGGATTTGTAAGTCATACAGTTTGCACTCTGTTGTCCTATGAAAATAGCCAAAACAAAACTTAAGTCAAAATGCATCAAAGACCTCAACATAGACCCAGCCACACTGAACCTACTAGAAGATAAAGAGGGAAATACCCTTGAATTAATTGGTACAGGAGACAGCTTCCTGAACATAACACCAGTAGTACAGACACTGAGATCGACAATTAATAAATGGGACCTCCTGAAACTCAGAAGCTTCTGTAAGGCAAAGGACACAGTCAGCAAGACAAAATGGCAGCAGACAGACTGGGAAAAGATATTCACCAACCCCACATCTGACAGAGAATATACAAAGAACTCAAGAAGCTAGTCTCCAAAACACCAAACAATCCAATTAAAAAGTGGGGTACAGAACTAAATAGACAATTCTCAATAGAGGAATCTAAAATGGCTGAAAGACACATGAGAAAGTGTTCAACATCCTTAGCCATGAGGGAAATGGAAATCAAAACAACGCTTAGATACCATCTTACTCCTGTCAGAATAGCTAAAATCAAAAACACCAATGACAGTTTATGCTGGAGAGGATGTGGAGAAAGAGAAACACTCCTCCACTGCTGGTGGGAGTGCCAACATGTACAGACACTTTGGAAATCAGTATGGTGACTCCTCAAGAAAATGGGAATCAGTCTACCACAAGATCCAGCAATTCCACTCCTAGGCACATACCTAAAAGAAGCACATTCATACAACAAGGACATATGTTCAATGATGTTCATAGCAGCATTATTTGTAATAGCCAGAATCTGGAAGCAGCCTAGATGCCCCTCAACCAAAGAATGGATAGAGAAAACGTGGTACATTTACACAATGGAGTACTAACTCAGCAGAAAAAAACAATGGAATCTTGAAATTTGCAGGAAAATGGATGGAACTCGAAGAAAACATTCTGAGCTAGGTAACCCAGTCACAAAAAGACAAACATGATATGTACTCACTCATATGTGGACCTGCTTTATGATACATAGTAGTGACCGTGCTTTATCAGAGCTGTTTTTAATGATGTTGCTCAGAATGGTTTCCTTCCAGATGATGATTGAGAAGCTAATTTAAAAAAAAAATGGTGCCAGGTACCACAATAGTAACAGAACTGTGATGTTTTCTGGGATTTTGTGGGGTTTTTTTGTTTTTTGTTTTAAATGGAGTATGCTGGATGTCTCTACAATTTTGTTCAAATGACTGCAGAACCTGGAAAAGGTGTTGCTGCTATTGATGCATAACATACTGCTATTATTGGTCTATATATATATATATAATATATATATATATATATATATATATATAATTTGAATTTTTGGAAACTTTAGCTGTGCTGTCAACTTTGGAAAAAAGTATCCCAGTTTACCGTGTTGAGTTGGCATTGTACAGAAATTAACAGCCATATTGGTCTACAAATGTTGAACTTATTTTTTTTTCATTTGTACAGGGGTAACACACTGTATTAAATATGTAAGGGCTTATCTACATGGGTTTGATTACAAAAACTAATAAGGTATTCTCAAAAAACAAGAAAATAGTCAAAGACAACACATAAATAAATGAATATGGCTGTGTTTTGCAGAGTTGTATTTGGCCTATGGGCCCAACTATAATGGACGTTACATTCTTTTGACAAGGCCTAGAGTAAAGAGAGAATAAATCTGGGCCTTGAACAAAGGTACAAACGGGATTATCAACACATGATTCCTTAGGTAGCCTAATTGGGAAGCAATAACAGCTAAATCTTCACATAGGATACAGAAAGCAATCAGTGTTCATTGGCAACAGTGGAGAAGGGAGATTTAGAAGGATCTAGATAGACATGGATGCATCATTCAAAGATGCTTGAGCTCAAGATAAGGTCCAGAGCTAGAAGAAGAAAACAATATCTCTGTGAAGACTCAAGCTAGAACTCAGTGACCCTCCTGGGTCAGCTTGAGGAAACTGACAAAGTAAGCTGGTGGTGATTGAGCCTGGCATGAGAAGAGAGGGGAAAAGGAGATGAGACAACTTGAGACCGATGCCAAGTTACTGCTTCCAAATTCCTAGAACTTAGTTTTTGGGATTTAGAAATGGTTTATCATAATTCCCATGCACTTTCAGAAATTCTAGAAATTACAAGCTATGCTTCAACACTTCCAGTACTGCTCCCAATCTTTACCCATCATTCTTTACTTATAGATAACTTTTTAATAAATAGAAGGAGTTAAGTTGTATAATATTTACAAATTATTGAAGCCAATAGCAGGCATTCTAACTAGAAATTGCTAGCAAATATTAACAATATTTAAATAACATAACAGTTAAGGCCCCTAGCAAGCTTAATAGCAGTACACAGAATCATTTATCAAAATTGCCAATTTAAGGACTTACTTCCTCCCTAATCTTGTTATTTCTTGGAACAACACTCATAGGATTTGTTTAAAGGATGCTATGTATATAAACTGACTAATATTTATTTTATTTGCAAGTATGACTCACCATTAGCTGCTAACAGGCTCACAAACACAGTTATTTGATGGCAACAGCTCGAAGCAAGAAGGATTGGATTGTCATCACTTCTTTTTGGTAAGCCACTGTATATATCCATGCTAATCTGTCACTCTGCATGCCAGGTTTCTTGTCCTTGTCTTCCATTTGAGGTCAGTAGATTCTTTCCCAAAGTATGCAATTTTCTTGAGAAACACTAGGGCAGAATTCCCACGTGGAAATGCTCCCAAGCACAGCATATAGGGTGGATGGTAACTATACTTACTTTCACCCATGGAACAGGTTCCTTGCAAGGAGGATTCCAGATTGTCATAGTCATCATGGCATATATTTAGACTGGACTGCTCATGAGCTATCATGGTACAAAAGAACACTCCCAACCTGGGTTTTTTGCATGCATATCAAATATGTGTTCAATTCAACATTATGAGACTGGAATGCATATAAACACTGGTATGATATAATTCTGAATGGGGAAAACTAACATTCTTTATCTCTAAGAAACCAGTTTTATGTGTTATTTGAATGTAGAGTTGAACGCATGTGTCTTTCTACTGATATTCTCCTCCTGATTCCTGGTACTTCTTTCAATAGAAACCCCTCTTTAGCTTCCTTTTCAATCACTCACCCACTTAATGAACATTTCTGGAGTATTTGCTATATGTTAGATGCACTACTAGTCTGTGAAGATAAACTACACAGAATTCTGCACTCACAGAGCTTTCAATATAGTAAGGGAGATAAGCAGTATGCAAATAATTATACAGAATAATTAGTCAAATATCATAGTCCTCTAAAAGGTATAAATTACAAACTGTAAAATTTGCTGTAAGAAGGATCTGTAAGTTGGCAAGCAATAGGGGGAAGAGGAAGCCAGAAGAAGCAGTGCTTCAAGGAAAAAGAAGAACAGACACAAAGTCCAAGAAGAAGACACAAAAAATAGCTTTGTGGAAGTGTAGAAATGAAGTGTGGCGGGAACATGTGAAACAAAGAATAATAGACTTAGAGACCACATCCAGCGAAAGACTTTCCCCAGCTTTGAGCTCCTCCAGCATCTGCTAGGGCTACAGAGATCCATTTCATACAAGTTCCTGCCAGACTCATATATGGCATCAAGTAGGGCAAAATACAAAGAATAGCACCATTCTGATGAGCAAACCTCAACCTGGAACTGTACAGTAGATGAGCAGGTATATATTTTTTATTTGCATCAAAATTTGGCTTCTTTTGCTCTGTCTTCCTCCTACTTTCCTTTTGAAAATATTAGTGTTTATTAGTGTTGACCTAGAACAAAGTCAACCCAGTAAAGAAAAAAGAAAATTACACTTATTGGGGGGCAAATTATGATTGCAATCTGGGAAATCTCAGATTCACACATTCTTGAAGATGCACTCTGAGGTTTAACATAATAGTGGCTATATTTATAGCTTTAAATTGCAAGTGGTTGATAATTACATCACTTATTAGGAATTATGTTTGCAACTGTTTTATAAGGAAGAAAATGTGTACAGTATTGGGCTCATTGTATAGAAGGTCAGCAGAGATGAGCAATGTTTCAGAGGCCAACTTGTATCCATCTCAAAGATTCAGCAGTAGATGTGTCTGAAATGTGATTATCAATGATCTCTCAGTTCCATCTTAAGTGCCCCTAACCAATGTTAATCTTCTTGGCTTTGCCATTGACACTCCAGCCTCAAACTCTGCCCCAGTTGCAGGTTGTTGGAAATGGACAATGGAGGGAGTTTCTAGATGAGTCTGGACTGATTAGAAGGAGCCAGGAGAAACATGTGTAAGCTTTATTCGAAGAACAAGTGGAAGCCATGTAAGGGTTTTAAACAGAAGATTGGACCTGATTCCCATTCCCTCAAACTGGCCTTTGGCTATTTTATGAAAGTTGAGAAAGAACAAGAAAAGTGAAAATCAAGAAGGATATTTGCATCAGAACTTGTCAGCACTCAAATAAATGTTATGTATGGATGTTGTGTCGATTGGTCTGGAGGGGAGTGGGCTAGAAACTACACAAGTGTCTGTACTCCCACCTGCCAGCTACCACCAAAGTTAAAAAAGAGTCAAAACAAGCAACCAGAAAATCAATATAAGAAAAGTACTAACTACTTACCCCATCATTTATACACCTGCTTTTACTGCTTCTTTCGCCTGTGGGCCTATAAAAGCCCCAAAATAAATAAATCCTCAACTGATTCCAAATTGGACCTCAAGATATTTTAGTGTTGACATGGAGCCTGAGACAGGAGATAAAATGAGATGAATTAACAGGCATTTCCGGGGGGGGGTGCATGGGGATGCTTAGTGACTGGGTGATGGTTATTTGAGGAGCCTCCTATGTAAACAGATTGCTTTTCATTCAACTTCACTTATTGTGTATAGAAGTATTTGTGCATGGGGGGCATAAGCAGACATTCTTGTGTGCAGAGACCAGAAAAAGATGCCCATTATCCACTTCTCTATGAATCTCCATCTTATTCCCTTAAGAGAGAGTCTCTCCCTGAATCTGGTGATAGACTGGCTGCCAGCAAATCTTAGAGAACTTCCTATTTCTTCCACCCCAACCACCAGTGCTTGGGTTACAGGGATGTGTAACCATGACTACATTTTAATGTGGTTTCTGGGCATTTGAACTTAGGTACTCATGCTTGCACAACAAGTACTCTCACCTACTGAGCCACTTCCCCAGCCATAAACAGATTCTTAACTTAAAGGCTCACACTGACACTGTCTCTGATGTGATGAAGTGCACTGCTTTGCTCCTTAAAGGACCTGAACTCCAGATAAGCCCTTTTGAGCCCTCAGGAGAAGTCCAACAACTTTGAATAAGCAGTGGAGGTCTGCTCTCTCCGTAGCCAACCCTACAGGTAGACTCCACTAATACAGGGTTCCATTGTGAATTTCAGGTCACTAAGGCAGCACCTATAGCCTCTTGAGTTTATTACTGAATTTGGAAGCAAAGACGAACAGATTTTTCACCATCCGATGTAATTCTTCTCCTTTTGAGTCCAACATTACAAGAAGCCCCTAGCAACTGCAATTCTTAATCAAGAATGTCAAATCTTTTAGCAATGATTTCCCAAACTAACTTTCACTAACACAAGGCAACCATCCAAAGCTAGGAAGCTATAGGCTTTCCCGTGAAGAGGAGAAAATATATAGTATTTCCTTGACCTTTATCACTTTGTGATGGAGACATACTCCTGTAACAAGAGACAGATTTACCTAGAGAAAAACAAACGAATTTATTAACACACTGAGTGATTACCACATAGGAGAAGGTGCCATCCAAAAGTAATTCAAATCAGTGGCTTAGAGTTCAGCCTGGATTTCCTCCTCAACAAAAAGTAGAACATTTTTGAGAAGTGACAGGACAGAAGAAAAGCAGCCCTAGGTTTCCAAATGCAGGGAAAATGTGGGGAGAAATAAGGCTGCTGGAAGATTCCTCTGGAGCCTTCTCTGAGCTGATAAAAGAATGCACAAGAGAATTTACATCCTGTTTTTAGTAAGAAAAAGAGGATGGGGAGGGAAGAAAGATGTTTTGTCTCTGCTAATCTCTGTCCTGCTTTTAGGAGATCAGAGATTGAAGATAGAGAGTTCCTCTGTGTTTTGATGGTCTTCAGCTCAACAGCCTTTCACATCATGATGGCAAATATGTTAGTTTCCTTCAGCACCATGAAGAACACTTCCTCTCCCATTATCAGAGACAAGAGGACACAGTACAGCTCTCATATCAGTGCCTCATTGTCTCCATGTCACAACAGTTCAAATTATTACACATTCTCTCTCTCTCTCTCTCTCTCTCTCTCTCTCTCTCTCTCTCTCTCTCTCTCACACACACACACACACACACACACACACACACACACACACACACACACACACACAGAGTTTCTCTGCTCTCAGATGAAGAATGAAGAAACACACCCAGAGATTTGAGATTGCTTCTGAAGAAAGGGTGGATCCCCTTTTCTTGGCCAGTTCATTTTTCACAATTGGAGCAATCAGTCCTCCAGTCTTTTTGATTTGGGCCACGAGGTGATGAAGAAAGTGAAATCAACCTTTTTTCCCCAATTCTGTGTTTCTCATCTTCCTGAAATTGCTTTTCTGTGAGATTTCAGGAAAGAAATACAGCGGTTTGTTACTTAAAATGAATTACCTGTACCCTTAACCACAACCAGGATAATTACCACATCTTTCAGCGCCTACGGACTGGCTTTCTAATTTCCTGATTTTTTTATCTAATTTTATTGTTTTACTTTTTGCTCTAAGCTTTAGAGATACTCTAACTACAACATATAGTTTGAACATTATATTCCTTTAAATCTCATTTCCTAGCCTACCTAATAAATTACCATTATTTTTCCTTTAGACTGTTCATAAATATTTTCCTTGAGGCTTAAAAGTTCATGCTTAGTCTTATCTTAAGTTCTCATTTGGGGCAGCATGATTTATATTGTTTGTAGCATAATTATATTTAGAGTTGTTCAAGAAGTTTGCGATCTCTTAAAATAATTTGGCTTCTTTTTTCCTGTAATGTGTCTAAAATTACTTTATAGATTGACAACTTCCAACCTAATTGGCTCTTAATAACTAATATGATTCTATTGTTTCAGGTTATTTTGGCATTGAGCCAAAATCCTTCAAAAATTGAAAATAGTAAATATAGTGACGCCAAGGTTTATGGAACTGATTTTCATGTTGTTTTTTTTTTTATGTTGTGGTTTGCTTTAATAATTTTAAATACAGTACCAGTCTCTACATTATGTCTTTTTCCAGGTAGGCCCTGGAACAGTCACTGGAGTCTGAGCCAGCACTGTCCTTGGAGACTGCCTGCCAGGCACCTTGATGGTCCCGGGAAGTCAGGGTTTCTACCGGAAACCAAGAAGTTTCCTGGGAACTTCCATCATTCTTAGTAGTGCAAATATCTCCTATTTCTCACCAGCTCACCCTCCCTTTAAAAGACTTTAGTACAGAAAGTTTCCTAACCAAAGGGTTTAGAGCAGCCCTGTGAAGTAGAGACGGTAGCTGTGGGAGTGGGGTGTAGGTGGCGTGAGTTGTAATGAGCTGAGAGGAAGTCTTTGTGGGCACTGATGGTAGGGCACGCTGGTAAGTCTCACTCCAGATTGCTGCTGCAATGAGTACATGGAGCCTCACTTTCAGGGCAAATGAGGAAATGGAGAAATAATATGGGCATGGAATAAAGAGGAAGATCATGGCAGGCACATGCAAAATTCATTACTCACTGGTGGCCTAAGCTAAAATAAAACAGCAGCACAAATTGGATGTATGTACCTGGGTTCTCAAACTAAGATGGAAATTTAGTTATCATTAAGTAACTTAGGAAAGAACCACTATCAAGCCTTTTGTATGGTCAATCTAAATGAGCAGAATTAGGGATTTCATAGAGAATGAACTTAGGGAAGGTCATTTTAGATATATTATTTCCAATATCAGATATTCTTTGATACTCTCCCCATCAAGACATAGTATCTACATCCTCTCCTGGTTAACCTAGACAGATTGGACTCACCTGTGCCAAATGGATGTGGTAGAATTCATGTTTCCCCTTTTCAGAGGTTGAGTCAGTAAAGGAAAGCCACCTTCCATCTTCTCCCAACAAAATATCCATGATCATAATATAATGGTTATTGTTTAGTTTTATGGAAATTCATTAGAAAGCAGTCATTATGAAAAAAGAGACATTTGGGTCAGATCCATTTATTCAGTTAACAACTTCTTCAAATCCTCAGGGCAATAAACAAAGTTCCCAACACTCAAATCAGTTATACTATGCTGACCTGGAAAAATATACTTAATTAAATCACAAGTTTGAGACACAAATTCTAGCTCTGCCTATAATCCATGTTTTGCCTTAAACAGGTCTTTCACTTGCCTGCAGTGTTTTATCTGAATGCTCTAGATTCCTTATAGCCAAACACCCACCAGAATAAATACCCAACAATCTTCAGAGCTCGGCTTTACTAGTAGCTTAGTCATTTCCTCTTCCTTACAAACTTTGGACATCTTCTTCAGTCTAAACATATATATGGTCTTGTCCTCTGGAAAATCAACAAAGCAAATGTGAGAAATAGTAATAGCAACTAACCACCAGTATCATTTATTGTATATTGATGGAATACTGTTGAAAGCTGTGTAAACTGACCCATTTAATTCTTGAAACATTTATGTGAAGTAGGCATGACTTTTAGGGATATATTGCAAATGAGGATGCTACTAAGAGGAAAAGTTTCACACAGTAAGTGATGGAGACAAGATTTGAGCCCCAGTCTGCATAGCACCTACTACCTGTGTTGTGAAAGCATATCAAGTCTTAAAAGCCTTACAGCAAACTGCTTGTTTGTTGTGGACTATTAGTTTAAGATGTGCTAATTTGTTATTCTGTAAAACATGTGTTTAATAATGCTGAGAAGTTTTGCATTCTTTTATGTTACAATTTGTTTAATTCTATAAAGCTTTGTTACTTTGCCTTCCAAAAACACCTGATTGGTCTAACACAGAGGTTACTGACCAATATTGAGGCAGGAGAAAGGATAGGTGGGGCTTGTAGACAGACAGAATAAATAGGAGGAGAAATCTAGGCTCACAATAAAAGAAATAATAAGGAGGAGTGAGAAAACAGAGGCCAGTCTCCCAGCCACATAGCCAGCCATATAGTAAGAAGAAAAAAAAGACATATAAAATAAAGGTAAAAAACAAAACAAAACAAAAAGCCCAGAAGCAAAATGTACTTAAAGAGAAACTGGATAGTTTAAGTTAGAAAAGCTGGCTAGAAACAAGCCAAGCTAAGGCCAGGCATTCATAAGTAAAAAATAAGTCTCCATGTATTTATTTGGGAGCTGGGTGGTGGGCCACCAAAGAGTAAAAAAAGAAAACAAAACCAACTACACCTGTTAGTTGGAATGTAAAGTGAATTATGTCTGAATGCTTATGCTTCAGTCTCCTTCATAATTTGACCATTTTCTTTCTGCCTTAATAACACTCTGTGCAAATTTCTGTTTTAAGGAATTGTGTCAATAAAGCATATGGGGTGCCTAAAATGTCTGCCTTCTCTATACCTCAATGGCCCTTCCAAATTAGTTTGGACTGCTGGAGGTAATCAAGCCTTAACCAAATGAGTTTACCAGAAAAGGTGGGAGAATTTTATTGGCCTTGTACCCTGGAAAAACCCAGGGAATAGTGTTAGCTGTCACAAAGATACCCTTAGGAATTTATGCAACATTTTCATCTTTTTCTTCCCCTTTTATTCCTCCCCTTTCTGCCCCCCCTACTTCTTCATCATTTTCAGGGTCTTATCTGATAATAACAAAGCAATTAGTACCTCTGTCTTCAGATCATGCCAGCTCAGATATCAAAACAGAAATAATAATTTTTCCTCAAACATCTGAAAGAAAAATCGCATTAAGACTTACAGCTGCCCTGACTGGGGCCCTAGCTTGAGATGGAGCCAATCATTGTTGCTCAAGAAATGAGCTTGTTTTATTTGTGAGGCCTCCAACACTTCCATACCCTCACAGTCAAGATCAGCCTCATCCAAGTAGACTTTTTGTATACTTGGTATACTTTGGGTCAGGCAAGGGTGCTTCTATAGTTCAATCTACTTTGCTATATGGAGAAAGTAAAGAATCAGTGATGTGGTAGCTAGGCTGTTGCTTCTAAGTCTAGTAGAGAGATAGTAGGGTGAGTAGGGAAGTGAAATTGTGCAATGCATTCCTCATAGGAAATATGAGAAAGGGAAATAGAAGAAATAACAAATATTATTTTCAACACTTTACTTGTCCTTGAAAACTTCTGATTCCCCCAACACATGCACAATAGGCCTGGCCACTCCCTAGGCTTTCAGACAGAAAAATAGAAACTGGTTTCATTTTCAAGTGAGTCAGCCTCAAGGAAAGCTTGCAGAGATCATGTTCTGGTGCTTCATTTTGGTTCTATTGCTAACAGTGTTGCCTAAATCCAAGGAACCACATGGCATCTTTGTTTCCTAAACATAGCTTAGTGGTAACCCTCCTTCCACAAGTGAGAAATCCAGCCAGAAAACAAAGTCCAGTGACCAGGCTCCTGCCACTGACTCCCACAATTCCAGGCCTTCTGGAAGCTGAAAGTAGACAGCAGCTGAAGGGTACGGTGATTATCTTTTCTACTTTTATGTTCTATTTCTTCCTTCTCTATAGATTAGCTTTCTTTTTTTTACTCAGATACAACCCAAAATGGCAGACTAGTCTACTACTAAGTTTCTACCTGAAGAGAACACTATACAATGAATGACCATGGCCTCTAGTCTTCAATGAAGTTAGTTGTAAACATTACAAAACTTGACCACAAATTCCCATGATCTTTGAAGACTGAGGTGGCAATTAATTAACTCGTCTTAACTGGCCAAGTTGGTCCATTCTACTCTACATGTGTAAATTCTAAGACTCAAGTTATAGAGGCAGAAGTGTTCAGAGGTTCTTATCACATGTTGACAGAGGCACAAGGAAATGAGCAGAAACTCAAAATAATTCTTAAAACCCAGGCTCAGCATAGCACACCGATCTTTCCGTCTACATGTCATTTGCCAATGTAAATTGCATGCTAAATCCAAGGCTCAGAGTAGAAAGGTATTCCTGAATAATTATGAGATGATAATAATGAAGTAGATGCTATGAGCTAATAACTGGACCTTCCTTGAAGAAAATACTATTGGTTAGCCAAATACATAGGGTGAGGAGCAAAATGTCTAATTCTAATCAACTGGCTATGTCAAATGAAATGAAAAGAACATCCTATGAACATGAGGTCAAAGGCTGTGAAGTGAATCAGTCCATTAGAATACAAAAGTAGTCATGAGAAGAACATCAATTGACATGACTTACAGTGCTTAAAAAACAAAAACAACTTCTCCAGTGGATCAAATTCTACTCCAATGATGGACAGAATGTACTTAAGCAATAAGAGGCTCTTCAGTATCTCAAAGAAAATAATCAGAAGGACAAAATTTACTATAATTTTACCTGAATACACTTAAATCCACTTTAGGTAATTATTTGAGAGGTCAATCACATCTGCCCTTCTTCACTCTCAGAAACATTGAAAGAATTACATGACATTCTATTCAAGATCATTAACCATGACCACATTGTCCTTGGAAGCTCTTGGTTAAACAATGACAATTCTTGGAACTAAAGTAGTTTAGTGCCATTTGTTTTTCTTTTTTTTTTTTTAGGGTTCTTGACTTCCTGTACTATCAAGCCCAGTAAGAGCTGAGAAAAAGAGATGTTTATAAATTACCTGATAATCTTGAACTCATCACTAGCCACCTGCCAGCAATGGCATTCTGTAAGTCAAAAATAAAATAAAAGAGGAAAAATTTCAGTCCCTTGCTCCTTACAGATTTTCCGCACTATAGGTATCCCAGTTTGTAAGTGGATAATGATCTCTGATTTTAAATTAGAGACCCTCACTGAAGGACTTTTCCTACGCAAAGGCCATGCTACAATGTTGGTGCATTCCTGTCTGTCTTTTCTCTTTGCAAGTTCAGATAAGCTTTGAAATTACAACAGTAAATGGGTGAGTAATGCCATTTGTCACTGCAGCTGAAGGTTCTATGTACGGATAAGGTTTCAAGAGTAGAATTATTGGAGATCCAGGTTTATTTTTGTTGTTGTTGTTTTCACTATAATATCAACTTCAGATAGCCTTTCTTTAATACTGTATATCATATAAGATCTCCTGGGTAAACTGGGAGCAAGGGATGGGTGGCAACATTAGGAATTAGGTTGGGAAGGCTGTGGACCAGAAGGAGGGGAGAGTAATGAAAAAAAATGTCTTGATAGGGGAGGACATTTTGGGGTCAGGTGGAAACCTGGTACAAGGGAAACTTGCAGGAATCCACAAGGATAAACTCAGCTAAGACTCCTAGCAGTGGTGGAAAGAGTGCCTGAACTGGCCTTCCCTTGTAATCAGATTGGTGACTACCCTGATTGTCATCAGAGTGCTTTCATTCAGCAACTGATGGAAGGAGATGCAGATATCCGAAGAAAAGCACTGGTTGAGCTCCAGGAATCCTTTTGACGAGAGGGGGAAGGGCTGTACAAGCCAGGGGGGTCAAGGTCATCATAACGGGACCCACAGAAATAACTAACCTGGTCTCATAGGAGATCACAAACTCTGGAATAATAGCTAAAGAGCCTGAATGGAACCAACCTAGACCCTCCACATATCTGTAATAGTTGTGTAGCTTGGTCTGTTTGTGGGACTCATAGCAGTGGGACCAGGGCCTGTCCCTAATGCTTGAGGTGGCTTTTGGGAACCTAGTCCTCATAATGGGTTGCCTCATGAGTTTTAACACAAGGGGAGGAGCTTAGTCCTACCTCAATTTGATATGTCATGCTTTGTTGACACCCATGGGAGGCCTGCCCCTTTCTGAACAGAAACAGAGGAGGAGTGGATAGGGGGCAGTCAGAGAGGAGGTCGAGGAGGGGGAGGGAATGGGAGGGCAAGAGAAAGGGAAAACTGTGGTTAGGGTGTAAAATAAATGAAAAAAACTAATCAATAAAAAAGAAAAATCTTTTAGTACAAGGACAAAAGCTATTAATTTAATTTCAGTTATGCAAAAGAACATTCATATGCATATTTTCACTCTATTTGTGATCAAGGAGACTTCAGGAAGTGGTCAGAAAAAGACACAATGGGAAGGCTACTCAATTGTCTCTATCCCCTTTTATTTGTGGTCACCCTAACAAGATCAAATGAAAATAACAGAATCCTCTGAAGTGAGATGCACCACATAGGAGTCGCCAGGGCAAGGACATAGGCAAAAGAAGGTGATAATGAAGTAACCAAGAAAATCCTGTTAAGGAAAATGTGGGCTTTCTTCCCCTACTTACTTTTATAATAATAGCAGTAACCAATCTTTGTAAATGTACCAGGCACAGGTCTTAATGCTTTTTAATTTGCAAGCTCATCTAGTCCTCAAGCACACTATGAAGTCTGTGACATTATGAAACAAATAACTTCTTCTTCATAACTCATAGGATAGAAACTGAAGCACAGCCAGGGTAACTAATTTGCCACAAGTCATAAGAAAAGTCAAAAATAGAACTAGAATTTGCATTCATGCAGTCAGTATCTACAAAACTAATTATGTCCTATAATTTCTATCTAAAGAAAAGAGATTATCAAGGCTAGATCGTGAGTTAGGGTACAATAAAAGTCTCAACAAACTGAATAAGATCAAAATTATCTTATTATTATAGGAAGTGTATTTTCTAATCACCATTGTAGAAAGCTAGAATTCCATAAGAAGAACTTCTGAAGCTTTATGGAAATATACATGCAAATGAAACAAAACATTCCTGAACAAACCACAGACGGCTAAAAAATGTAAAACATCCTGAGACAAATGAAAACAGAAACATACCATTCCAAAACCTACAAGCAGTTGTAAGAGAGAAGTTTATAGCAGTAAATGCCTACATCAAAGACAGAGGTTGGAATTAGTAATAAAATGTCCCCCATCTAAGAAAAGCCCAGAACTTGAGAAGTTCACTGCTGAATTCTACTTTTTAAATGCTAATAACAAATCTTCTCAAGCCGCTCCAAAAAATTAAAGGAAAAGAATCTTTCCAAACTCATTTTGTGAAGCCAATATCATGCTGATATCAAAACCAGGCAAGGATACAGCAAATAGAGAAACTATAGGCCAATATACTTGATGAATATTAATGCAGAAAATCTTCAACATACTAGCAAACTGAATCTAATAGCACTTTGAAAAATCATTCACCATGACTAAATGGTATTCACCCCAGAGGTACAAGGATGATTTGACATATGCAAATCAATAAACAGAATATATCACTTTAACATAATGAAGGAAAAAATGTAGCATTTCCATCTATGTAAAAATAAGCATTTGAAAAAATCAGAATGTTACAAACTGAATAAATTAGCTATATAATAAATGTACCACAGCACAATAAAAACCATGTAGAACAATCCCACAGTTAACATCATGGTGAATGAGAAAAGGTGAAAGCTCTAGGCCCTAAGATCTAGAACAAAAGGATGGCCACTTTTGGTACTTCTGTTCAACATATTACTGCAAGTCCCAGCCAGAATTATGAAAGAGAAAGAAATAGGCTCCCTACTGTAAAAGAAAGATGATCTCATATATATATATATATATATATATATATATGTGTGTGTGTGTGTGTGTGTGTGTGTGTGTGTGTGTGTGTGTGTGTGTGTATAAGATTTCATCAAAACTTGTTAGAAATGTACAATCTTATTAATTAAAGATACAAAGTCGGCATATAAAAATCAGTATCATTTCAACATGCTAATAGAGAACTATCTGAAAAAGAAATGAAGAAAACAATCCCATATAATATATAAAAGCAAATTTAACCAGAGAAGTGAAGGGTCTTTATAATGAAAAGTGTAAATTAACTATGAAAGAAGTGTAAGGCAACACTGAAACAATCAAAAGGCATCCATGCCCATAAATTAAAGAACTGATATTGTGAAAATATGCATATAATAGAAAGCTAAGATTCAATGCAATCCTTGCCAAAATACAAATGGCATTCTCATGGAAAGAGAAAAGAATCTTAAAATTCATATGGAACCATAACAGATTTCAAATAGCCAAAGCAAACTTGCATAAAAAAGAACAAACTTGAAGGTACTGCCCTCTAGATTTCAAAATATTCTGCAATACAATAATCACTTAAAAAACAGCACTGGCATAGAAATACACCTAGATCAAGGGAACAGAAAAGAGAGATCCAAGAAACAACTGCAGGTATTTATAGCCATCTGACTTAGTGACAAAGACACCAAGAATACACACTAAGAAAGGGATAGCTCCTTCAATATATGATGTTGGGAAAACTGGTTATCCACTTACAAAAGAATGAAGGTAAAGTGCCATGTATGAAAGTCAACTCAAAATAGAACAAGACTTAAGTGTGAGACCTAAAACCATGATGCTGCTGGAAAAACAACAATGGATAAATGATAAACACATTACTACTTAAGTCTGAATAATGACTTTTTTTTTTCTTTTTTAGATAAGGTCTCAGCAGCATTGGCAACAAATCAAAGCTAGGCAAAATGTTGATGGAAATGTGAATTAGAAAGCCATTGTGAAAAGTAGCATGGAGATCTTTCAAAATTTAAGAATAAAATTGCCATACGATCCCGCAGTTCCATTGCCAATTATATACTAAAGGAAACTTAATTACCTCCACTCTCATATTCATTACAAAATTGGTACATAGATCAACTCTTTGGGCACAACCTCAAATAATACATGTGCAACACAAACCCTACACTGGAGGTCCAGGAAACATTGATGAAGAAGGCAGAAAGGTTATGTGTCAAAGGAACATATATCTGCTGCAAGACTATGTTGCCTATATATTACAGGGAAGCTGCACCCATGAAATCTCAACAATAAGGTAGCCTAAACACAACATGAAACTGACAGTGTCAATTAACATTCCAACATGGATGGGGGAAATTTCACAATGGCACACCCTTAAATGAAGAGCTACAAGCAATTAGAGACTGTTGGAAAAATAAGAATAAAATGTATATATAGAAGAAGAAAACAAAAAACAATGAAGTCCTATCATTTTCAACAATATGGATGAACCTTAATAACATTAAGGTAAATAATCCAGGAACAGGAAAGCAAATTCTGCAAGATGTCATTTATATATGCAGACTCTCAAAGAGTTGAAAATTTAGAAGTGGAGACTAAAGTGGTACTTGGTGTAGAATGAGTGGGTCAGAGTGGGGGAGAGGCTGGGGATATTCTGGTCAAGTATATTGCAGTACTGGAGTAAATTTCAAGAAGTCTATCATTATTATAAATAATAATACATTGGCTTTTTGGAAACTATAAAGACAATGGATATAATGTGTCCTCACCTCAAAAATGATAAATATATAAAATGACAAATTTGCCAGCTAGCTACCTCTACTTGAGGCCATAAAAATTCTTTAAAATTCCATGCCAACATATGTATCATTTTAAGTTAAAATAAATAAAATAGTAAATAAAGAGAAAAACATATAAGCTAGGAATTAAGGAGAAGTGAAGAACTAAGAACAGGAGAATTGGTCACGTGTAAAGTACTTAGGCAGCCTCTTAGCATTCCCTTCTAGTCCTAGTTTAAGGCTAAAGAGAAAACCATCAAAAACTTGTAGAGAGCACGATTAGTCAAGCAAATTAAAATTTGATTGTTTGATCTCCCAGACTATTGACGCAGCATTTGGAACACAATGAGGATGTTGTTTTTGCTATTTGTGGTGCTGCTGCTGGGTTTTTCTTTAGTTGCTGTTTGTTTACAGTGCTATAGCTGCAACTATGGCCACATATTTGCTAGGCTGTCAACTGCTAACATCCACATCCCTGTTTCTCTTTAGCTTACTTTTATTCACACAGCACAGTTACACTCCTCACAAGTAAGGCATAGAAGAGAACTAGAAACCCAAAACTGTTTCTCACATAAACAAAGGAAAATTAATCACTTTAACATAAAGCTGTGTCTAGAAACAGGTCACCTAACACTGATGATCATGCCTGATTAACTGTATTAATGTATTAGTTTAACCTCGTGGTTAACAACCTGAGGTTCGAAACCATGCAGACCTGAGTTCAAGCTCATTTGCATCTCTCTCTGCCAGTGTCAACTAATTCTTCTCAAAATCGGTTTTCTTCTTATGAAGTAAAGATAATACTGCTTTCAAAAATCTACTGTGAAGGTTAAATAAAATAAAATCACTTAGAATGCTGTGTGGTACATAGGAAGTGCATGCAGCATTTTTCTACAGAATAAATATGAGATAGATCAAAAACATATTGTATAGATGATACCATCTAAAACTGCAGAATAGCTGGCTCCAAGTATCTGTTCCTCCATAAGAAGACCAAAAACTGAACAAAAATGATCAGAACGACCATTTTAGCAACTCTGTAAATTGATCAAAGGTTTGTAATAACCAATCAAATTCTGACTTCAAAAATGGAACAATTGAAAAACTGGAGAACAGCTTCCCAGTGTTTTCACTTTCAGATAGCTCACCTCATACCTGGCTCATTGACATTATTTTTTAAAACAATATTCTGTGGTCTGATGAAGCACCCTGGCCCCTTAATTCAAAGACAGACAGTATCGCTTGTTTTCAAAGAACTTAGTTTGTCTACTTCAACAAGTATGACAACTACCTGAAGAACTAATATTAGGCACTTGCCTCTGTATCACCTAACTCAGAACCCCCTTAAGTAGGAAAAGAGCTCACACAGGATATATTCTTTAAGAGAATTAAAAAAAAATACCTCATCTGGGATAACAATAGATACAGCAATAGCTTGAGAGGAAGAAGAGAATAGAGAGATGGGATAATTAAAGCAGCATTGGAAAGTAGCTGTGTATATATTGCAGGTACTCTGCACTGCTGTAGGATAATCCTGTGCACCGTGTAAATTATGCTGCAATTGTTTTGTTGTTGTTGTTTGTTTTGGGGTTTTTTTTTGGGGGGAGGTTAGACAGGGTTTCTCTGAATTGTTTTAGAACCTGTCCTGGAATTCGCTCAGTAGAACAGGCTGGCCTCAAACTCACAGAGATCCTCCCAAGTGCTGGTATTAAAGGTGTGATCCACCAACTCCCAGCCTGTGATTGGTTTAATAAAGAATCTGACTGGCCAATAGTTGGACAGGATAAGGCTAGGCAGGAAAAGCAGACAAAGGACACTGGAAAGAAGAAGGGTAGAGTCTGAGGGGTCACTAGGAGACACAGAGAGAACAAAACAAAACCATGAGACATGGTATAATGTAGATTAATATAAATGGGTTAATTTAAGTTGTAAGAGCTAATTAGTAACAAGCCTGAGTTATTGGCTGAGCATTTCTAATTAATAAGAAGTTTCCATGTGGTTATTTGGGAACTGACTGGCAGGAAAGAAAAGTCTGCCTACCCTTTACAATATCAAAAGAGAAATGTAAACACCAAGCCATTCATAAACCCTTTATCTATAATAGTATACCACCTGCAAGATATGCTATTGCAATGGTGGCACACAGACTGTGGGAGTAACCAATGTCTGATTTGATTTATGGCTCACTCCACAAGATGGAACCCATACTCAATACTGTTTGAGTGACCAAGAATTGGAGACTAGATTGCCCAGGAACATGAAACAAAACCAAATACTACTGATCTAAAAAAATTTATAGTGATAAAATGACTCCTAATGATAATCTTCTATACTCATAGATCAGTGCCTTGTTCAGCCATCATCAAGAGAGGCTTCTTCCTGCAGCAGATGGGAACAAATACAGAGACTCACAGCTGGACAATATATGCAGAATGAGAGACCCTGAAATACTCAGCCCTAAATGAGATGTCTCTATCAAATCCCTCCCCTCAGAGCTCAGGGAACCCTGCAGAGAGGAAGTAGAAAGAATGCAAGAGAAAGAAGGGATGGAGGACACCAAGAAATCAAGACCCTCTCAGTCAACACCAGCAAAAAGCATATGAACTCACAGAGGCTGAGGCAACATGCACATGGCCTGCTCAAGTCTTCACCGGGTCCTTTGTGTTTATACTGTGGCTTCCAGTTTAGTGTATTTATGGCATTCTTGAGTGTGTGAATAAGTGGGTCTCTGACTCTTGTGCCTTCTCTTGAGCTCTTTTCCTTCTGCTGGTTTGTCTTGTCCAACTAAGTATGATAGTTTGTTTTTTTATGCAAACTGCACGAGGCTTTATTGCAGTTGTTTAACGAGCTAACCCCATGTTAGCTCAGGTCTTTCATCCACCCGCCATGGCGGATGGCTAGGAAAGCCGGCTCAAAGCATCTGCATAGAGATCTTATAGGGCAGCGTAAGGGGAGTGTCTAGGGGTACACACAGGCTCAGGATTGGTGTGCCTCCAGGCTTGGAGGGTTTGCTCTATGTTGATTGTTCAACTGGTTGTTATGGCCCATAAGCCCTTAGGCCCATAGGCCCTCCCAGGATGGTTGCTATGCTCTGCAAGTATGATAGTTTTTGTTTCATCTGATTATATTTTATTTATAAGTTTTTAAAATGAATTAATAATGAATGGATGAATGAATGAATGAATGAATGAATTAAAAATCAACCACTAGAGTAAAAGTTAACAACTGAACTGTCGTTTATACCTGAAGGGGGAGGGAAAATTATTTTTCTGCAGTGGGATGATACTCATTATTTCAACCACTTTAGGACAGGTCTCATGTTCAGGAGTAATTGACTAACAAATAATGGACTACATAGGTTTTTTATGTGCTTTTATTTTGTTATAGTTTGCTGTTTTGGGCTTTTATATGGGGGGAAGTTGTATTTTGTTTTCTAGGTTTTGGGTTTTCTGTTGTCATATTGTGCTTTTGGTTTGTTTTTTGAGAAAGAACTTAAAGCTGGGTGGGTATGGAGGAAAAGATCTAGGAAGATTTGGGGGGAGAGGAAAAATATGATCAAAATCTAGCTGGCAGTGGTGGAGCACACCTTTAGTTCCAGCACCCAGGAAGCAGAGGCAGGCAGATCTCTGTGAGTTTGAGGCCAGCCCGGTCTACAAAACTACACAGAGAAACCCTGCCTTTAAAAACCAAAAAGAATATTATCAAAATATATTTAAATTTTTAAAAATTAATAAAAGTATAATAAAATGAAAGAGTAGGGAAGTAAGTTTTTTCTCTCTCTCTCATATATATATATATATATATACATATATATATATATATATATATATATATATATATATATGCCCATTTTTAGGTTCCCCTCCAGGTAAGAGGGAGTTATTAGGTTTGGTTTGGTTTGGTTTGGTTTGGTTTGGTTTGGTTTTTCAAGACAGGATTTCTCTGTGTAACATCCCTGGGTTGTCCTGGAGCTCACAGAGATCCACGTACCTCTGCCTCCTGAGTGCTGGGACTAAAGGTGTGTGCTACCTCACCCAGTGAGTTATCAGTTCTTGATTTATAAAAGTTGTACAAGATAATGTAGGAAACTTCTAAAGTCCCAAAGAGTAATATTTTTAGTGCTTGATACAGGAAATCAACTAGAGACTTCTGCTCCTCTAAATGGGCAAGTTTTGGCTTCATTATAAAATAGTGTCTATGTTACATATTCTATGAGGTGGTAGAAGGAGGGAGAAAGGGAGGAGAGAAAAAAAAGAATAACCAATTTTGGTTAATTGTATACTGTGAACATTAGCATCACTTTGACATGTCATATACCCATTACTGCAAGTATTGTACTTCAGAGCACTTATTTTATGAGGGAAGAGGGCAATATTTCATTAAGTATTTTAATCATATCACTCAGGGTTCTACCAGTACATGTAGAGATATACTGTGTGTATACAATATATATATATATATATATATATATATATATATATATATATATTATAGATAGAGTGGGGAACATTTAAATTGATTTGTTCTGAGCCCCCAGATTCAAGGAACTAAGTGTTGAAAATATGAAAATAAAATAATTACATCTCTACTGTACATATACAGACTTTTTCTCTTTGTCATTCCTACCTAAACAATACTGGGAAACTACTTCTATAGCAAATACACTGTATTAGGGATTAAAATTAATGTAGAGTTGGTAAAAGAGTATGGTAGCATGTACACATCTTCTATTCAAATACTACACCATTTTATATAAGGGGACAGAGCCTCTGTAGATTTGTTATCTGTCACAGTCTTTCAGCCAATCCCCCAGGAATAGTGAGGGACAACTATGTATAGATGTGGATTTATTATAGACAACTGACTTGCGTAATTGTGGGAGTTAGTTAACCTATCAAAGCAGTCTTCACATCTAGCACTAGGTTTTGAAGTCCATAGGGAAAGCAGTAAGAAAGGGAAGAACATGAAACTGGCAGAGATTCCATGATCATGAGTTGGAAACATATATAAAATTACAAAGATGGACTGAAATCAGTATCTGTTCTTGCTGCCTCAGATACCAGGTGTCTTAGTTAGGGTTTCTATTGCTGTGATAAAACACCATAACCAAAAGCAACACCATAACCAAAAGCAACTTGAGGAGAAAAGGGTATGTTTCACCTTAGATTTCTACATCAGAGTCCATCATCTAAAAAAACTCAGGGCAGGAACTTAAGGCAGGAACCTCAAGGAATCTGACTAGCTTGTTCCTCATGGCATATTCAGTTTGTTTTCATATACAATTCAGGACCACCAGTCCAGTGTTACCACTACCATCTATCCAGGGGTACCCCTACCACCTGTTGACTGGGTCCTCCCATATTAATCATTATTCAAAAATGCCCTACAGACTTGCCTAAAGGCAATCTGATGGAGGCATTTTCTCAATTGAGGTTCTTCTTCCCAAATAACCAGTTGTGTCAGACTGACAAAACAGAAACAAACAAACAAACACAACTTAGTAGCACACAAGTCTATCCTGAAGAAGCAAAACACTCAGCAAAGAGCCTCGTGCATAGGTCATAAGTAATGTGTGCATATTCCACAAAATATCAGCTGTCCCCTTTTAGCCTTCAAAATCTCTTCAGAATCTCCCTGTGGCTAATTTTAACCAGAGACAAGCAAGAAAAGGAATCTATAGATTAGCCTATGCAAGTTGACTCAATTTTATACATCACAAAATCTCAACACTAAATCGTGCAGGAACTGTGTGTGTGTGTGTGTGTGTGTGTGTGTGTGTGTGTGTGTGTGTGTGTGTGTGTGTGTGCCTGCATCAAACCCAGGGCCTGACACAGAGTAGGCAAGTGCTCTACCAGTGAGCTAATCTCTACCCCAAATCAGACAGCTGAAAACTCCCATAGCCAAGAAACAATGGACCACTGCTAGAGTCTGTCTGAATATCTTTCTCTGCTAGGTCACTATGCACTGCCCTCCACAGATGAGCAAAATAGAACTTCCACACTGGTCACTGATACCAGGTCTGAGATGTCCCCAGTGCTCAACAATCTATTAAGTTCTAGCATATGTGTTTTTTAAGCACTTGCCCTTACTCAAATGGCCACTATTTTTACAAAGTAAATACAAACGTTAATGAAGAATTTACATTTAAAAGCATTTTAATAAGCTAGTTACATAGTACATATTCAGCAACAGTCAGCTCTGATAATTAGCATTTCTCTAATGTTTTTATCTTATTCTACCAACATGTTCTATGTTTAAGTCCTCTTATTGTTAGATCAGATTTTGTTCGTTTTCAATTAATAATTATACTCATGGTAAACCTGAGATCAGGGATTAAAAATGGCATAAAGTCTTTAAGTTTCACAATTTCTGACATAGTATCTGTAATGTACATGGTAAATTAGCAATTGGGATTTACAATCTCAAGTTCAGGGAAAATAAAATTTCTATGATGTATGAATCATATGTATTGTGGGGGAGGGGTGCAAAATAAAGGATAAAAGTGACAGGACAGATAATCACTGAATTTAAAATTCCAATATTTCATTAATTTTTTGAGAATTTTATACATGCATATAATATATTTTCATTGTACTCACCTTTTGTTCCTCCTTCACTCCAAGATGTACCCCTATCCTCTCCTAATTTGTGTTCTTTTATTTTATAGCCTGCCCAGTCCAATTTGTGATGCCTGTATATCCCTGGGTGTGGGATCGTCTACTGCAACATGGTCAACCTAGTAGGAACTACACTCTTAAAGAAAACTGACTCTCCTTTTTCCAGAAGCTATCATCTGTCAAAAGCTCCTTATCTATGGATCTGGGCTCATGAGTCCCTCCACTTCCCAAGCTAGAATGTTGATGGGCTTGATCTGGTACAGGGCTGGTGCAGACAACCACAGATGCTGAGTTCATGAGTACAGCAGTCTACTCATGTCCAGAAGACATTGTTCTAATCTGGTCCTCTGGCTCTTACAGTCTTCCCACTTCCTCATCTGTGATGATCCTTGAGCTGTTGGGGAAAGGGATACACCATTTGTAACTGAGCAGTCCACAAACAGTATACGTTTTGTATATTTGAAAATTTCAACATCCCTCATGTTATTTACATTTCTATTGCCTTTTCAACATGATGGATTTGCTGTATCATTTTAATTAAAAATAGAAAGTTGCTTAAAATGTCTTTTGTAGCACAATAAATAAAAGACCCAGAGACAGACATTGGGGTTGAAGCAAGATAGCCAAGCTAATAGATCTAATCTCTACCAAGGTGAAATGGCAATCCTGTCTCCACAAATCCTCAGAGGCAATAGGCTCTGAATTCCTGTCTCCTCCTCCTTATATTCTTTTCTCTGCCCAGCCATATCCTCCTGTCTCCACATCCCTAGTGCTGGGATTAAAGGCATGTGATCACAGGTGCTGAGATCACTTTAGTGTGAGCTGTTTCTTTTAGAACTGCATCAATTTCGTGCAGCTCAGTTTGGCCTTGAAATAACAGAGATCCACATACCTCTTAATACTAAATCCTGGGATTAAAGGTGTGTACCACCACTGCCTAGCTCTATGGCTGGTGGGATTAAAGTTATATATCACCATCGCCAGATCTCTATAGCTTGAGGTTGGTTTTGCTTTCTGAATCTTTAGGCAAGCTTTAATAAATCATAAACAACATATCACCATAATATTTTGAAAGTTTTTGTCATTGTTATCTTAGAAACTTTTTTGCTTACAACTTAGAAATGGCATTTTATATAGATTGTTTATTAAATTTATGGAAAAACCCTTCCAATGATGAAAATATCTATTTTTATTAGATATCAGTAAGATACAAGTCTTTTGCTTTAACTTTACACATTTGATAATTAGAAGAATCCCCCCCGAGTGAAAGGCAATCTCTGGTTCATTGTAATGAATGTCATCCTTTGAAAATCCTTAGTGGTCAGTTGACCAGCCAGCCTTCCTCTTCCAAAGAGTTCATAATTAATGCTTGTTATACAACACTGTTTTTTTACAAAGTTTCCAAGCCACTATTAAAAATATTGTTTGACCAATCCAATTTAAAAGTGGGGTACAGAACTAAATAGAGAATTCTCAATAGAGGAATCTAAAATGTCTGAAAGACACATAAGAAAGTGTTCAACATTCTTAGCCATCAGGGAAATGCAAATTAAAACAAGTCTGAGATACCATCTTACTCCTGTCAGAATGGCAAAAATCAAAAACACCAATGACAGTTTATGCTGGAGAGGATGTGGAGAAAGGGGAACACTTCTCCACTGCTGGTGGGAGTGCCAACTTGTACAGCCACTTTGGAAATCAGTATGGCGACTCCTCAAGAAAATGGGAATCAGTCTACCACAAGACCAAGCAATTCCACTCTTAGGCATATAGCCAAAAGAAACACATTCATACAACAAAGACATCTGTTCAACAATGTTCATGGCAGCACTATTTGTAATAGCCAGAAACTGGAAGCAGCCTAGATGCCCCTCACCTGAAGAATGAATAGAGAAAATGTGGTACATTTACACAATGGAGTACTACTCAGCAGAAAAAAACAATGGAATCTTGAAATTTGCAGGAAAATGGATGGAACTAGAAAAAACCATTCTGAGGGAGGTAACCCAATCACAAAAATGCAAACATGATATGTACTCACTCTTATGTGGATTTTAGACATAGAGTAAAGGATTAACAGCCTACAATCCACACTGCGAAAGAAGCTAGTAAACAAGGAGAACCCTAAGAGAGACATACATGATCCCCTGGAGAAGGGAAAGGGGTCGAGATCCTCTGAGCAAATTGAGAGCATGGCAAGAGGGGGGACGAAGCTATGAGAATGAGAAGGGAAGAAGAGGAGAGATGCAGAGGACATGAGGGAGCAGAAGATATGAGTCAGGGGAAGAATAGAAGATAAGAAAAATGGAGATACCATAATAGAGAGAGACATTTTTGATTTACAGAGAAATCAGGCACTAGGGAAATGTCTGGAGATCTACAAAGATGACAGTAGCTAATAATCTAAGCAACAGAGGAGAGGCTACCTTAAATGCCCTCCCCTGATAATGAGATTGATGACTGACTTACATATGCTACCTGATAGCCCTCATCCAGCAGTTGGTGGAAGTAGAAGCAGACACCCACAACTAATCACTGAACTGAACTGGAATCCAGTTACAGAGAAGGACAAGTAAAGAGCAAAGGGGTCCAGACCAGGCTGGTGAATCCCACAGAAACAGCTGACCTAGACATCGGGAAACTCTTGCTCCTCAGACTGATAGCTGGGATACCAGCATGGGACTGATCCAGACCCAGGAACATGGATTTCATTTAGGAAACCTCAGAAATCTATAGGACCTCCTGTAGTAGTTCAGTACTTATCCCTAGCATAGGTGTGGACTTTGGGATCCCATTCCATATAGAGGGATACTCCCTGAGCCAAGACACACGGGTGTGGGCCTAGGCCCTATCCCAAAGGATACGATAGACACTGATAACACCCTATGGAAGGTCTCACCATCCAGGGGGAGCAGAAAGGATATATGATTGGTATGGTTTTAGTTGTGGGGGTGGTAGGGGAGGAGGGGAGGGAGAAGGGAACTGGGATTGTCATGTAAAACAATCTTGTTTCTAATTCAAATAAAAAATCTAAAAAAAAAAACCCTATTGTTTGTCATGTAACATGCTTGGTAACATAAGAAATACCACACACAAAATCTTTCCCATTGTGCTTTGCCAGGCTCTTCCCTACATGCCTGCCCTACACAATTCACTGCCAGATGTCTATTTCTTCTCTATTTTCTTTGAAAACTGAAAAAGTGTAGTTTTGCATAGATCTCCTGAGAAATTGCAAAGCTCTAATTCTGCATGCAAATCATAGAATTTTCTATATTTACAAGCCTAATGTTTACAAAGGGGAATCTCACCTTTCATTATAATTTCATTTCCCAAATTACTAGGAAGTTGTAGTATATTGTAGTTGGTTTATTTCTTCTGCTGTGAATTGTTTATTTATACCTTTGCTCATTTTAGTTGTTGCTTTGCTTCCATTCCATTTGATTAACTTATATCTATATATCATCAATTAAAGGCATAACAATTAGACTCCTCTACTATGATTTTTAATATTTTTTTATTTTTAGTAATTGCGGTGTATAGCACTTCTACATTTCAGTGAAATTGAATTTGCCATTGTTTTTCTGTTAATGCCTGTGCTTTGGGAGTCTTGTTTAGAATAGTTATCCACATGATAATAACATTCCACATATTTTCTTCTCCATTTTACTTGTCTTCCCTACACTCAGATATTATGTCCATATGGAAGTTTGGTTTTCATATGTTGAAATTCAAGAATGCAATTGTTTTCTGCATGAAAAGGCAAATGCCTCAGCAATAGCTATTGAACTACGTTCTTCACCCTCTATAGCAGGTCATACTGTACCCATGCCCCACACACATACCAGATATACACATATCCTAATCCCTGGATGTACATGAATGTAATTTTCATTTTGAAAATATGGTCTTTGTGTATGTAATTGAGTAATAGGTCTGGAAATGAGAACATCATGTATTTACTAAGCTGATGGGTCTTAAAGGCAATAGTTCTTCTTATGAGAAGATGGGAGACATGTAGATAAGAGAAGAAAAGCCACCTGAAGGCATAGGTAGACACTGTCATGTTCCCACCAGCCTCAGGAAGACAGAAGTGAGAAAGGCTTCTCCTCTGGAGTCTGAAATGGAAACACAACTCTGACAACACCTTGATTTCCAGCTTCAGGATCGAAGAATTGCAAAGGATTCTCTGTTGTTTTAACAACCAAGTTTGTGCTAAAAAATGTACAGGATCCCTTGGAAAGAAATACATGCCAACTGATCTGTGCTGCTGTTTCTGTTTTATGTTGAGCTCTCACAAATGTGGAAGCTATTTCTGCATGTTATATTTCACTCCATTGGTCTATTTTTTATTAGAAAGAAAATTATTTTACATGTCAATCCCAGGTCCCTCTCCCTCCCCTCCTCCCCTGCCCCCCAACTAACACCCTACCCATCCCATACTCTTTCTGTTCCCCAGGAAGAATGAGGCCTTCAATAGGGGGTCTTAAAAGTCTGTCGTATTCTTTGGGATAGGGCCTAGGCCTATCCCCTTGTGTCTAGGCTCAGGGAGTATCCCTCCATGTGGGATGGGCTCCTAAAGTCCATTCCTATGGTAGCGATAAGTACTGATCCACTACAAGAGGCCCCATAGATTTCCAAAGTCTCCTCACTGACACCAACATTTAGGGGTTCTGGATCAGTCCCATGCTGGTTTCCCAGCTATCAGACTGGGGACCAAGAGTTTTCCTTTGTTCAAGTCAGCTGTTTCTGTGGGTTTCACCAGTCTGGTATGGACCCCTTTGCTCATCAGTTCTCCTTCTCTGCATCTGGATTTCAGTTCAGTTCAAGGTTTAGCTGTAGGTGTCGGCTTCTACTTCCACCAGCTGCTGGATGAAGGCTATATGATGGCACATGAATTAGTCATCAATCTCATTATCAGGAGATGGCATTTAAGGTAGCCTCTCCTCTGTTGCTTAGATTGTTAGTTCGTGTTATCTTTGTAGCTCTCCAGACATTTCCCTAGTGCCTGATTTCTCTTTAAACTTATAATGTCTCCCTCTATTATATTATCTCTTATCTTGCTCTCTTCTGTTCTTCCCCCAACTCAACCTCCCTGAATACTCTGGTTTCTCTTCAGATGGTATAAATCTTTTGCTTTTTACTTCGTTGATCTATTAAGCCTACTTCCAAGATATTACATTATCTTAACTACTGTAACTTTTAGTAGATTGTGTTTTCTGAGCCAAGAAGATGGCTCAATCAGTAAAGTGTTTGCAACCATGAGCATCATGACCTTTCTCTGAACCCCAGCACTGACATAAAAGCCAGACATGGTAGATGGCACATGCCTATAACCCCTACACTAAAGACACAGAAACAAAAGGATCACAGATGCTTGCTAGCCAGCCATACTAGCCAAATCACCAAGATCCAGGTTTGGTGAGAGACCCTCAAATCAAAAAAGTAAGGGAGAAGGCAGTTTAGTAAGATACTTTGCATTGACCTCTGGTATCCACACAGATGCACACACACATACATAAACACACACACACACACACACACACACACACACACACACACACACACACACACACACACACAAATACATATAGACATAAATTATCTGTTAAGACAGGTCTCTCAATTATTTCAAACATTGCTTTGAGTATTACTGCCCCTTCTTTGTTTCTCTAAAATTTTGACACCAATATTAAAAATTCCACAAAAGTCCTCCATTGTATTTAAATATACTGAATTTTTCAAACAGCTTGAAAATGTGAGATGGTGTAAAAATCCCAAGAAGTTTTACCTATAGTTCTTTATTATTTTGGTTACCATAATTCCTTTTCATTTACAGTTTTGAAATTTTCTCAAGAATTTTTATACATTTATGTTAATCCTTTCCCCCAAAATTTTCATACTTATATTTGCTATTTGTGAAGTTGTTTATTTGGGGCATTTACAAACTCATATTTTGTGTTATATTAACTCTTTCAAGCAACCATTGCTGAATTCTTTAAATTTGTAAATTCCCTTAGATTATTTATGTAAGAAAATTGAGAACAACTTTTCTAAAACTTTCTTTCTTTCCAGAACATGTGTAATAATATGACAATAAATAGACATAGTAATGACTCTCTGTTTTTTCTTTATTTCCAAAGGAATGTTTATAATGTTGTACCACTAATTCTAATGTTTAACATAAACAGTTTTTCTTGACCCTAGAAGATAACTGCCTATCTTTCTTCCATATTTTGCTTAGATGTTGAATCATTAGATTGAACCATGTGACATGATCCTTTCTATGATGCAACAGGTCTTACATTATCAGTTTTTATATGGCTCAGATTTCATGTATTCATAAGTTCTAATGTTAAACTCTCCTTTTCTTCCATTATTTCATGAGTTTAACTTGATTGACCAAATTGGATTTGTTCAAGTTGGGTTGGCTGCCAAAAGTAACCTTATCCAAATTGTGTGAAGTATGACTCTTCTTTATCTATTTCCTGAATTAGTTTGTGTAGATAAGGACTGTGGTTTGGGTGTATTTTATAGGAGTTATCCTGTAAAATAATCTCTGCCTATTTTTTTTTTTGCATGTGGGAGGAAAGATTTGCTAGGTTTATTTCTACTGATTCAATTCCTTTAATGTTATAAACTTTTATCAGGTGTAAACTATATTTTATTTTTAATGATTAGGGATTGTGCGTTTGTGTGTGTGTGTGTGTGTGTGTGTGTGTGTGTGTGTGTGTGTGTGTGTGCTTGCCAAAAGGGCACCTGTGGAAGCCATAGGTTGATGCAAGGATGCCTTCCTCCTCACTTCTCTAACTTCTTTTTTGAGACTCAGTTTCTCATTGAGTATAAACGTTGGCATTTTTTCTAGATCAGCTGGACAGGAAGCACCTGAGATATGCTGGTCTTGATTCCAGGACTAGGGTTACAGGAGTTCTCATCCATGCCCAGGTTTTAGTGATTGTTGGATATTTAAGTCCCCAAGTTAGTGTAGCAAACATGTTACCCACTGAGCTACCTACCTACCATGATTAAATAATATTTTCTTAGAAATTTTACATTTTCTAAGTTTCGGCATACTTTTTTTTCATAATGTTTTCTATTCACTTTTACTCATTTACACAATTATCTCCTCCTACTTTATTTTCTTTTGAGCCATATTGCCATTTAATCAGTTCTTTCGAAAGTCATTACTGGTTGTATCCCTATCTTTTTTATCATTTGTTTTTATTTTGGAGGAATTACACCACTTTTTATTTTGTTTTCTTAAAGAAAATGAGTTGAAGCATTATTGAATCTTTTTTCTTCCTTAATTTTAGTATTTGAGAGTATAAATTTTCTCTTTAGCTTTTCTTAAAACTACATTTCACAATATTTGGTATTTCATTATTTTCTGGCTCATTTTCATTAATTTTAATTTTGATTTTTTGACTCATGGATTATTTAGAAGGTGCTAAATCCCTCCCTGTTTGTTGTTTTAGTTAATTCTACCTTATTAATTTTACCTTCGTGTATACATTTCACAGACAAAGTGCATTCTTTCTTCAGTAGTATGTGACATATTGTATTAAAGTGATCTGTCTCCTAAGTAGCTGCAAAGTATCATTCTAAGCCAAGACCTTTCACAATTCCAGTGCTAAAAAACAGCCAACAAATTCCTGTTGACTTATGAAGGGTGGAGGGAGGAAAAGAGACAGGGAGGGAGGGAGGAGGGAGGGAGGGAGGGAGGAGGAAATGGAATGTTCCTGAAGAGCTATAAGCCAAGTGGGTTTCTCTGGCTTCCATTCTCTACAAAAGAGAAAGCTTTCCAGTGAATTAAACTATTTTAGAGTAATCTTGACCAGAAGTCTATCTTTAAAGTTAGGTGAACTAACTATATTCCATTAATGAAGTATGTTAATAAGCAAGCATTCAGTGAGTGGGAAAAGATCATAGGTGCAACCCACAGATACTCCATAGGCAATTTTATCAATTGTTACCTCAGCAGTGTAGCAAAATACAGTTTGAAATATCATAGTCTTCTGATATAGGGTAATCTTGGTCCTGGCTAGGTTTATGCCAATTTGATACAAGTTAGTGTCATTTTGGAAGAAGGAACCACTGTTGAGAAAACCCCCTGCCACATTTACCTGTGGACAAGCCTTTGAAGCATTTTCTTGATTGATGATTGATGTGGGAGGGCTGAACTCACTATAAGCAGTACCATCCCAGACAGGGGGTCCTGGTTGTTATTTGAAAGCTATTTGACGAAGTCATGATAAGGAAGCCAGGAAGAAGCACCCCTCCCTGGCCTCTGCATCAGCTCCTGCCTCCAGGTTCCTGAAATGTTTGAGTTCCTGCTCTGACCTCTCTTAGTGATGAACCTAGAAAAGTAAGAAGAAATAAACTCATTCCTCTCCAAGCTACTCTTGGTCCTTATGTTAATTATGGCAGTAGAAATTCTAACTGCTTGTACAAGAAGTCTCAGACAGTTAGATGATGCTATTAAAAGAAATGATCCAACAGTAAAACATGAAAGAAGCTCTCAACTCCTTGGAATATTTTAAAATAGTTCTTTTCAATTTAAAAATGTGTCTTCATAGTTTCTAGAATATATCATATGAATAAAAAAGTGTCATATGTCTGAAAAGATGATAATTAAAAGTTTGTGGTATCATCCATTTAATTTGTTTTGCCATAAAATTTCATATGACAAACCATCATCTTAGGTATCCAGTAGGAATAAGTATAAATTAAAGCACTATTAAATTTATCAAATGAATAAAATGTTTGATCTTTCAAACAGAAACAAAACACTTTCTTTACTCTAACGCATAATTAGGTTTCAAAAGTTTTAATACTTGCAATGATTTTTTCTGTATTAAAAATTCTTCCAGGCAACATTTTTCACTTTTAGTAAGTGTCAAAGTGATGTAAAGTTTTTATAACACAAGTTTCTCTCATACATCTTAGAGGTAATCAAGTAACGATTAAGGCAAGAAAGATATTAATGATAAATCCACTGAATTTTGTTTATATTTTAAAGTACTATATGTCAATATTAAGACAAATTAATTATTAAAATTGTTTTCTGAATGGGCTTGTTTGGTAAGAACAAGGTCTGGTAAGGTAGGGGTGTGTGTGTGTGTGTGTGTGTGTGTGTGTGTGTGTGTGTGTGTGTGTGTTTTCTAACCTTACCACGAACACCTAAAATTCACAAGCAAATTTTACACTTCCATGAGTCACCAACTGGAACTGTTTTATATTATAAAGCACATTTGGACAAGAAATATACAGTTTATCAGCAAATACTTTGTTAAATAAATGTAATTTAAAATACTTTCTGTGAATTTATAATACACTTGGTTCACTGGACTACTCATTACCCTTGTTTCTAATCCTTATGATCATTAACAAAATGCTAAGAAACACAAAATATATGCACAGCAGTACAACTTATACATGTATGTGTGAATAAGCAATACATGTTTACAGTAGCATCCACTGAGTACTTATGTTGTTCTCACCACCATGGCAAAACATCTCTTTCTTTAAATATGTTATAGCATATGTACTGAAAAACTTCAAGTTTCAAGTGCCTCATACATTTTCTCCACGCTATTTCCCTTATTGGGAAACATTTTACTCCTCCTTTAGACCCTAGCTTCTTAAACTAGGAGTGTGTCCCCATGTGGGGTTATGTGGGAGTCATAAAAACATTAGCAAGTGTAAAGTGTTTCTGAAGGTATAACAATTAGAAGTCAATTCAAAAATCAAGTGAATAAATGAATCTGGGGTGTTTCTAACATCTTACAGTTTTGAGCACAAAATATGCACACTTCACACTTTGCATTGCATCACACCATATAATGCCAACAAGTACTGCCTGACAAACCTCAGCTCAGACTAAAGAATATTGTGTGTTAGAAACTGCAGTGCTTTTATTGTAAATACAAAGTTTTCTGCTCTTATAGGAACAATGGTTTCATTATGAAAACCAAATACTCTTAACGTTTTCCTCTATTATTCCTCAGCATGTAAGTACCAAATTAGTGTAACACTGGATTGTAATGTGGCAGCCTGGTTTTAGAATTGATGCTTGAGTTACTGAACTGATTTTTATTTAAAATATCATTAATAAAATTTAGCTTGAGAATAAGAATTTTCAAATTTTTCTCGAATAGCTGTAAACATACTTCTAACATTTTATACTATGAATTTATGCAAAGCTGCATTCTCAGAAATGATGATTATAAAATCAAAATATGAATCAACTCTGGAAAACATTGAAGTTACTCTAAGTACTGCAGTATCAAATATTCATCCAAGCTTTAATTTTTTATATTTAAAAAACACAGTACATTCATCTTATTAGTATGAAAATTTGCTTTTGTCTTTGGTAAACGCTAAATGGACATGTGTACTAAAGAGCCATTATAAAATACACTTGTTTATGATTTATTACCTGTGTTTGATTTATATATGATTTTATGTTTATATACCTGAGATCATACAAAGATTTCTAAAATGCAAAGTGATTACATTTTAGTAATTTGATAGTAAAGTGATTTCATTTTAAATGCTTAAGATACTCTATGAAGTAGTAAATACTTGAAGATCTGAAAGCCACACAGTGGCTATCATAACTATTCAGCTTTAACCTTGTAACATGAAAGCAGATATCAATGATATTAAATAAGTAGGTGTAGCTCTATTCCAATAAAATAAATGGATAGCAATTTAAATAAATCCTAAGGACAATTGTTTATCAATGCATGGTTAAAAGCCCTCTAACCTACAGGAAAGCAAAAGAGTCTAGTGATTAAAACACAGCCTATGGGGCCAAGGCTGGTTTCTTATTCTACCTAAGCTACTTAGAGGCTGTGGGACCTCATCTAAGTCATATAATTCTCTTTGCCTGTTATCTCATCTACAAAATACAAAGATACTATATGTACATAATAAGATTTTATAAACTGTTACATGAATTAAAAGACATTAATGAGGTCAGCAAAGTATGTGCCAGTTAATAAGCACAGTACTGTGTATAGGTGTCTTGGGGTTTCTGTTGCTGTGAAGAAACCCCATGATCATGGCAACTCTTATAAAGGAAAACTTTTCATTGGATCTTGGTTACAGTTTCACAGGTTCAGTCTATTATCATCATGATGGGACATGGTGGTGTGGAGGCAGACATGGTACTAGAAAAGGAGCTGAGAGTTCTACATCTTGATCCACAGGCAACAGGAAGTGAACTGTCAACTGGGCATGGCTTGGGCATATATGTGAGACCTCAAAGCCTGCCTCCATAGTGACTCACTTCCCCCAACAAGGTCACATGTACTCGACAAGCCAACACCTCTTAATAGTGGCACTTCCTATAGGCCAGCTCCTAAACAGGAGCTTATGGGAGCCATTCCTATTCAAACTGCCACATTCCACTCTCTATCCCCACTAGGCTTGTAACCACAACATAATATAAATATGTCTAGTCCAAATTCAGATGTCTCCAAAGTCTATCATAGTCTCAACGATGTTTAAAATCCAAAGTCTCTTCTGAGATTTGTGTAATTTCTTAACTGTAATTCCCCTATTTAAAAAAGAAACAGATCACATACTTCCAACAAATAATAGCATGGGATTTGCATTACCATTCCAAAATGGAGGAAAGGAAGGATAGTGAGGAAATACTGGATTAAAGCAAGACCAAAAACCAGCTGTCCAACTCCAAACTCTAACATCTCCACATCTGATGTCAACTTGCTCTTCAGATCTTCAACTCCTGTCAGCTTTGTTGAGTGCAACGCATCTTTCTCTTGGGCTGGTTCCATGCCCTATTAGCTGCTCTCCTTGGCAGATATCCCATGACTCTGGTATCTCCAACATGTTGCGTTCTCCAAGGCAATCCAGGCTTCAACTTCACAGCTTCACATAATGACCTCTCTAGGCCTCCACTCAGGGACATCCCTGACACATGCCTGATCTCAGTGGATTTTCTTAGTGTTAGAGGTAGATTCCATAACCTTGACTCTAAAGCCAGAACCATGTGACTGAAGCTACCAAGATTTAGCGCTTGCTGGGGCTGGAAAATGGACTCCTGATTCAATTTCAACTTCACCAACTTTCTATTTCCCATGGTTTCCTTCATTACCTAAGCTTGGTTGTCCTGGTATTTGATCTGTAGTCCAAGATGGCTTCAAAATCAAAGATCTTCCAGCCTCTGCCTTCTAAGTACTGGGATTAAAGGTGTGCCCCACCACATCTTGACCTACGATGTTCTTTACTTCCTTTTATGAGAAAGGATTTCTCTGTTTAACTTTGGCTGTCCTTGAATTCACTCTGTACACCAGGCTGGCCTTGAAGTCACAGAGATCTGCTTGCCTCTGTCTCCCGAGTGCTGGGATTAAAGGTGTGTGCCACCACACCCAGCTACTCTATTTCCTCCTGTTTCTTTTTCTTGCTGTTTCAATAACTGAGTGAGTTGGTCCTGCAAAAGTAACTAGGAACTTGAAATGCCTATTCTGACAGTCATTTCCCGATGGTAGAGCTACTTACTTCGATTTGGCACTGTCAACCCCAATGTGCTCCTCCTTGTCTTGTGGCCACAATAGCAAGGAGCAGTCCATCAAGGATGCCTCTGCTTTTCTGGATCTTGGCGGGGGTGGGGAGGTAGGGGGACCTCCAATTGTCACTGGTGCCCACGCCAGTGACAGAAGAACCAGACCAGTTGAGAGTCTGCAGATTAAGAAGGACACAACTGGGGTCATTCAGTAGAAGCAAATGCCATTGGTTTATTGCAGCCAGCAGTTTATATAACAAGAGGAGATGTAAAAACACCACCTGCTAGCAGAACGCATTCCCACACCCTATCATAAACAAGTAAACCACAACCCCCGCCCACGGCCAACAAAGCAAGAAGGGGATGGGATGGGGGCAAGGCATAATGTTTCAAAACAGGAAAGGTTCATAACAGGATGTTAATACTAGTGGGTGAGGCCAGGAAAACAGGAAGTACCTGTGGTTATGCTGGAAAACAACTCACAGATACCCCGTGGGAGCTGGGTCCCAACAACTGCTCCCTTTATTCCATTTCTTAATCTGTTTATCTCCTGAACACAGGATTTAGCTCCATTCCTCTTCCTTGTACCCCCTTTCTCCTCAGATTTTACATTTTGTATTTTCCTTGCTCAGCTTGCTCCTTTTCATTATAAATCTTCATAAGCATCAACACTAACAACCACATGACGGCGTCTATACTAGGCTGTTTATTTTTTTATTTCCTTTGCCAATGCAGTTAACCAAAAGCTTTTCACTTTAGCCTCAGGCAGACTTTTCAGAAAAGGGCGGGGAAAAACAGTCACATTCTTCACCAAAGTATCCTAAGAACGGTCTCTAGGGCATAACAAAATTATTCTCCTCTGAAACCTCTTGAGCCCCACAGCTCTAATCACCCCCAGCTCCACTGTCTTCCATGCTCCTACTAGTGTGGCCCATGAAGTCTACTTAAAGCATTCAAGTGATTTTCTAATCCAAACTCCCAAAGTTCACATTCCTCCCAACTACCACAATAGGTTAGGTATTATATCATTCTAATTTCTCATTCTATGTTTTTAATACTACTCCTTTAGGCCATCAATACAGAAGATGAACAACAATCACATACACAAACAACTTTAGCAAAAGTGTTAAAGGTCTTAAATGAAAATACCATTTTTAGTCCATGTAAAGAAAATGGCAGTTGTGATAGTTATTTTTGTCAACTTGACACAACCTAGTATCAAGTGAGACCAGAGCTTGAGTGAGGTATTATCTTCACTCGGTTGGCTTATAGTCATTCTGTTAAAGAATGTCTTAATTAAGTTAACTTATGTGGTAAGAAACAGCTCACTGGATGTGGCTCCATTTCATAGGCAGGGGAACCTTAAATGTATATGGTTGGAGAAATATAGCTGAACACAAGCAAGTGAGCATAAATGTATTCATTTCTCTTTGCTCTTAACTATGAATGTGATTTTAGAAGTTGTTTACAGTTTCTGCCTTAACTTTCCTACAGTGGTGGACTATAATCTGATATTGTGAGATCTTTTAAAATAAATATCTTTCACCTGTAAATTGTTTTTTCAGAGTATTTTATCTCAGAAATAGAAATAAAACTAGAACAAAAGTCATCTAAGAGAAAGAAGTGTACAGAAAACAAAATATAAATAATCAAATGTCTTCATCATGGAATTTTATAAATGCGGGGCACAAAAGTAGAATGAATGCTAAAAGCGATTGGCATAAAGGAAGGTAAAAGAAGTCAATAACTATAGTGTGGATGGAAGAGAGAAGTAAGTATGAAGTGTGCCCATCACTTAAGTTCTGAGCTTTGCTGTCAGGTTACCAGTTGTTCTTGTTATATGACAACTGTCTGGATTCACCAAATAAAAGTTGAGTGTAAATTTCATGCCTGATAACCCAGTTAGAGAAATCAAGACAAATATCAGCATTGAATAAACATGAAAGTTCAAAGATAAGGGCTTAAATGGTAGGGACTCACAATAAGCTGAGACTAAAAAAAATTGACTTTACCCTGAGAGCCTTGTTTGAAGTGGCAAACAATAGAAATGATGATGATGATATAAACTTTCATATATTTTCTTTTTTGTCAGGGGGAGTCAGAAGCTAGGCTAGGTTAGGTAATGTTCCACCAGCAAACATCCTGCAAATTCATTGACCTAAAACAACAACATCTTGTGTGTCACACATACTACATAGCTATAAGCTGTCAGAATTCTCTGCTTCATGTGGTTCTCACTCTGAGAATTTGGCTGATAGAGGAGCCATGACTTTAGCTCTGCTTTCCAGTGGAGCATTACATGTTGTTATGGTTGAGGCAAATCGAAGTTTGAGAAATTTGCATTGACAAATTCAGTGCTCTAGCATGAAATCAATGTCATCACTTCCAAGCCAAATTATAGACAAGAATTAATCATGTGCCTAAACTCACCAAAACAAGACAGTCCTACTAAGCGCTAAGAAGCAACAAACAACTCCCAAGGTTTCCAATCTAAAACAGAGAACTGTTATGCAAAGTTTCTTTAGAGAAGGAACTTTGAAACTACTGAAAGAGCCTGCTATGGGTGTATAATAAAGAACTATAGACTACAGGGAAGACAGCTTCTTCCAGCCAAGAAGCCTTGGCAAATTGAACAAACACTGGACACAATTATCCATAAATAACTGTTCCGTATATCACCATAGATGGACACAACAGCAGCATCAGTTACACATCAAGAATTAAATAATGCAATTATCAAATTGGTCAACCACCAATAACCTTTAAAAAAAAAAGCAGGGGTAAGCTGGAATAAGGGGTGGGAAGGTATTGGATTCTAGTGTTTTCCATGATTGAAATTGAACCACAGGTACAAACATGACATCCCATTTCTTGAGGCCTAGCGAAATGATGGATTTGTTGGTACTGCCTCCTATTGGACACAGGATTGGTATTTGTTTATGCCTAGATGTTGTCAGGAGATGGTGAAGCAAATACATAATGTCTACTCTCTTAAAAATAAAGAAATGGTGGCCTATTGATTATAACTAAACTGTATATGAGCAACAGCTTGAGGACTCTATAATATAAAGAAAAAGCAAGCACATGGGGGAGAGAAATCAAATATTCAATAAGTCAGTTGTGGAGAAATGCTTCTTCTTTCATATCCCAAAGATGGACTCATTTTTTTAAATTAATTTTTATTAAAATCAAAAGGGATCTTATTTTACACTAATCCCAGTTTCCTCTCCCTCTCACCCTCTCATCCATCCCATCCCCCATCCCAACCCCATCCACTCCTCAGGGAGAGTGATGCCTCTCATGGGGATCATCAAAGTCTGTCACATCATTTGGGGCAGGACCTATGCCCTCCCCCATGTATCTAGGCTGAGAGACTATCCCTCCACATGTAATGGGATCCAAAAGCCCATTTATGCACTAGAGATAAATACTGGTTCCACTACCAGAGGCCCCATAGACTGCCCAAGACCAGGGGGCCTGCTTTGGTCTTATGCTGATTCCCCAGCTGACAGTTTGAGATCCATGAGCTACCATTTGCTCAGGCAAGCTGTTTATGTGGGTTTCTCCAGCCTGGTCTTGACCTCTTTGCTCATCACTCCTCCCTCTCTACAACTGAATTCCAGGAGTTCAGCTTACTGTTTAGCTGTGGATCTCTGTTTCTGCTTCCATCAGCTAATGGTGAAGGCTCTATCATGGCATTTAAGGTAGTCATCAATCTCATCATAGGGGAAGGACATTTAAGGCAGCGTTTCCACTATTGCTTAGATTCTTAGTTGGGGTCATCCTTGTGGATCCCTCATGCTAGATTTCTCATTAAGTCCAAAAAGGCTCCCTCTATTAAGGTATCTCTTTCCTTGCTCTCCTTCTCTGTTCTTCCCCCAACTCGACCTTCCTGATCCCCCCATGTTCTCCTCCCCCTTCCCTTCCCCCCTCTTCTTTCTCCTCCCTCCCCCTTCCCTTCCCTGTGCTCCCAATTTACTGAGTAGATCTTGTCCCTTTCTCCCATCGTGGGTCCATGTATGTCTCTCTTAGTGTCCTTTTTGCTTCCTAGCTTCTATGGGGTTGTGGATTGTAGGTTGGTTATCCTTTGCTGTATGTCTAATATCCACTTATGAGTGAGTACATACCATATTTTTCTTTCTGTGTTTGGGTTACCTCACTCAGGATGGTTCCTTCTAGTTCCACCCATTTGCCTGCAAATTTCAAAATTCCATTTTTTTTTCGATGAGTAGTACTCCTTTGTGTAAATGTACCACATTTTCTTTGTCCCTTCTTCAGTTGAGGGGCATCTAGGTTGCTTCTAGTTTCTGGCTATTACAAATAATGCTGCTATGAACATAGTTGAACAGATGTCCTTGTGATATGAATGCACATCCTTTGGGTGTATGCCTAAGAATGGAATTGCTGGATTTTGAGGTAGCCTGATTCCCATTTTCCTGAGAAACTGCCATAATGATTTCCAAAGTGGTTGTACAAGCTTGTATTCCAACCAGCAATGGAGGGGTATTCCCCTTTCTCCACCTCCTCTCCAGCATAAACTCTCATTGGTGTTTTTGAGTTTTTATCCATTTTGATAAGTGTAAGATGGTATCTCAGAATTATTTTGATTTGCATTTCCCTGCTGGCTCCAGTGGAGGGCCACTCACCCAAGAGTATATAGGCAGCTCCAATGAGACCCATGAGGATGAAAAAGAAGGGCACAGAGTTCAGTGAGTACAGATTGAGAGGTAGATCTAGGATAAAATGGAAGAAGGGGATGAAAATGTTTAAAATACAATGTCAAAGAATTAATAAAATGTTTTGAAAAGCAGGTACTGTTCTATTGATAAAAACATAACAATGATAACAAAGAGCAAATGTGAAAACATAGTGAAAATACATGCCATGCAAGTTGCAACTAAAAGAAAATTGGAGGTATCATAGTAATAACAAACAAAAAGAATCTAAGTACAGGTAAAAATCATCACCAATGATAGAAGAGGATATTATCTAATAACACATGAGTCAGTTCACCAAGAAGACATGAGAGTTGTAAATGTGTAGATTCAGAGTACACGAAGCAAACAATGATAGAATGAAAAAGTCAGATGAAAAATTACAGTCAAAGACTTTAACACTCCTGTCTCAATAACTAGATAGAAGAGCCAGAAAATTAGCAGGGACTTGAGATGGAATGACTTGTGTTGTAATTCCTATCATGACTGTACATCAGGCTTCTAGAATTAATCAAGATTAAATGAGCTCATAAGGATGGGCTCCTAGGTTGATAAAAACTTGTGGAATTTATAAAAAAAAAAGGAAACGAAAAACAGACAGGGTTCACTGGGATGCCTTAGTGGGAAAAGATGCTACACAGAAAACCTTGTTGATCTAAATTCAATCCTCATAATCCACTTGATAGAAGGATAGAATCAAGTCCTTCAAGGTTTTCTGGGACCTCTACATGTGTGCTGTGGCATGTGCGACACACACACACACACACACACACACACACACACACACACACACACACACACATCATACAGACAATAATAATAAATAAACTATTAAATTTTTAAATTGAAAAAGAGATAGATAGATAGATAGATAGATAGATAGATAGATAGATAGATAGATAGATAGATAAGAAGATATGCATGCCCAGGAAAGACCCTGTGTGCACACAACAGGAATAAGGCCATCTGTAATAAGAAAACCCTGATCAGGAGCAATATGGGCCAGTACCTTGATTTTATATTAGTTTTTCACAGCCTGATCATCCTAACATAGATGTAGCCCTGAAATTCATCACTCTCCTTCAGCATGACTCAATTTGTTCATCCAACATCAAAATATATATTCTTTTTTTTTTTGGTTTTTCGAGACAGGGTTTCTCTGTGTAGCTTTGGAGTCTATCCTGGCACTTGAGATCTGCCTGCCTCTGCCTACTGAAGGCTGGGATTAAAGGTGTGTGCCACCAATGCCTGGCTCAAAATATATATTCTTTACAAGACACAAATGAATTAAACAGTAATTTTGGCATAGAACAAAAATGGAATTGAGCTAGAGAATGGCACCCATCTAAATAATGCATGATTAGAAAACGTTTTTCACTGAACCAAAACTATATGACACATGAAACCATATGCCTGCAGCTGGTATGATGTTTAAAGAAAAATGTACAGCATCATATGCTTATATTATAAAAGGCAGGTCTCAAGTCAATGATACAAGCTCCAAGCTTAGGAAACAAGGACAAAAACTGACTCCAAAGTAAGAAGATGACATGAAACAAAATTGTAAGTAGAAATTGATAAAATGTAAAGTGGAAAAATCAGTGAAATTCCTGCCAAAAAAAATGTCCAAGGAAATTTCTCAGACAAGGGGAGCATGATATAGGTCAGAAACTTGGATCTACATAAGGAAAGGAAGAACATTAGAGAAAGTAAAGTATAAACTAAATTCCAAGAAAACATGGGTCCTTCCTTGAATTACTACTGTCTCACTAACCAATCTCTCTATTTTGAATAGCAATGGCACATTGACCTGGTGAGTTTTAGAGTTGAGTCATGATATTTCTCCAATTTAATCTTCTTCTTTTTCAATGATATCTTTGCTATCCTAGGTCCTTACATTTCTGCATAAATGTTAGGATGAGTCTAGAAATGTCTACAAAGGAACCTACTATGATTTTAACGTGGACTGTGGACCATGCATAAAGCAACTATTACCAATTACTATTACCAATAATGTTCATGGGAATAGTTGGTGGGTTTGGGTACACAGGTTATCATCAGCAGAGTTATAAGATTGTCTTTAAGATTCCTACCCCTTGACTACATTTTCCCAGTATAACTTTCTTCCCAATAGTATGGGATATCACACTTATAATTAATTTGTTATTTAGTTGAATTTTAAGCTAATAAATAAAGAAGACCAAGCTAGGATTGGTGGTAAGCACCTTTAATCCCAACACTCTGGGGAGGCAGATGTAGATCTCTGTGAGTTCAAAGCCAGCCAGGTCTACATAGTAAGTTCCAGGACAGTGATGACTAAGTAGTGAGACCTCATCTTTGAAAAGTATTACAAAATATCTTAGGAGTGTCTACTTTGATTTGGGGGAATTCTTAAAAGAGGATGAAGCATCAGAGAAACAGTCTCCTGAGTCTGCTGGCTTCAAAGAAAGCAAAAGCTACCAGTTCAGCACTTTGAATGAATCAGATTGTCTATGAAATAAATGAACTTTGGAAGATTTCCAAGCATGAGAGATACCACAGTTCCAGTTGGCACCTTTTCAGGCTGATACCCAGTAGCATCTAAGTAGATTTTGTGTCAAAGCCACATCTTTTTTATTTTTTTTACATTACCACACAATGGGTGATTAAGATCTCCATAGTCCCTTTTTCATAAAAGTAGGTTTAGTAATACATAGTGATTGTACATATTTTAGGGTATGATGTGACATTTCAATAATCCATAACGATCAGATTACAGTGACTGACACATCCATCACATATTCAACTTGCTATCATGTATTTTAAAATGCACAATTAATCATTGCTAGCCATAGTTGTCCTGCCATGCTGTGGAACATTAAAAGTTATTCCTCCAAGCCAACTGCACCTCTGTACCCATTAACAATCTTCTCTCCATCCCCTTGTCACTCTTTGTGTAGGCTCTAGCAGCTATACTCTACTTCTGAGATCAACCTTGAAACTACCGGTTTTTTAAAAGTGAGAACATTTATCTTTCTGTGCCTGACTTAATTTATTAGCATTACGCCCTCTAGTTCTATTTGTATTGTAAAATAATTTTGTGCTTTTATATGGGCAAACAGTATTTCATATTGTCATATTTTTATGCATTCATGCATCCATGGGCACTTAGGTTGACTCCATTCTTACCCTTACAATAACCATAATTGTCTCTTGAACACACTTGCATACCCAATTGTGGTATGTAAGCTCATTAATCTCATTCATAAATGCTCTTCTTTCATGGCCTAATGACCACCTGAAGACCCACACATCCTAATACATTTCTTCATCACCTTGGGGAGTAAGATTGCTTGCTTGCTTGCTTGCTTGCTTGCTTGCTTGCTTGCTTGCTGGCTTGCTAGAGACAGGGTCTCACTTTGTAGCTCTGGGTTACCTGGAACTCACAAAGAAATCTGAGGAATAGTGTTATCAAAGTTAATTCAATTAATATCTGTCTAGGGGTAGCATAGATTTATCTATTAATTGTGTAAATCCTTATACTTAACTCAAAATGATCTAACACCCAAGTATGCTTTGGTGATTTTTTAAACTACCTCTTAAATACAAATATATGCAATAAAATTATAGACCTAATTTCATACTCTTGAATTCCATCATCGGGCACCCCAAAGTCAGTAAAACATGTGACAATGGAAGTAAGAGGCCCTTTCCTTCATGCCTTCCAGAGTCTGAAATATGTGCATTTTCAAAGAGTTCACAGAATCAGACTTTCATTTTTCTTCCTTCTGGGTGGTAGCTGGTGATATGTGAGACTGTAAACAGTTCCTCAGATGACTTGCAGTCATAGCCAAAACAAGATAGACACAAAGCATTTTTCCTGGGATGAGGGTCATCAAGTGTTAGGTTGTGTCAAGAGAGAAGTGCTTCAAAAGAAATAAGAGGAATGCAATGTTGGTAGCTTCCATTTGAGATGACAGGAAAGCCGGCAAGGCAGGGACTGCTTGTAGGGAATAAAGGTCCCACTAAGGTCAGGGATAAAAGAGTAGACTGTATGCTACCTGTGCAGAAGAGTTTTAACTAACTGAAAGATGACAAAGGAGCACTGTATGTGCTAACATTCATCAATACCTACCAAAAAATGGAGTTCACAGCTTGCAGCAAACATAACTTGCCAGAAGTCAAGGCTACTACAGATTAAACAGTGGCTTTTAACAAGTAGAAAGAATCATGCATAAACATTACAATTGAAAAATGTCACCTTTTCTAACAAGCACTGGCATTTAGGATTGTGTCATTCATCACAAACACTGAGTTAAAATTCAAGTTTTCTATGAAAATCCTTAATTTATAACTGATGATTTTAATAGTCAAGAAATAAACAAGCTGTATTTTAAAAAAATCGTAATAGAGGTTTAGAATCCTCCAAGAGGACACAAAGACTTGGAACGTATAGAGAATCTTGGCGGGGAAGCAAGGACATGGCTTTCTTTCTCTGTGTTTCCTTGTGTTTTGTCAGGGAACTAAGCTTTCTTGTGAGCTGGGGATGCACACAGCCATCACATGATCTAGCTCCAACAAGTCAGCGTTGCTTCATCCACTGTCTGAGGCATTGTTCTCCTTATCCTACATTATTCTAAAGATTACACAAATCCATGATGCTATCATGTCATTTACAAATATATCAGAATTTACCTCTGAAAACTGCTAACAGTACCAATAAGACATGTAAAAATTTACAAGTAACACTTTTAATATTTGCAAGGATTGATATTCAGTTTACCTCGCTTTGTCTAATATTGGCATTTTGGAGTATATTGATTAAAACTGAATTAAACTAAGATGTAGATATAGCAAATTGTTTCCTGATTATATTTATCCAGTTTTCCTATCCCTTATTTTCCATTATGCTTGGTAGTATTTTTTGCTGAATAAATTATATGGGTGGCCCCATCATATTTACTTCAGTCTGGAGTTTGTTAATTATGTCTCATCATGTTTTAACAGATTCATCAGATTCATTATTTTCCCCACATCTCCCATAAATTGGTTATTAAAATTAAAGTCTTGATCATATTCAGCCTCAAACTTTTGGTAATAATCTTTAATAGATAATGCTGTGAGCATTCATTAAGAGGTCAAACCGGGCTCATTTTCTCAGGTGTGTGTGTGTGTGTGTGTGTGTGTGTGTGCATGTGTGTGTGCATGTGTGTGTGCATGTGTGAGTGATCTTTGCAGTTACTGATGATTATTGCGCATCTGCAATATTTTCTAGAATTTGAAAACTAGTAGTGATATTTTTTTATCTTTCCTTCTGCATTTACTATCAATTATTATTTTCTAAAATTTTATTTATTTTATGTGTTGGGGTGTTTGTCTGCAAGTACTACATGTGTGACTGGTGCCTGCAGAGGTCAGAAGGAGGTATCAATCCCACTAGAACTGGAGTTATAAATGGTTGTGAGCTGCCATGTGGGTGCTGGGAGACCAACCTGGATCCTCCACAAAAGCAATAAATTCTCTTAACCACTGAGCCATCTCTTGAGCTCTACAACTACTATTCTTTTAGTAGAAACTTCTACTTTTAATTAATTCAGTTATTGTTTTGTGATTTTCAATGTAGGAAAGAAAGAATAAAAATTTCTTAGAGCTTATCTTTCCATTTTCAAAACAGGTATTGGTTCTCTAGCACATCCAAAGTAGGTTTAAAGGTGGAGTGAGCTTTTGTGTTTAAGTCAGAATGAACACATGGATTAAACATACATAAATATGCCCAAATATTATAATTGTTATTATCAGGAATAAAATTGCCCCTACTCCAGTGGTTCTTATGTCTTTCCACTCTCTTTCTTTCTTTCATTTCTTGTTCCCCATTGCTAAAATTCCTATTTCATCTTTAGGTTTATTCTTCCTGTTTAAGATAAGCCAATATATAGTCTACTTTTCTTGAAGCAATGGATTACATATTACATATACATCTACTTTTCTTTTTCACATACTAATATGTGCTAGAAGTCATTTACCAGCATATACTCTACTTCGTTCCTTGTTATAGATATATGATGTTCTTGTGCAGATGTAAGACAACTTTTCAGTTTCTTGTTGAGGGAATTTGAGTTGTTTCCCATATTTTGCAATAATTTGTTGCAGTGAATAACCTTGAAGATTTCTTTTCCCATAAGTTTGCCATTATATCTTTGCAATACATTCCTGGAAGTAGGATTAGCAATTCGAAGGGTCAATGTGATTTTGCTAGGAATTACAGTTTTCCATTATAGGTACCATTTTGCACCACAAGCAATGCGAAGAGCAAAAAGATGCATTTTGAATGATGGGAATCTGTGCTAATTTTAGGCAATAGATATATTCCCTTGATCACAACCCAATTAGCTTTATACTTTCTGTTGGCAGTATCTGGGCATTGCCCACAAAGCCAATAAACTGCTCCTTTTGGTTCTGTACACAGGGAGCAGAGGAAACTAATTATTTCATGGGGCTGGAATTGGCCCACCTCAGACCTTCCCAGTGGGACAGGATGTGATCCTAGCTTCACAAGCTGCACACAACTTAGATGGCCAGACTCCGACAGGGCAGAAGCCTAGCAGGCATGCTCTTCAAATGATCATACAAGATAACGGGAGCTGTAGATCCACACAGGCAATAACATCATCTGCTTTGTATGTGCTCATCTTTATGTCACTCCCCTGCGGAGAAAGCCACTCAGGATCCTTCCCATCTGGGTTGTCAAATCCAGGCTTATCTTCCCAGTGTCCGGCTCCTCCAAACAAATCAGCCTCCAGTCTGTTCTCCCCTGCATGGCTCCTCTGCTTTTGCCAAACCAAGTTGCTTGCCATTCCTTACACTTGTAAAGATCCTTTATGCCTGTGAGTATAGCTTGTCTTGTTCTATAGCTGAATGCTAGATATTAGCCAAGCCATTCTGCTTGCTTCCTCAAAAACCAGGCAGCATCAAACTCCACTACAGTCAACAACTGTTTCATGAATTGCAGGTCACATGAGGACTGAGGTTTCCTACATCCACAAGAAGCTCTCAAACAACTACCATTGAATTCTGCTCATGGCGTGGGACTCATATGTGCTGGAAACCTTAGGACCTAGCACTTAAATTTATAGCCAGGTGTATATCAATCTGGAAGGCAAAGCTAGAACCACTGAACTGGACTTATTTTCTCCAGCAATGAGTAGCAAATGAGAGATCCTTGTTCATACACATATTACAACACATCTCCATATACTGTGACATCATAGGGGAAAAAAAACAGGCTACAAAAAGCAAATGTCCATAGAAAACACAGTAAACCTTGATGCACACACATCACATGCATCAAATGGAGATGCATATAGTTCATAGGATAGCCCCTTCTTTTGAAAAAAAGAAATTTCAAAATTGATTAACCAGGATTATGAAAAATGTATGAGGAAAATGTACAGTCATACATGATGAGCATCCACTATCTGAAACACTTGGGACTAGAAGTGCTTTGGACTTCTAACTTTTTCAGATGTCAGAATATTTGCATTACATAATGAGCTATCTTGGGAATGGAACCCAAATCTAAACATGAATTCATTTATGTTGCATATGTACCTTACACACACAGCTTGGAAAGAATTTTATATACTATTTCAGTAATTTTCTGAGTGAAGCTAAGTTTCATGGTGTCAAATTCTTTGAGTGTTGTATCCTATCAGCACTGAGAACAATTCATATTTTGGAATTCATATGTTCAGATTGGGTATTTGCAACCTGTATGTGATTTACACTTACAGATTCTAACATTATTTCTGCATATGAAGTTTCCAGATTAATTTTCCATAAATATATTTTTTGGTGTGCAGTATAATGTTGTGATGAACATGAATTACTTTTGAAATAAGAAAACTATGTAAAATTGAAGTCACATAAAAAGCACTACAGCAAGTCAGGCAATGGTGGTACAAGCCTTTAATCCCAGCACTTGGGAGGCAGAGACAGGCAGATCTCTGTGAGTTCAAGGCCAGCCTGATCTACAGAGCCAGTTTCAGGGCAGGCCCCAAAGCTACAAGGTGAAACCCCTTCTTGAAAAACAAAAAACCAACCAAATAAAAAGCAGTACCACATCTATTTGTCAAAAGTATTTTAGATACATAAATATAATAATGTATAATTTTGAACTTGATCAATCCCTGACATGTCCAAAGAGCTTTGAAATATTCTAAAAAGAACCAAAGACAATCACCATTTTAATCTTGAGCCAGTATTTGAATAGGCATTATTTATAGTCATTATTTCCAAAGATCAAAGCAGCCTTCCCCTCCCTAGTTTCGAAACAAAGCAAAGAGATGAACTTGCTGAATCCTCTTTGGAAACACGTGGATCTTACCTCATCTGTAATGGTATGTTGTCGACTGGAAAGAAGACAGAGGCAGAGAAGAGCCAGAAATAGAGAACTGATGTGGATCTCTAATCCCTGCCTTAATACTAAGGAGAGGTGTTGTTTGTGCACCCTCATCCAAAAGCAATAGAGTGTTTCTACAAGAAAAGGACTTGGGGAACAAATGCATTCTGGAGGGGAAAATTTAAAGAATAAACTGATTTTCCTCTAAAACTGATAAAGTAATGGTGGGAGGCAGCCCAAATTATAGGGGTGTCAGTACTGTAGTTGGGTGCTTTTTAATGAGTTGCCCTGGGCAAACATACCTAATCAACCTCTAGTATTCATTCTGTTACTGCCTACATCTGTGCACATTGGTTCTTATTTTTATGCCATAATAAGCTAGAGACACTAGAAACCTTCCTCTATTTTTAATCTTTCAAAACCTATCTAGTCATATGGCATTTCTAAAGGCAACCCCCTTTTATTTGGGGTTGTTAACTCCCTTACCAAAACAGACTCAGCTCAGGGGCTTCCCTGGTTTTTCTTCCTCCTCCTTCCACTGTTTCCATTGTATTGTTTGTTTATCCAAATAAACATGTGGACGATATGAGACTGGCCCCCAAATAGTCGAATTTCCATCTCCTGGAATGGAAAACTATTCACCACAATCTCTCTCTCTCACTCCTGCTCCAACATGTTGGAGCAGCACTGACTTCTCAAAATAAAGAATAAGGTGATGTGGACATGCTTTAGCACTCTAATAAACTGATCGTCCCAATTCATGTCTAATTCACAGTCTAACACAACACAAACCAACTACTTTCACAATAATCCTGCCTAACAAAAACTCCCAAAGCAATTCTTCCTAGTGCCTGGTCAGTGCCTCTCTGCCATCCTTGATGGTCTTTGGACTGTAGCTTCATCACTCCTAACTTTGCCCCCATCATCACATGGACATCTTTCTTTTGTTTGTGTCACCAACGAAATATCCCTCTCTCTTGCAAACATTCCAGTTGTTGGATCTAGGGCCTCCCAGAATCCACTATGACCTCATATTAACCCAATTATATCTGCAAAGGCCTTACTTAAAAATAACTGCACATTCACAGATTCCAGGTAGATATGAATTAGGGTAACACACCATTTGCTCTGGTTTGAATATGGTTTTACTGTTCTGTAGTCTATGTTGAAATTTAATCCCGGATGTGGTCCATTAAGATGTGGAACCAGTAGAACTGTTAAGGATAATTAGAGCTCTGCCCCCACTAATAGTTTAAACCATTCATGTGATTAATGCATTAGTGAGTTTGATGGGTGATCTAGAATGGACCTACTGTGGGAATCAGTTTGACCAGATCTTTATCATTTTCCTTCTCTCATTCTGTCTCTCAACATGTGATGCTCTGAGCCATCTTAGGACTCTGACAAGAGGAAGGCAATTACTAGATGTAGCTTTTGATCTTGGACTAAAAGTATGAGTCGAATAAACTTTTCTTTATAACCTGCTTAGTCTGCGATTTGTTATTAGCAACAGAAGATGAAGTAAAATTGTCCAACCCACTACAATGCTACATATGCTAACATTCTGTTGGCTGAAGCAAAACCACCTAGCTAAGTCCAAAAAGTCCAGACATGCACTCTACTTACTCAAACGGGATTGCCACAAAGTCTGACAACAAAGTGGGGGAACAGATCATTCTATTACAGAGCAGGAGACACTACTCCAGGCTGCCAGAGGTCATGCAGTGTTTTTAAACATTTTATGCAGCCATATCATATTTTGTAGTTCACATCTGGAATATATATGTGCATTGAAGAAAGTGTGACTCTATTGGGACAGAGAATAACAGTATTCTATCAAGTCAGTGTAGGACATAAAGTTCAAGTTGAGCATTTTTCTGAGCTTATCTCCTATAATCATCAAAATAACTCCATGGAGTAGTTATTAGTTATTATCAATTCCCATTTTGCAAACTGAGGCTCAGGCAAGTTAGAACAGCTGCCCAGGTTTCTTGACACAATCTTAGTATGACCTCTGAGCTTGCATATTAATACAGTAACCAAGCAGATCAGACTCTGGGCTTCTGTTCCAGCTCTGCTCTAAGTAAGGCATGGAAACATGATGAAAATGAATATAGAGCTTTGTGTTGGCCACAAACTTTGAATTTATAATGATGAATTGGTGCCTGGGCATTGCAGATGATGAATATTTGTTTGAATTGTCAACCAAATAAGTACTTGATGATGGGTTGGGACCTAAACGCTTCTTTGTGTTGGTATAAAAGGCAATGACAGGCATTTTCTGAGACATTAATTAGTTCTGGGTAATATTAAAATGGTAATTCACTTGACAGCACTCTGTCTTTATGTGAGGTACAAGACTTTGAATTTTCTCAAAGACACAATCCTCAAACCTGGATCTAGTTGACTTCCATGTGCAGGCTTGGCCTCATCCCAGACTGTGGGTCTGATCTTGTAGTTTCACAGTGTATTAGGAAGTGATCATCACAGCAAGTTCAGTGATAGGGCTTGAGCAGAGAAACCAGACCCAGTCTCTTGGTAAATTCCAAATGTACGAAAGAAGCTTTGCTCTTGTGTGTTTATTCATCCATCAGTTCTTTCAAGTAACATTTGTTAGCCACATACCATTTGCCAGCCTAGGTGAGATACAGAGAATAAAAAGACAAAAAATAGAGAAGAAAAGAGATTTCTGTCTTACAAATGTTTATGGTTCCCACAGTCAAGTTTCGGCATGTGCCCCAGCTTGGAGAATTCAGTGTCATTGCAAGCTCGATTCTCTGGGACTGAGACTGAGACAAAAATGAGTGTGCAGAATGTTTCCAGGGAGTTCTCCTAGGACCAATACCTGTGCAAAACTGCCAAGGAGGCAGGAGTGGATGGGGTGCACAGTGAACAGCCATGCTAAAGACTTCAAATCCATGTCTTCTGATACAGCCACATTTGGAGATCCAGTGTTTACAGGGAGATAATTAAGAGAAAGGAGGTTTTAAGAGTGGAGTCTTAATGTGTCAGAATTTGTCTCTTTCTAAGGAGAGGAAGAGACAGCAAAAAGAACTCCTTTTCTCCATGTTGGTACAAAAGAAAGGTAATGTGAGGACAAAACAGGCAGGTGCTACAAGCCAGGAACCAAACCTGCCATTACCTTATCTTAGATTTCTAGACTCCAGGACTGTAAGGAAGTAAATGGCTATTGTTTACACTTAATCAGTCTATGGTATTTGGCTAAGTTAGCCTGAGCAGAATAGCATACAGTCCAAATAAAAGGCTCAGTCAAACCCACAGGCAGATCTGGAGCTGAGATAGTCCCAGATTGTCTCAAGTTTTGGTAGGAGCACAGGTTCATCAATGGGAAAGAGATATGACCTTAGATAAGATAGTTCTACTTAGTGAAAGTGGCTCTCTTGAATTGAGGCAGCCTCAGAGGGCTGACAATTCAGACTTTGTAGAAACCCTCCCAGTGGCAATGGGACTAAGATCTTCATTTTCTGCAGGTATCATCATAACTCCATGTCATCTTGTGCCCTAAAACACTAAGTCCAAGATCCAGCCTTATTTCCAGAAGTCTCTATTTATGACCCCCTGGGAAATGGCAACCAGGTTTTGACTCCTTCTCTATGACAATGGTATGGTATCTTCTTGGTCTCTGATCTCAGCCCTCTGTTTTTCTGCCATATCTCTTCATGGAGCCTTGTCCCTGCAGATGTACTCTGCTCACATGCAAAAACCCCATGCAGGAATTCCCTAAGGTTCACTAGTCTCCCCTCTCCCTATCACTCCCCACATTCTGTTTATAGTCATCACACATTCCACCTATCTATAGATTCCTGATTGACTCAACCCAAAGTTGAAAATATATGGGGGGCAATGTGTCTGTGCTGAGAATGCAAAGATTTTTGTCACTATATTGCAGCACAAAATGACACAACAACTATTTACACAGCATCTGTACTACATTAGGTATTATGAATAATATAGTGTTATAGGAGAACATGTGTAGGTTCTATGCAAAAAATGACACCATTTTCTATAAAGGAATTGGATTTCTATGTATTTTGGTAATTGCAAGATGTCCTAAAATCAGTGCCCCAGGGATTTCAAGGGATGACTATGCTTGGCTTCTTCTGTCCATCTGGAACACTGTGTTCTGCCTATACTGCCCTTAAGCATTTCCCTTATCTCCATTAACATGCCAATTTCCTGGAAATTCCTTTCTCAATAGTCAGCTGACCATAGAACACAAAGCCCCCATCTACCAAATTCTGAAAGAATTTCTCATTCTCTGGCTTGCATAACATACACTTCAAATTGCAGTAGGAGGTAAGGGCTCCCAACTGCAAATTACTCTGATATGCTTTGGACAGAATTCAAGATTGTATACATAGTAAAGGCTCTGAAAAATATCTCAGGAAAAGAACATATTTAATGATTTCAGTTATCTGTGGCTATATATTAAAGCAACCCCAAAATATATAAATATAAAAGATGGTGGTGGCACATGCCTTTAATTCCAATACTCAGGAGGCAAGGGCAGGTGGATCTCTATGAGTTGGAGGCCAGTCTGTTCTACAGAGTGAGTTCCAGGACAACCAGAGCTACATAGGGAAACCCTGTCTCAAAATAAATAAATAATAAATGAAAATAGAAACAAGATATTTTCTCTTAAAATACATTGTTCTCTTCTTTATTATGATTTTGTGGTCAAATATACAAGTTTTATTTGTGTATACTCAATCTGCAAATGCTAGAAAGTCCAACATGACTTCACTCTGAGTCTCAATGAGAATCCATGGGATCTCTACACATGCCTATCATGAGATGTTCACAATATGATGAGCATAGGGGCTGCAGAAATGGCTCAGCTGTTAAGAGTGTCCACTGCTCTTTAAGAGAACTGGGTTTAGTTCCTAGTATCCACATCAGGCAGTTCGTACCTACCTGGAAGTCCAGCTCCAGCAATCCAATGTTTTTGTCTGAACTCTGCATATACTGCATTCACACACATATCCACATAGACATATACATATGCAAATATCAAAAATAAATAATTTAAAATATAGTGATCTCAAAGAAGACATACTTCCAAGAGGGAGGAAATGGAGACTACTTAGTTGTCTTAAAGACTGAGCTTAGAAATCCCAAAACATCACTTCCATCATATTCTATTAGTCCAATCATGTCACTGCTACTTTACACCCAAGTTGTGAGAACAGAGTCTTAACATAAGAAAAAGCATGCATGGAGGAAAGTCCATGGGAGATAGTGTAAGTCAGATTTTTCAGTAATTATTGGAAACAATGAGAAACATTTGCCTCATTATTGAAAACAACAAAATCCACTATTCCACATAGCCAGTTTATGAATTCCTGTTATTATGTGATCAGAGTCTCACTATTTTAATTTTAGGTTCCAAATCTCAAAAGTCAAATAAAGATACCTATTCAAAAACCAGCGAGTTAAGAAATTTACACTAGACTTCCAAACCTTAAGAATCTACTACTACATAGATGGTGACACAGAATAGCAAGACTGAGGCATTCCTAACAATTTGGAAGAAAAGTGCTATTGCTCCCTCTGTGTATCTAATCCTCCTGTCTGATTTTATGCTTACCAAACAATTGTATGGTTATGAAATCCTCAAAGTATCTGCTGTGGCCACTTCTCTGACAACCACTGAGTAGATTTGAATGAAGCTAGTGATCTGGCTTCAAGTTCCTGTGAGATTAGTTGGTTTAAAGATACGCTCATTTTCCTTTCCAATGATTGGCCCAAGAATGACTTGTGATCAAATTTCAGGCAGAGTGAGGTGTCTTTTTTTTAAGTTTTGATAAAAATTTATTGGAAACAAAATAATAGAAAGCCTCTTTCCTCTTGCCCACTCCTAAAAGGAAACAACTCAGAGTCTTACCACTTGTCACACCTAGCTGAATGACATTGATTATTTTCCATCAGTTAAGAAGTAGTTTGTGGAGAGCCAACAATGGAAAGTTATAAATCAAACTATCTGGTGTACATATATGCACAATGGCTGATAAAGCATACAATCCCTAGAATAATATCCCTTTCATAAAATGAAAAATAACACCAATTCTCTGGAATACATATTTCTGGGCCAGATAGCAATAATTCTTTTTCTGGAGATGAAGGTAGTTCCAAAGGTAATAGATCTTTATGAAATAATCTCCATTGTCTTTTAATGTTAACATCACAGGTGAATACTGAAGTTTATCTTGCTTTTGTAAGACCTTACTAGAAGATGTAAGATGTATTGAAGAACATGATTTCATTATGAAAAAACATTTTAGTGCTACTGCTTTGGTAATTAATTACAGAATGATAAATATTTCACTTTAGCATGGCAATGATAGAAAACTTAAACTTTCTTCTGATTTTTCTCTTCCAGACATAGACAATTCCATACCTTAAAAATTGTTATTTGCTATTCTTCACTTCTGGTACCAAACTTGATAACATTTACTGGTCTTTAAGCTGCATAAAATTGAAAATTCAACTCAAACTGTCTTCAACTGTAATAAAAAAAAAGTCTTGGCAATCAAAACTAAAGTTCAGCTACATAATATACATTAACCTTAGTTGATTAAAGACAGCGTAAAAGAAGGGGGGCTTTTATCTCTCAGTTCTGACACTAACACAGTCAGCTCCATTGCCATCATGACCCCAGGATGCCCCCAGCTGCAAGTAGAGCTGGTCGCTTCTTATTCATAGCCAATGACAAGCTGTCTTCCCTTAACTAGGCTAACCATTAAAGTTGCATTTCTTGTTTCCCATTGGGCCAAGTTAATTTAAGCAGTCCTATGTATAAACTCATATTCAGTGGCTAAAATGACTAGATTAGATAGATTAGATTAGACAAATAAGGTATCACAAATATAGGGTCAAACAGCTTCCCTTTAACTGTATTAAATACATGTGGGAGTATCTGACATGTAAACAAAATAGAAAATTTAGTTAGAGTTGAGTAAAGGAGAGATTAACACCAGGAGAAGAACATTATTTCCCACTACATTGACTTTGGATTCTCAGAGGTAGAGAATAGGGCCATTTTACTCAACAGAATGAATGTTCCTTCCTGGAATGTAAGAAAATGACATATCAATTATACATCTATCTTTCATGCTTTGACTACTTTGGATCAAGTTTTTTTTCCACTAGAATCACATCTGACAAGGCTCAGCCAATACTGCTTACTGGATCAAGTTACATTCATTCAAATTAGTCCCCTACTCACAATGATTCACTTTTCAGTCTAAAACAGTGTTGCTATGATAAAGTACCTTGACAAAGTCAAGTTAAGCTCACAGTTCAAGCTTGTAGCTCATCATGATGGGAAAGTCACAATAGCAGGACTTTCTGTATTTTTGTTTTTACTTACTTTTCTGTTTATTTCATATTTATTTTGTAAATCTTCATTGAAAAACTTGCCACAATATGTTGTGGGATATTTGTACACTGTGTGAAGATGTAATGCTGTGGTTGGTGTAATAAAAAGCTGAACAGCCAATAACTAAGCACAAGAGTACAGGCTGGACATCCAGGCAGAGAGAGAGAATGCTGGGAAAAAGAAAGGAAGCCTCACCAGCTGTGTGACTTTTGTTTATGTTACATTTGTTTAACTCTGTGAAGCTGTGATTCTTTGCCTGTCTAAAACACCTGGTGGTCTAATAACGAGATGAATGGCCAACAGTGAGGCAGGAGCAAGGATAGGCAGGGCTAGCAGGCAGAGAGTATCAATAGAAGAAATGAGGATAGAGGAGCAACAAGAGAACAAGGAGAGATGACACCAGGGGGCAGCTACCCAGCCATGGATAAGAGTGAATGTAAGGTATACAGAAATAGAGAAAGATAAAAGCCCAGAGGCAAAAGGTAGTTGAGATAATTTAAGTTAAGGGAAGTTGGCAAGAAACAAGCCAAGCTAAGGCTGGGAACTCATAACTAAGAATAAGCTACCACATGTGATTTACTTGGGAGCTGAGTGGAGGGCTCCTCAAAAACCCAAAAGAGTTAAAAACCAACCCACTACAACCAGCTGCAAAGGGAAGTTTCTCTCCTGCCTGCCAGTTCCCCAACCAACTCAAAGGCTGAATATGAGTTATAAATGGTCAGTCAATAGCTCAGACTTGTTACTAGCTAACTCTTACACTTATAAATTAACCCATGTTTCTATTTACGCTTTGCCACATGGCTCATAGCTTGTTACCTCATTTTTACACATCCTGCTTGTTCAGTGGCTGGCTGGCAGCTCCTCTGACTCCACCCTTCTTCCCACCATCCTTAGTTTGGTCACCCTGCCTAAACTTCCTGCCTGGCTACTTGTCAATTAGTGTCTTATTATACCAATTCTAGTGACAAATATTTACACCGTATAAGAGTATTCCACAGCAACCAGCCAGACAAAGAGGAAGCAGGATGAACAATACAGAGATGAGTTAATGAGCTTTGTGGAAGAACATAGATTAAAGAATATGGGTTAATCTAAGTTATAAGAACTACTTAGGAATAACCTAAACTAAGGCTGACCTTTCATAATTAATAAAAAGTCTCCATGTTGTTAGTTGTGAGTTGGCAGTACAAAAGAAAATCCAACTACATATGGTGCCCATCGTGAGGTACTCAAAGATCTAAACATAAGGCCTGAGAAAGCTAAGTTCTGGACAAAGAGCCAGATGTGGCTTCCTAGATCTGCAGTCTCTTACGTGGGCCAGTTCTCAGTGTACAGAGGTCTGACTCCCAGCCATTGCCTGCAGGTTTGAGCCAACCACCAGTGAAGAACTATTCTACATGACTAGCCCTTTAAGGCTTGGCCCATGTGGCCAAAGAGTAGTTCAGATGCATAGAAAGCCAGTTTCAGACACAAAAACCTCTAAAAAGATACAATATGCCTAAAAAAGTGCTTAGGTGCTAAAGAAAGAAAAGAAAATGGGTATAGTCAGTCATAGAAAAAAATAGTTTAAAAATAATGGTTTTTAAAGAGAGAGTAAAATAACATTAAAAAAATAAGCCACATAAGGATGGTAAATATTATAAACATATGGAGTTGTACTTTATATGGTGCTTTGTTAATATTGAATTTTTAAACGCTAATGAAGAGGTAGGGTGAGTGGTGGTCATTTGGTGGATTACGGATCTTTGTCATTGTTTAAGTGGGTTGGTTACAAGTTGTTATTGGCCATAGTCGGGGAGGAAACTAAGCACAGGAGATTAGATTCATGGATCTTGTTCTTAAAAGAAAATAGGGGGTATTAAATATTTTACATTGGTATGGATTTTTGTATATTGATACAAATTTAAGGATATTTTTGTTGCACTGTATACATATTTCTACTCTTGTTTAAGGTATTGTACCTATAAAACTCATTTAAAAATGTAATGTAAAGTTGTAGTCCTTGAAAGCCATTTAGGATAATAAAAAAGACAGGTTAGTAGTCAGTCATCTCTAACAATCAAACTTATAGTCATGTTAGTTATTTTTTCAAAGTCCAACAAAGACATTTTAAATAGATGGTCTTCAAACACTGCAAATACCTACAGAATGTGGCATTTAAAATGTTTTAATAACCTGAGGCTTTTCATGACAGTCAGACACATCTGCTCCTGGCAGCACCAATTCACTTCAGAAAAGGATGATGGGCATCAAAGAACTTCCATATGGAGTTTGTTTCCTTTGTGGCAATGTTAGCCAATGGACCAAAAAAAAAGTCCTTGCCTCGACTGCCAACAGTATGCTGTCCAAACTGGACACTCATGACATAAAAGAAAATGAAAGAAAGTGGCTGCAAATTTTGCCGAGACAAGGTAGGATAGTTCTTCAAAATTTCTGCTGCATAGAAAAGTCTGTCAGATATTCTAGGCCTGTAGGCTGAAGATGGATACCTGAACATTGCAGAGGAACCTTGGATAACTGTTCAGGCATCCAAATATTCCTGTCATTTCTATAGTTTTGGAAGTTGTTTGTTCTGCAACTGTTGTTTACTCGACTAATATCGTCTCAGGTCTGGGATGGGGTTAAAGACTAGATAGTTTTAGTTATTACTTTCCTTGTCACCAAAATCAAAAAAGAAACTTACAGATGAGATGCAAAGTATATAAGGTTGTAAAAACATAAAAGCTTCAGTTGTTTCTCTAAGATGTTTTAAGGCCTAAAAGGATTACAGTTAGGATGGAAGCTATGATAGAAAATGGTTTGGGTATAAAACTTTAAATTCATCAAGATAGGATAGATAATAGAGTATTTTCTCTGAATATGCCAAATACAAATGGACTGAGCATTGTGAATATAATTCTTCCTGGTAAATTTTCTTTTTTTTCTTTTTTGGTTTTTTCGAGACAGGGTTTCTCTGTGTAGCTTTGGACCCTATCCTGGCACTCGCTCTGGAGACCAGGCTGGCCTCAAACTCACAGAGATCCACCTGCCTCCACCTCCCAAGTGCTGGGATTATAGGCGTGTGCCACCTACGCCCGGCAATTTTTCTTATTGTGTATAGTTTTGCTATGGTAGAGTTAAAACCTTTCCTTTTTATTTAGACAAGAAGGTGGAAATGTCGTGTGATATTTGTACACTGTGTGAAGATGCATTGATGTGACTGGTGTGATTAAAAGCTGAATGTCCAATAGCTAGGCAGGAGATATAGGCAGGACTTCTGGGCAGAGAGAAAGAACTATGGTAAGAAGAAAGGCACAGTCACCAGCCAGATGCCAAGGAAGGAAGATGGACAATATAGAGATGAGCTCACAAGCCTTGTGGAAGAATGTATATTTAAGAATATGGGTTAATTTAAGTTACAAGAACTAGCTAAGAATAAGTCTCAGCTAAGGTCAAGCCTTCATAATTAATAGTAAGTTTCCATGTTGTTATTTGTGAGCTGGCAGCCCCAAGAAAAATCTGACTACAACATCTTTTTATCATATTCTTTCCTCCTCCAACTTCTCCCAAATCCTCCCCACCTCCATCTTCACCCAGTTTTGTGTTCTCTCCCTCTCTCCCACTCTTCTTTCTCAAAAACCAAGAAACAAAACAACAAAAACCACAAAAAATGGAAATAAAAAGAGGCAAACAAACAAAAAGAAAAGAAAATCAGTAATATAAAAATAACCAAACCAAACCAAAAAGCACACAAAATAAATATTCAGTATATTTTATACTGGCTTACTACTCCTGGGCAGGCCCCAAGCACAGGAATATGATTGATATACCCTATCTGATTGATATACCCTATTGATATACACTATATCTGAGAAATTTGATTAATTTTCCCTTTCCAAGTGGGTAATAATTAAAAACAGCCTCATAGTTAGGGTGGGACTCTGCGTCCACTCCCCCTTCTCAGTGCTGGGATTTTGTTTCATTTGAACTTGTGCACGTCTTGTATATGTTGTCTCAGCCTCTGTGAGTTCAGATGTATACATGTCCTGTTGCATCTTTTGGTACTTTACATGTACTTGACCCCCCATAATCTCATAGGGAGTGGCACTATTAGGAGGTGTGGCTTTGTTGGAGTGGGTATGGTCATGTTAGAGGAAGTGTGTCACTGTCAGGGTGGGCTTTAAAGTTTCATACACTCAGGATAGCACCCTGTGTGTCATTTGATTTCCTGTTGCCTGCAAGGTGTAGCAGTTTCAGCTCCAGCACCACCTCTGCCTGTATGCCACCATGCTCCCTGCGGTGACAATAATTGACTGAATCTCTGAAACTGTAAGCAACCCCCTCAATTAAATGTTTTCTTTATAAGAGTTGCCATGGTCCTGGTGTCTCTTCACAGAAATAAAAACCTAAGTAAGACACATATGTAGGATGCTATTTCCTTAACAGTACTTTGAAGCAGTTGGTTATACTCGAGAAGTAAAGAGTAATGAATGTTTGTGCTCAGTTACCTTTCTTCTTTTTATACAGTTTAAAATTCTAGCCCAGGGAATATTACCATCCACAGTAGGCTGATCTTCCACCTCAATTAAACTAGTCAAGATAATTGCCCCCAGGCATACCCAGAAGCCCATCTCCCAGTTGATGCTAGATCTCACCAAATTGACAACTGTTATTAACCATCACAAGCATCAACAGTTGAAATAACTGGATTAATATATAAAAGGAGGAATTGGAGAGACGGGTTCAGTGGTTAAGTTCACTGGCTACTCTTTCAAAGGACCTGGGTTCAATTCCCCAAAGCCACCTGGCGGCTAGCAACTATCTGTAACTTCAGTTCCAGGCAATTCAAGATCCCTTTAGGGCCTCTACAGGTTCCAGGCAAGCATATGGTATACATACATACATGTGGGCAAACACATAAAATAAAATAAATGAATCTTTAAAAATGTTTATAGACATGAAAATAAAATGTAAAAATTATGGTGGCATGTATAGATGCATTAACAAATTGACTCCCAAGTAGTCCTCACAAAATGTGTGTGTATGTATGTGTATGAGAGAGAGAAATCTAGCAAACCAACATTTCTAATATCTCACATGTTCTATCGGTAACCCTCTTTAAATTCCCCACTGTCCACTATAAATATATTTCCTTCTATTACTTCTCCAAAAGAATTGTCAAATAGAAGACCACTGTCATCTGTTTCACAAGCATGCAGGTAGTCTCCCTAAAGAGAAAAGGACTTACTTCTACATTAACAAATGGGTTCTTAAACTTCCTTTAATCCTTAGAGCCTATAAAATAGTTCTACCTTAATTATTAGGAGAAATATCCTAGAGTGTAAATGTCAAACATTGAGCCTGGGGGCCAAATCCAATCTGCAGAAGGTCATCATTCAATGACACAACCTCATTGAAAACAGCTTTACCTCCACTGGCATTTTTTATGAAATATTGGTTCAGTCCACCAGGATTTTCTTGAAAGGAGATTGGTTTGTGAGTAAATTTAAGTTGACAGTCTTGTCCTAAGGTAACAAAATGCCATTTTTTGAAAATGTAAGATTTAATGCAGCAAAACATTATTATTTACCTGAAACTAAGCCCTTCAAAAATCTAGAAAAAGGAGGCACACCAGACCTGCAACATTTGGCTCCGTTCAGTGTGTGTGTGTGTGTGTGTGTGTGTGTGTGTGTGTGTGTGTGTGTGTGTGTGTGTATACACACATACACACAAACCTCATGAACAGTAGTATGCTCCAAATAAACATTCACACATTGGGCATTATATTCTTGGATTTAATTTCTAATCGTCTTAGTATATATCATCCTGTGTTTAATTTTTTCCTTTCTCACTCAAGTTTTTTCAAAAGGTGATTAAAAATGTAGTTTGATTTTTGCATGATATCACCAAAGGGTGATGTCAATTTTTCCTCTCTCTCATCTTAAGAAAAACTCATACTAATGTTGTGCTTATTTCACAACTTAACACACAGACAGACAATATCTGCAGGCACTATTGTGGCTAATCTGAAATTATTAACAAATGTCTTAACTGGAGCCCCAAATTAAGGAAAAATTTCAAGGTAGGTTTCTTAACTCACATGGGAGATTACCATAGTGTTTTCCAGATTCTCTTAATTTGGAATTATATTATAGTGTTTTGTTTTTGTTTTTGTTTTTCAAGACCGGATTTCTCTGTGGATTTGGAGGCTGTCCTGGAACTAGCTCTTGTAGACCAGGTCTCGAACTCACAGAGAACCACCTGCCTCTGCCTCCCGAGTGCTGGGATTAAAGGCATGTGCCACCAACGCCCGGCTATTATAGTGGTTATTTTAACATTAACACTAGGATGTACTTTGTTTAATGGGTGCTAATCAATATTCTTAGGTAGAAAATACAAAGGAAGAATTTTTCATCAAAAATTCCAGCCTTATCTTAAATTATTAAAATTATAAGTGCTATTTTTACTTTGTTATATTATTTCTTGCATAGTAAATCATACCAAATTTCAGTATTAATTCTTTGTGTCATTCATTATTTATAGTATCTAATATTATCAGCTTCTACTATTATCAATGTACATAAGTTTCTACTTCAATACAATACTATCAACTGTTCATATCAATCAAAATCAAATGTCTAGTAGGCAATGTTTCAATAACAATACATTTATATGTCAATATGACTAGAACAACAAGCTAAGGTGGCAAGAATGGGCAAGAAATGCCTTAGGCCAAAAAAGAGGAAATATTTTGACAATTTTTAAGTTAACTAGATTAGCAATTGATTTTTATAATAAAATTATTAATAAACTAAACCTCAAAACTCATATTTTGAACAAACTATGTTTATTTTATTTGAAGTAGTTTCCTAACATTGAGTTTGGTAAAACCATGCTTCAATAGATTTCCTGGGAAGTTTACATCTATTCATTCCAAATAAAGAGAACAACAGCAGAAAAAATAAACCATTATGTCCAAGTTCAGCTTGCTGTACTAGTTAGTTTGTTGGCATTGCTTAAAAAAGCATGATGAGTAAAGGGCTAGTTAGAGGAACTAACTAGGAGGCATAGCACTGAAATGTCTGCTCCAGCATGGATGATGGTTCATTAGTCATAATTGCTGAATTGCATTACTGGACTTAGTACTCTGTGTAGGCTGTTACTCTAAAGAACAGTTACCCATTCCCTACCTCCACCCCTGAAATTGTTCACCATTGATACAACCTCCGGGAAAGGGGTCCTGAGTCCTATGCATTTCTTGAGCTACTCAAATGTAGACCATGAAAAGGTGTGCATCATGATTACTTTTTATCAACTTGACACAAACTAAAGACACCTGAGAATAGGAAAACTGAACAGAGGAATGGCTCCCAGTAGCTTGTCTGTGGAGAGTTTCTTAGATAGCTAATTGATGGAGGAGGGTCTAGCCCATTATGGGCATGTAAGTCGTCTTGGGTTGTAGCAATCCAGTAAGCAGTGTTCATCTCTGGCTTCTGTTTCATTTCCTGCCTCCAGGTTCCTTCATTGAGTTACTGCCTTAGCTTCCTTGGATGATAAACAGCAAGAAGTAAACTGAAAGAAACTCTTTCCTCAAGTTACTCTCTGGTCATAGTGTTGATCACAATAGCAGACAAGCTAACTAGAACATAAGGGTAAGAAGCAAAGGAATAAATGTAAGTAAATACAATTTAACAAACTTGAAGGTCCCATGTAAGATTTATGATCACTTGTATGTAATCTTTGAAGATGAATATGTAAACAAACTATGGTATATGTGTTCAAAAGAATGAAAATATGAGACATTCTACAGATATGATAAATTAACAAAGCAGTATACTAAGTGATTAATACAGACATAGAAGGGAAAATATGCCATTATTCTGCTTATATTAGGGATCTATAAAGTAGATTCAAGGAGACTAAGAGAATGGTAGTCATGAGTGAGTCTAAAAGGACAATCCAAAGTTTCTGTTCAATGGCCACAGAGTTGTATCAAAAGATGAAAAAGTTCTGAAGATGAATGACAATGTATGACACAGAAAATATTTCATCTGAATTCTATATATAATTTGGTTAAATGATAAATTTTTGTGTATTTTACCACAACTAGAATATATAAATTAGAGGGGTTAACGCATATGAGGCATCAAACTACAGGCTCACACATGGGTTGGTTGATCTTAAAGTAATAGCCTTAAGGCATGGTTCCTTATCCAAACAGGGAAGTGGCTCCAACAAGGAAGGGGATAGAGAAGTCAATATGGAAAAATGAAAGAGGAGGAACAAATATCACCAAGGATTTTTGATAAAGCATCAAAGAATCATATTATTTTGTATTTACATAAAATTATATATAATCTTGTATGTAAGGGAGTTAAATCACTTGGGATGACAATGCTGCCTACAAGAACCATAGACTTAACAAAAACTGTACCAGGCACAAGAAAGCCCTTTTCTAGTTGTTGGTCATGGTAATCCAAGTGACTCCAAAAATAATATAGCCCCTATTGCTGATGACACCTCACATCTAGGACATAGAACTTAGATGATTAGAGCTGTATCTAACCTAAAAGCCTCCTTCCCACAGTCTAGTTCATACTACAAGAAAATGTTATATAGGCTGCCAAGTGAGGGAACCAGTCCTACCCAGCTGTGACACCTATGAATCACATAACTAGAATGATAAGATACCTGCAAAGGTGCAACAGTGGCATTCACATATTGGAGGTAACCAGCAGCTGTCTGAGTGAATTTAAAGCATACTCAATAAGAAAGATACAATTCTTTGTTCTAGAAACTTAGGCAACTACCCTGGGATTGTGTGGTCATGGATCTTAGAAGAGAAAACTACTACTACCAATTTACTAGACCAGCCTAATTCCTTATCACATTCTAAATATTATCTTTATTCTCACAGGTAAGTGCAGCTACCACCCCTCGTCAAAGAAGATTCTCTTTACAGCAAATGAAGACCATCACAGTAAACCACAACTGGACACAATACAAAGATCACACGTTAGCCCCACTAGATACATCTATAGCACAATTCCTGAATGTATGGCTCAGGGAACATCTCAGAAGAGGAAGAAAAAGACTTTAAAGATTCAGAATACCAGGAAGTCTGCTGTGAGACTGTCTGTCCTATAAATGGCTGCATAAATAAGACCAGAACAATGGCAAAATTGATGGACATGTTACCACAGAAGAGGTAAAAATCTTATGGATTCCTATCCCTGAACAAAGAACTACAAGCAGCTAATAACTACCAAGAGAAGGAGAATTAGCTTCTCTCAGGGATGAGCCCCACAATTGGTTACCCAATGCAAAGTGGTTAACCCTGAAAGATGTACACAGAACCAACAAAAATGAGTTTAGCAGGTTGTGTATGTGTGTGCAACAATAATAATCAAAGGAAAAGAGTCCTGAATTTAAGACTGATGAGGGGAATGGGAGGGAATGGAAGGAAGGTTAAATGGAGCATCTGGAAGAAGGAAAGGGAATGGGAAAAGCAGTAGAATTATATTTTAATTAAAAATTTATTTTTATTTTTTGTTTTGATTTTAGAGACAGGGTTTCTCTGTGTAGCTTTGGAGCCTATCCTGGCACTCGCTCTGGAGACCAGGCTGGCCTTGAATTCACAGAGATCTGCCTGCCTCTGCCTCCCGACTGCTGGGATTAAAGGTGTGCACCACCAAAGCCTGGTGAAAATGTATTTTAAAGATCAATAAAAATAAAAATCACTATCTTTTAAATAATAACAACATTATTTTATATGATAAACATCACTATATTTCATATTAAATAAAAGGAATCATCAAAAGAAAAAATGGGGCCATTTGGAGATGTAGATAGGTCTACATCTTTCCCTTTGCATCTGAATTTTACAAAAAGGTCTGAGATTTTAGTACATTTGAATTAAAGCATACTTTAGTATTTCTCAGTGATAAGTACGTGGGTTGGGTGTTCAGTACTGCCTATGTATGAAATAGACAGTGGGTTGACCTACATAAATCTAGGAAGTATGATTTTAAATGTTTCTAAATGTGGTATATAGCCAGATACCTTTTAAAAGAAGAAAAGTATTTGGAGCTGGGGAGATAACTCAGTTGGTAATGTGCTTGCTGTGTATATTAGTTACTTTTCTGGTGCTTCCATAAAATACCATGACCAAAAGCAACTTACAGAAAGAAGAGTTGATTTTGACTTAAGGTTCCAGACAAGTAGGAATCCACCATGTTGGGGGGTGGGGGGCTAACAGCATGGTGCTGGAGGCCAGAGCTAAAATATGAGAGCTTTCGTACTTAACCACAGGTAGAAAGCAGAATGATCAAACCACAAGTGGTACAAGGTTTTTAAACTCTCAATCCCACCCCACCCCCAGGGACATACTTCCTCTAACAAGACTGTACATCCCCATAACCTCTCCAAACAGTACTACCAACTAGACAACAAGTGTTCAGATGCCTGAGGATATGGGGGACACTCACTATTCAAGCCATCACACCATGGGAACATGAGGACTTGAGTTTAATTCCTAGCACCCATGTGAAAAGCTGGGTGTACCCATTTTGGGGAGACAAAGACAGGATTGGAGACAGGTGGATCCTCAGGGCTCACTGGCCAGCTAGCTTTCCCTAATTGATGAACTCGAGGTCCCACTGAGAAATCCCACCTCAAAAGACAAGTTGGACACAAGAACACAGTCCACAGAATCAACTAACCTGGATTGTAGGGGCTCACAGAGGCTGGAGCAACAACCACAGAGCCTGCACGGGTCTGACCTAGGTCTTCTGCACATGTGTTACAGTTGCTTGGTATTCTTGTGGAACTCCCAGTATCGGGAGTGGGGGGTGTCTCTAACTCTTTCACCTGCTGAAGGTAAACTGAGGAGGAGTGGATCTGTGGGAGAAGGGAGGGGGAGAGACTTGAAGGAGAGGAAGGAGGGTAGACTTCAGTGGGAATGTAATATATGAGATAAGAATTAATTAATTAATTAATAATTAATTTTTAAAATGCTAAAACATGACAAAGGAAAAAAAACAATTTGTGTAGCAACTGACGACTGAAATCCAAGGTTGACCTTTGATATGTGCACACACGCACCTACATGCACACATGTACACACAAAATGAGTAGAACAGAAGGTCCTAAAATTTATTAATTCTAAGGATTATTTTCAAGATAACCAAGAAATCACTGATCGCCTTAAGAAAAGGCTACAATTGAATTTTTTTACTTTCTTTAGTTATTATTCGGCATTCTGTGTTAGCTTATAAATATCAACTATACTGGGCTATGTACAAAGCATCTCAGATATGGGAACAGTGTCAGTGCTTGGTGTTCTCAGGGCTGGCTCTGCAGATACTTCTTGGCATCAAGGCTGCTACTTAATTCTGAGAGTATAATTCAGGCCAGAGAATGAAACTCCACACTTCACAATAATTTGCGACACCTCCCTGCCACAGCTGGAACAAAAGAAATGGATGGTATTCTCAGGGAAAAGGGAAGAAGTAGGAAAACAGGGAGAGACTGCCTAGATTCCCAGATGCACTTGCTCGCTCAGCAATCGCTTGACATGATTTTGCTACCAGATGGCAGAGCAATCTTTCTATTAGCTGTCCTTCTCATAACAGGCACTGATGAAACATTGAGCTAATTCCTAAATACACTGTACCACAGATCTGCAAATTGAATGAGTGCTTCATTATTTGGTTATATCAAGTAATATGCCAACAGATGCCCGAGTAACCACAATAGCCAGTGGATATAATGAATGGATTTTGATGCTATCTTCTGAATGCCTGAAATAGATTATATTTAGTATAGTACATGAAATAATGCCTTTCTTCATTAGAGAGAAGTGCTAGCCCTAATATCTTGATGCACTGTCAAATGTTCTCTGCTTTGCTGTCTTCTATCACTGCCCTGCTTTCTACACAGATGGAACATGAAAACTCCAGAGATGCTGGGATTTTCTGTCTATAATAGCAACCAGCTGATTGAAGACATTTCTGCACCTCTATCCAACACAACAGTCTATCAGTTCATGTTGTGTGCTACCATTGAAGTTGAATAGAGAAGGAGATGATCATAACAATGCTATTTAGTGATGATTATGTGCTTAAAAGCCATCAGTTCTATAAATCCTCACTATATCCATTTGGAATGGGTCTTATTTGTGTTCATTTTGCACAAACAAACTAAGGTACACAGAGAGGTTGAGTAATTCATCTAAGGTCACAGAGCTACTCATGAGCTGAGCTGGTATTCAAGCCCAAGTTGTTGAGCTGCAAATCACTGCTTTGACTTTTATACAGCACTACTTAAGAAGAAAGGCAACACATTATGGGATTCTCTTATTCTGTCTGGGCCGCAATGAAGAATAGCTACATCAGTAGAAGGAATCATCACATTGTCAGTCTCCCATAGCAACAATTCCCATTACCACTACATGTGAAAAATGGAATGGTTCATACCCACAGACATCATGGTTTTAATTTTGAGAGAAGAAAGAATATTCTTTTAGCCCAAAAAGTTCAGCAAAGTTCTTTATCAAAATATTAAGCGTGGCTGCTTATTGTGGAATCAGTGGAATTGCATATTGTTCCTTTACGCTTTTTAATTATTGCATTCAATGTTTTGAGAATGTTAAATAGCATCAATTAATTTTATAATCATACACACATGAACATGAACAAATCCTGAGGCAAACATTCTTCCTGGTAGTCATCTTGGAGTCACCTGTCTAAAAATAATTCTTGTTCTGAAGTTTTGGGTCCAATATGCCTGACTCAATAGATGAAAAATAACTAAAAACCAGTCATAGAAATCTTAATTCCTTTGATAACAATTGGTTTAATTGGGGGTGTTTAAACCAAGTTCTGGTGAGGGTGAGAGAAAGTTCATTGTTTTAATGTTCTGTGAATGTCTTTTTTTTGTTTTTTATTTTAGAAGCACTCTTTTTTACATATCAATTCCCCCATTCCCTTGCCCTCCCATGCTCCCCACCAAACCCCCAACCCACCACCTACCCACTCCCCTAAGATAGTGAGGCCCTCCACGGGGGACCATCAAAGTCCATCACATCATTTGGGAGAGAGCCAAAGTCCTCTTTATTGTTTCTGGAATGCAATAGAACCCCTCCAGAGAGAATGGGCTCCCAAAATCCATTTGTGCTCTAGGGATAAACACTGGCTCCATTGTTAGAGGTCTGATAGATTGCCCTGAACTCCTAGCTGGCACCCACATTCAGAGGGCTTGGTTCGGTCCAATGCTTGTTCCCCAGCTTTACAACTAGGATCTCCATGCTCTCACTAGGTCTGGTCAACTGTTTTTGCCGTTTTTTCCAGCACAGTTTTGGCTCTTTTGTTCATCCCTCCTCCCTCTCCACAACTGGATTCCAGGAGTATGGCTCAGTGTTTAGCTGTGGGTGCCTGTTTCTGCTTCCATCAGCTACTGTATGAAAGCTCTAGGGATGTCACCAAGATAGTCTTCAATTTCATTATAGGGGAAGGGCATCAAAGGCATCCTCTCCACCACTGCCTAGAGTCTTAGTGGAATCAAAATGAAAACCCTGACATTAACCCACACACCTACAAACACCTGATTTTTTACAAAGAAGCTAAAGTTATACAATGGAAAAAAGAAAGCATCTTCAACAAATGGTGCTGGCATAACTGGATGCTAGCATGTAAAGACTGCAAATAGATCCATATCTATCACCATACACAAAACTTAAGTCCAAGTGGATCAAAGACCTCCACATAAACCCAGCCACACTGAACTTATTAGAAGAGAAAGGAAGAAATACCCCTGAACAAATTAGTACAGGAGACTGCTCCCTGAACATAACACCAGTAGCACAGACAATGAGATTGAAAATTAATAAATGGGACTTCCTGAACCTGAGAAGCTTCTGTAAGGCAAAGGACATAGTGAACAAGACAAAATGGAAGCCCACAGAATGGGAAAAGATCTTCACCAACCCCACATCTGACAAAGGGCAGATTTCCAAAATATACAATGAACTCAAGAAGCTAGTTACCAAAACACCAAACAACCAATTAGAAAGTGGGGTGCAGAACTAAATAGAGAATTCTCAATAGAGGAATCTAAAACGGCTGAAAGACAATTAAGAAAGTGCTCAACATCCTTAGCCATCAGAGAAATGCAACTCAAAACAACTCTGAGATACAGCTTTGCACCAGCCAGAGTGGCAAAAATCAAAAACACCAATGACAGTCTATGCTGGAGAGAGTGTGAAGAAAGAGGAACACTCCTCCATTGCTGGTGGGAGTGCAAACTTGTACAGCCACTTCGAAAATCAGTATAGTGGTTTCTTAGGAAAATGGGAATCAGTCTACCTCAAGATCCAGCAATTCCACTCTTAGGCATATACCCAAAGTATTCACATTCATACAATAAGGACATCTGTTCAACTATGTTCATAGCAGCATTATTTGTAATATTCAGAACCTGGAAGCAACCTAGGTGCCCCTCAACTGAAGAATGGATGAAGAAAATGTGGTACATTTATACATTGGATTACTACTGGGGGGGGGCGCAATGGAATCTTGAAATTTGAAGCCAAATAGATGGAACTAGAAAAAACATCCTTTGTGAGGTAACCCAGTCACAAAACAACAAAAATGGTACATACTCTCTCATATATAGATTTTAGACATAGAGCAAAGGATTACCAGCCTATAATCCACATCATCAGAGAAGCTAGGAAACAAGGGGAACCCTAAGAGAGACATACATGGTTCCCTAGAGAAGGGGAAAGGGACAAGATCTTCTGAGCAAATTGGGAGCATGGGGGTAGGGGAGAGGGAGTTAGAAGAAAGAGAAGGGGGAAGAGGAAGAGAGAGGAGGACATGAGGGAGCAGGAATGTTAAGTTGGGGGAAGAATACAGGAGAGCAAGAAAAGAGATACCATAATAGAGGGAGACATTATAGGTTTAAAGAGAAATTTGGCACTAAGGAAATGTCCAGGAATCTACAAGGATAACACCAATTAACAATCTAAGCAATAGTCGAGAGGCTACCTTAAATGCCCTTCCCACATAACGAGACTGATGAACACCTTATATGCCACCCAGGAGCCTTCATCCAGTAGCTGATGGAAGCAGAAGCAGACACTCACAGCTAAACACTGAGCTGAACTCCTGGAACCCAGTTGCAGAGAAGGAGGAGTGATGAGCAAAGAGATCAAGACCATGCTGGATAAATCCACAGAAACAGCTGACCTGTACAAGGGGGAGCTAATGGACCCCCAACTGATAGCTGGGAAACCAGCATAAGACAGACCCAGACCCCCTGAACATGGGAGTCAGTTAGGAGGTCAGGGCAATCTATGGGGACTCTGGCAGTGGATCAGTATTTATCTCTAGTATACGAATGGACTTTAGGAGCTCATTCCACATAGAGTGATACTCTCTCAGCTTAGACACATGGGGGAAGGCCTAGGCCCTGCTCCAAATGATATGACAGACTTTGAAGATCCCCTATGGAAGCCCCCCTCCCTGGGGAGCAGAAAGGGGATGGGATAGAAGGTTAGTGGGTTTCAGGAGAGGAAGGGAGGGAGAAGGAACTGGAATTGGCATGTAAAACCAGCTTGTTTCTAATTTTTTTCTTTTTTGGTATTTTCTTTTTATTTTTGCAAAATTATACTTTCACATATCAATCCCTTCTCCTTCTCCCTTCCAATCCCCCACCAGCTCCCTCCCTCCCTCCCCCCTCTGCTCCCCATAGAGGGTAGGGCCCTCTAAGGGTGCTCCCCAAATTCCACAACATCATCCTGGGCCGGGCCTAGGCCCTCCCCCATGAGTCCAGGCCAAGAGAGCATCCCTTCACGTGGCAGGGCTCGCAAAGCCCCTTCTTATACTAGGCGAATATACTGATCCACTACCACAGGCCCCATAGGGTGCCGAGGCCTACTTGTTGACAACCACTTTCAGGGGTCTGATCAGTCCTGTGATGGCCTCCCAGACAGCAGTCTGGGGTCCATGTGCTCCCCCTTGTTCAGGCCAGCTGTTTCTGTGAGATTCACCAGCCTGGTCCTGACCCTCTTGATCTTCATTTCTCCCTCTCTGCAACTGGGTTCCAGGAGTTCAGTTCAGTGTTTAGCTGTGGGTGTCTGCCTCTGCTTCCATCAGCCACTGGATGAGGGCTCTAGGATGGCATATAAAGTAGTCATCAGTCTCATTATAGGGGAGGGGCTTTAGGATAGCCTCTCCGACATTGCCTAGATTGTCAGTTTGTGTCATCCTTGTAGATCTCTGGAAATCTCCCTAGTGCCAGATCTCTCCTTGGACCTATAATGGCTCCCTCTGATATGGTATCCCTCATCCTGCTCTCCTCTATTTTTCCCCCAGCACACTATTTCTGCTCCTCTATTTCCTCCTCTTCTCTCCTCTTCTCCTCTCATTCTGGCAGCTCCCGCTCCCCTACCCTCATGCTCCCAATTAGCTCAGGAGATCCTGCCCCTTTCCATTCTCCGGGGACCATGCATTTTTCTCTTCACCTTCTATCTCTTTCCACTCTATTTCCATGTTCTCTGTCTTCCCCTCATCTTCCAAGGGAAGGTAATTACTCTCTTCCCAGGACCCCCTGGCATCCTCTGGCCTCACTTTGTTCCTATGATTTTTGCAAAGAAAACAATGGTACAACAGTCAAACTCCAGAAGCCAGGTTCCACACAGCCACATGGATCACTCTTAAAGAAACAGCATCAAGAGAAAATGAAAAGACTGACATAAATTAAATTTTCTGTAGAAGACAACTTACATAAATTAAAACATGCATTCACATATGTATGTTAGACTACTTACATATACAAGGGCATGTGTCAATTATTTGAAATGTTAACCACTAGTATATAAGAATGTGTCTAGGCACAAAAAATAAAGAGTGAAAGGAAGAACAAAATAAGATCATGTATTTATAAGGACAGACAACAAATAGTTTCACCCTCTCTCCTTTCTTTCAGTCTGTGAAATAAGCCATTAGTTCTCTCTTGCCCTTGGATACTGGAGCTAGCTCTGAAAATATCAAAGGTGTTAAGAAAATCCCACTGAACTAAAATCAAGGTTTGGGAATGGATGTACTGTATTTCTTTCAGATCATTTGGGTAAATTGTTTCCTTGCTTTATCTAGCTTCTAAAAGCTGTTCACATTCCTTAGCTTATGCCTCACCCCATGCACTAACTTCAAAGCCAGCAACATCTACTCTTTCTCTGACTAGGCTCTATTGTTATATTTGCTAACCATGACTGAGAAACTTTGTTTGTTTTTCATTATTTTATTATTAAAGTGGATCTAACCAACACTTAGGGGATTGAGGAGACAATATTACTTATCTGTTTCTTCAAATGAGCAAAGACAGATCTGGAGTTTCATAAAGTTTTCCCTCACTCCTCATTTTGTCATACAGTGGAGCCAGGTAGAACTCACAAAATAAAGGAAAGTGGAAATATGGAAAATACACAGGAAAGATAAGACATAGCAAGAACACAGGCATGTCAACCTTTCTGCAGATGGTTTTTGTGATATAATTCTTTTTTCCAAAGTGGTGCAAATATTAGAAATTCCTCTTTACCATGTCAGTGTGTTAACCTGAAGTCTGCTGCACATTAATTTATAAACACCAGAGAGTTCATGTAGCTGGAAAAGAATATTTTACTCAATAAAATGTTAATTCAACTCCAAGCTGAATTCTATTTTAAATTCCTTTTAAAAGTATCTTGTCTAGTACTCCCGATCCCTGATTCTCTTATTTTCAGAGGGTACTTGACCCACTTTGATATCCACTTCATTGTACATTCAGGCTATAAACTCCTCTGTAGACCCAGCTCCTGTCTGATTCTGAAGCACTGAGGACCTCATCATAGTGGCTAAAAACTCAGATTGGACATTGATGTGAAAAGTTAACTCCCCTCTTGTCTCCTATACACCACTTAGACTTTCCACAAGGCTACCCAAGCTTCATCTAGCGGCTGCAAACATTTGTAAGTTTTTTCCTTGAGCAGAAGAGTCACTCAGAGGATACTCAGCCTCTCACAGCTAGCACTGACTTTCAAACATGCCAGCGGTTGAGGAAACACCAAATCAAGACCAGATAGATGAAAAGAGAATGAGCTGCAGCGGTATTAATAATCTCCTAGGTGTCTCTCAATCCATTCAAGTTGACATTACTTTTGGCACCAATTAATATGCATTACTTTCCCTATCATACCCCAGGCCTTTCTCCTAGTGTAGGAGCTAAGGATGTAACAGCAAACATAAATGAGGACTGCATTAAATTTGTAAGAGGCTAGTTGCATCTTAATTCTACAGAACTGGACTGGAGAGATGGCTCAGTAGTTGAGGTCATGTACCTCTTTTTCAGAAGATGGGAGTACAGTTCTGAGAAACCACATTTAGTGGCCCACAATTACCTGTAACTTCAACTCCAGGAGATCTGACATCTGTTGGCCTCCTGGGCATTCATATACACATGGCATAAATTCACATAGACACAAATGCACACAGAGAGGCACAGAATCTGTAACAATAACCTTGAGTCTTCCAGTCTATCCATAAACAACATATCTTCGTTTATTTAAATTCTCTTAAACTGATATCAACATTCTAGTACAGTGCAGAAGTCTTCCTCTTTTGTTACATTTATTATTATGAATGAAATTTGCTGTTTTAATTCTTTTTAGTTATCTTTGCTAATAGAAACAAAGTTGATTTTTGCATAATAGTATTATATATTGTGACCTAGATGAAAATGTTTGTTAGTTCTAATGGTAGTTTTTCCAGTTACTTTAGTATTTTCTGTATTCTAGATCATGTGCTCTGTTAATAAGTGTTGTGGGTAATCCCACTCGAGTAGACACCCCTTGGGGGAGGGGGTGAGAAGACACAGCAACCCATGCATGTACCTGGAGTCCGGTGAGTAGGAGAGTATGTTGCAGACTCATTTATTAAGGATGTTAGACCTGCCGTTATACCCCCTCCCAAGGTACCATTGGCTCAGGCTGCTGACTCTGCTGCATTGTCCTTTCTTCATTGGCATCTCTGGTCAGATGTCTTTTTCACTGGCCATCTCTGGTCATAATGGTAGACTTGACTCAGGGAGGAAGTGCCTGCTGTGCATGCTTATGTGAGCTGGTTTGGGCAGGGCTGCTGCGGCTTGGGGAGGCAGTTTCTCCTACAAATGAGAGCATTTTAGTAGTATCTTTTCAACCCGGGTGCCTTTTGTTCCTGTTTTTTACCTTATTGTACAGACTGAGACATCAAGACTGTTACTGGTTGGGAGTTAAAAGAACATATTCTTACTTTGCTCCTTATAGACGTTTACAAAGTGGAGTCAGAAATAGGTTGATAAACGGTAGTTTATTGGGGAAAAGTACTCACACAAGGGAGCCAGTGACCAGGTTTGCACCAGAACAGGACAGAAATGCTCAGCCAGGCGAAAGAGAGCCTAGTGCACTCCTCCCTCCTTCTTAAACCCTTGTTACATAACTTGGGCGTGGTCAGCAGTACCTCTTAATCAGGGTTTCTCCCTGCAGCTCCCAATTTGGAGAAAGAGTTAATCTTGTATTATTAAGTATGCAATATAGGGTGTGCATACATCCTTTTTATTTGAATGATGAAATTTCCTTCCATTTTCAGTTTGGTGAGATCTTATCATCATGCATAGGTTGAATTTTATCAAATGTTACTCCTGCATCTATAATGATCATGCAGTTGAAATTTTGCTTCTGTTCCTTCTTGAGTGAAAATAGAAGGGAGCTATACAGTAGTTGCACTGCAACAGTTGTAAAGGGAATGTCTGCTATTAAATTTGCAAATAAAGCTTTCTGCATAAGAGATAGAGAGCTTATCAACAACAATATCAATTTTTCATAGTTTTGTCTGCATTGCAAAGAAATTTGACAGATATCTGAAAACTCAATAAATCTCCTAACCACTGTGTGTGTGTGTGTGTGTGTGTGTGTGTGTGTGTGTGTGTGTGTGTGTGTGATCTGACATAAATTTTTTAGATAACTTTCTCTGGTTAAATACTGTCCAGGGTCTAGGGTAGACTAATTTGTTTAGTCAAGGAAATACAGGTTTTAACACTTAAACCGAGCTAATATGAAATTCAGAACATATTTCTTTCATACAGATTCCATTGAGTTCAATGCAGTTTATTAAACTTTAAATTATAGACCTATTATCTAGAAATGAAACTAAAATTTTAGAAGTGATCCATACTCTTTTGTACATTGCATTATACTTTAAATCTCTGCAGGAATTTTTAATCAGTCTTCAAAATGTGTCTGAATTATTAAGCAATCCAAGCAAGTAGAACATGAACAATAGACCACACTGAATGCTGTTGAGAGGTCAATTAAGATAGACTTGAAACCTAATATGGTCAGTGCTTAGCAACATGAAGGGCAGTGGTGATGCTATCAAAAGCAAATTTGGTAAATAGGCAAAATGTCAAAGGATAATAAAGTGAAGAGTGAATTAGATAGTATAAGCTAAGCATTACTGTTATAGAAACCTATTTAAAACTTTAGTTGTTTAATATGCAAAATTTTATTTCTTATCTGTATAAGAGGTAATATGCATACAATGCATGACTTTTCTTGGAACAATGCTAACAAATATCTGCTCATTCCAGACAGATCACGAATGACAGACCAAAGAAATAATCTTACCAACATTTAACTTGGTAAATCAACAAATTTACTGTGATTAAAGCAAAGGTAAGGGGTTACTTACCCAAGCATTGGTAGCCACTCATGGAATCTGCCACACACAACTTGCAAGCAGCTACACAAATACTATCTCCTCTGAAAGCCATTGGTTGTTGCTAATATAATCTCAGAGGGAGGCCCCATGAGTCTTTGAGCTTTATCTCAGAAAGACAATATTAACTAATTGATTGATTAGTTAATTAAAGCAAGATATATAAGACAAGGAGTAAACCAGCATATACTGGGAAGCAGTGGGCTGTGCATATCTTTATGTGTGTCATTTATGTCTGTATATGTTTTGATAAAATTGTCTAGATCAAGGGTAATGTTTAAGAATGAGAAAGTCGTAAGCACAAAGATAGAAAAATATTTATAATGAAATGAAGGTCCATTAGAATGCAAGAAATATGTAATCTTTAAGACAGTGGAAAATGGCTTCAAATATAAGGAGGACTACATTGTCCACTATAGAGGGAGGTAGAATATGAGCCAGAAATCAAGGTAAAGATAAAATTTTGAAAGTCAACAGCCAGAGGTTGAGAGAATTCCCTTCCACCACTGTTTAATTTATATATGAAATAAAAGTAAATTCATCCACTAAAACTGAAAAGAGAATGATGTGAAGGCCATAATCAGAAATTTTAAGAAAAATAACATTAAAGTAAGAAAGTGCATGATTTCAAAGTGTAAAATATAACTAAGCAGTTTTCCTGACAGTGTTGAAAGCCTGATTGGGTTTCATAATCATAAATGGTCACAGTTATCACTTTGTCATGGGAAATCCTCCAGCAATTTCAAGTTTCACAACTCACCCATATGGATATGTCAAATCAGTGGATTCACTGAGGAAGTCATTTAGCCAACTATAGTAACTAAAGGACATGGAAAAAGGGTAATTAATAATATCTACCAGGGAATGATTGTGAGGTTCGACGTATCTACTCTCTATTAGCTAAAAAGGGGATAAGAACAGAAGTGTTTAGTCCCAGCACTCGGGAGGCAGAGGCAGGCAGATCTCTGTGAGTTCGAGGCCAGCCTGGTCTCCAGAGCGAGTGCCAGGATAGGCTCCAAAGCTACACAGAGAAACCCTGTCTCGAAAAACCAAAAAAAAAAAAAAAAAAAAAAAAAAAAAGAAGAAGAAGAAGAACAGAAGTGTGATTTACATAGAATGAATACCGAGGTCTCAATAGAAAAGAGAATGGAAATATCAAAATGGATTGAGAAATTCATTGGAAATAAGGAACTATGGATAGTGGATAAGCAGAAAATGTAGATAGAGTGAGATCTTTGAAAAGTAACCATGGAGGTGGCATAGTTTACAATGACAATGTGTTTGACTGTGGAATTTGATGGCTGAAAGATAATGGGTGAGAAAGCCATTGAAGATGAATCCAAAAGACTGAGCCACCAGAGTGTATGGAAGATCTTCCATAAGGACATTTAATTTATTCCCAGAATAATTGCTATGAAAACTGACATAGGAGATAAATCTGTAATAAATGATGAAGCAAACAAATAGCTTTGGGGTAGAGAGAATGGAGAGGGATATCAGTCTGCAGGTGACAAATGAACTGAAAGTGTGAATCCTATTTAATCTTTAAATTGTCAAGACTCATACCAAGTTTCTCCAAAATTGATTAATGACCAGCATGTGACTAGAAATGTGTGCATTCATCTGAATAAAGTTAATTAAACTAATTTATTTGACTGTTTTGGTATTCACATCCAAGTCTCCATTTTTGTAAAGCTCACAATCTATTTCAATCATTGTTGTTCAATGTTTAAAGATCATGAAGCTTCTCCCATGTGGAAAACTGATCACAGAGGTACCCACATTCCTTGCCTGAGCTAGCTGCTCAAGAAACATACAGTATTGGGAGGAAGGGAGGGAGAAGGGAACTGGGATTGTCATGTAAATCAATCCTGTTTCTAATTCAAATGAAAAAAGTGATAAAAAAGAAACATAGAGTTTTATAAATAATATTCTTCAGTTGTGCTTTGTCTTTTCAAGTTCATACTAAATAAGCCCCAAAGTATCTGTACTTTAATATCAGTAACACATTATTTGCTTCTAGCACTACATTTAAATGCCTTGGCCCAGTATGTGAAGATCCAGAGACCTAGCTAGACCCTTTAGGTTATTATGAAACTCCTTTTCAAAGGCACATAAATGGGCTCGAAGGAGAGGAAAGCTATCAGGACACTATACTTCCAAGTTGTCCTAGTGCTTCAGAATCAGTGTATGCATGCTATAACCATTTATGATTAGTATTTCTTTGACCTGTAACAAGGCAGATGGCTAATTTTCAAATTAGTCATTGAGCATGATTCCTTTCAAGAAACTCAGTATTACATCTTGTTGTGTTTTTCAAATGTCAATGATTTGAAACATTGCCATTTAATTTTAGTTTCATGAAAAAGGATGCATTGGCTTTAAAATGTGAAGTAGAAGTCTTTGGGCAATAACATCTTGCAGCTATTGATATTCTCTGAGTGTTTCCCCCTCTTTTCTTGGTTCCCTTAACCTCACCTCTACCCCCATAAACTCCTCATTAACCGTTTACAGTTAAATCCCTGAGAATGCTGATTGCTTCTTGCAGGGGCCCAGACTCTGTTCTTACTAAAGAGTTAGAATTGGCCCTATGGTGGTGGCTGGTGCATGCATTTAATCTCAGCACTTGGGAGGCAGAGGCAGATGGAGCTCAGTGAGTTCAAGGCCAGTCTGGTCTACAAAGCATGTTTTAGGATAGCCAGGACCATTATGCAGGGAAACCCTGTCTGGAAAGAAAAAGAAAAGAAAAAAGAGAATTGTAGCCAGCTTTCTACACCTATGGATTCCACATCTGTGCATTCAACTCACCATAGATTAAATGAATTCTTCAAAAATAAAATTACAGAAAGTTTGAAAAACCAAAATTTGAATTTTCTGGATCCAAATGTTACATAAATATACTCTGCTATATAGCTTTCATCATTTCACAGGTTCTCAATCTCTGTCTAGTGTTTGATGTTTAAGTTTTGTGCATCTCCTGTATCACTTGTGTAGTAGGCAGCTAAGCCCATGATGTTTGCATCTATAGTGAACATGTACATTTTCTTGCCATGATTCCATTAATAATATACTATTGAAACTTTTTACACTATATTGAGCATCCTAAGTAATCTAGAAGTGTAGAAGAGTGTGTGTATACTCTTTGCAAAACCATCTGTGGGTTTGAGTATCCACCAGGTATTCAGGAACTCAACTCTTGCAGCTGATAAGGAGTGAGTTATGGTCAGTGTTCTCTAATCTCTGTTTACCAAGAGAGTTCGGGAGGTAGTAAATGGAAGTTAAAATGTGCTCCACAAAACACTAATTCAAGGAAACCTCCGAGCAGCCCTGCTTGGCTAAGTTCCACTTGAAACTCATGGGAAACTAAGTAGGTAATTCCTACTCATTACCCTACACACAATGGACACAGAACAGATGGGGCAACTGGTGTAGAAAGCACAGTCAAATGGTGGATCATGGCGGTAAAGTTTGCCTGACAGTTTTTGCAACTTTTCATCTAAGATGGTGTTTTCGGACAATATATCTGGGAGCATAAAGGTCTTGGTTCTGTGATCTGCCATACCAAATATCTTTTGGAAAAGACAAAATTCTTCCTTACTAACCAGAACTTGTGTCCTGTAAGAACCTGGGGCAACATGGATTTTGCCTCTGTTAGTCTGCCATCTTTGATCTCTGGGAGTATAGCCTCTGTGCTTATCAGAGAAAACCTTGGCTTTTATAAGATTTCTGTGTCAGAATGTTCATTACAAAAGAGCCTTCCACCTAGTCCTTTGGAAGTTATTTGATCAAATGTTAAAGGTTATTAGGCAAAAAAAGGTAGACCAGTCAAACATATCTAGAAGACACTCTGTTAAATTGAAATGAACCTTTTGGTGTTTAAAAACTTGGGTTTAATGTGCATCATGTAACTCCAAGTATAGAATATGATTTGTAGAGTTTCTGAACCTATATGTAACAGAGAAATCTTTTGTTAAAGACATACTTTATGAGAGCTTAGGCAACACTTTCCTATGGTTAGAAACATGGGTATTTAGTGTTTTCCTAAGAAGTTCACTCTCCTTCAGGTTCCCTGGCTCTTGCTGAACCAAACACAAGTCACTCTGAACCTGAAGAAATTGTACATCTTATTGAATTTACTCTGCACACTTCATTTAAAATTTGGCATCAGACCCAACTGTCAGAGGTTTTTAATCTGGTACAAAAGTTTACAGAGGAATTTTCCTAGCCAGATCTGGCAGCCCATGCAAGGCTTTTTAATTAACTTGAAAAGGTCTGTGGAGTCCTGTGCATGACAGGATATAAAGCGTGTGTGCATACACACACACACACACACACACACACACACACACACACACACACACACACACACACACAGGAGAGAGCGGGCACAGAGTACAGGAATGAGAGAATCTACTGGAGCTCTTCCAAAGCCACTTCCCTGCCATTTGAGGAAGAACACATTTCTTGTTTTAAAATGGAAGTTTACAAGTTAGATTTCAACCAGAAAATAAAGGCTTGCCAACATGAACTACAGAGTCAGAGGGACCTTCCTGTATTATAGGTAGTTTTCCCTTTAAGAATAAAATTCACACCAAGCATTTCACTACTAAAAAAGATCCTCTCTCTACCCAGTCCCTACTTATAGGTGATATAGTGCAAAGATCTTCACAAGACAGAGTATAAATGACAGAGAAACACTATGGCCTTAGAACTTGAAATAGTCTCCTTGGGTAAGATCTGGAATGCAGGAATTCAACTTGATCGAATTCTGATAAACCTTTGACAATGTAACATGTACATGGCGTGGTGACATGAGGCTTTAAAACTTCTACAGTAACCCTAAGTGGAGCCTGCTTCTCCCCATTGCTATAGATGGGCAGGATTCAGTAGCTGTTTCAAGAATGTTTTCTCTATTTTGTTCCCTTACTTCCAGAATGCCCATGTAGGCATTCAACCATCCATGTATTACTGAAGGAGGCCTGTTTGAAGAAGACGAAGTGTCCCTGAAAAGCAACCTAAATTTACAACCTCTGGGCATTGGGTTCATCCAGGAAAGTAGGAGAAAAACCTTTGAATGGATCTATGTGCCAGTTAATACATTATGTACCATATATATATATATATATATATATAATATATAATATAGTTATGAAATTTTCAAATTATTTATAGACACTAACAGTGATAAGTAAAACTAAAAGTCTAATGATCATATCTTATATATTTTTTTATCAATGTGTACAGAAAGATCAACCTTCAGGAACAGCTTCCCTAAAAGTTTGGATTTTTAAAAAAGTGTTCTACATGAGAAGAATAAAAATGGCTCCTCTAGTCTTCCCAATGTTTTTGGTAAATCTACTTTGAAATCACCTCTATGTGTACCTTCTTAAATATTCCCCCAAAGGAGAATTCCTCATGGCCAAGGAAATGGCATGTCGTTCCATGTTGAATTGTTGACCGTTTATTAGATTGAACAAACACCTGGAACTCAGGAGTTGTAGATCTCACAATAATACATTTTCACAGGTTTTCTGCAAACTTGTCAGAGAGCATCACAGTGTGCAGGGGGCAGGGGTGGTTCTGGAATCATTTGGAGAGAATAACCTTGTCCACTATTGGGAGACAAAATTGCCTTCTAGATAGTTCCTGGTGCTAGAAGGAAATGTTGTCCCTAGGCTTGATGAATTAAATAAATCAGCTCTGGCAAACTGCTTAGGAAAGAGTGTGCTGAGGACTGCTACTTCCAAGCAGAGGTGGGTGATGTTTAACCTGAACCAAGACATTTACTGCTGACACAAAAAAGTCCAACCCTGTACATCATAATCAGGTAAAGCTCTCTGGTAGTTATTACCAGCCCGGTTCTACAGCTCCAACTGCCCTTTCCTTGATGGAAGGCATTGCTTGATTTATAGTTAGGGTGAAATTATCCCCCCAAAAGACCTTACTAATCTTCTTACATAACCTAAAGGAAAGTTTTGCCATAATGGCATCCCATTACAACATTGCTAGTAGATTTGCAACATAAAGTTTTCTGAATCTACACATTTCAAGTCACAAAGGACAAAGAAATGTCAGGGAAAAGCAGGTGGGCTAGCCTCACCCACCATCTGTCATTTCTCCTGTTAGGCTCAGAGCTGGTACTAGCACTACTGAACATGATTTCATGGCACCTTCTATAACCAAGGGTTTGTTACCAAAATAAATAAGTTTCACCCTTTTTATAAATTTTTATTTAAATTAGAAACAATCTTATTTTACATATCAATCCCAGTTCCCTCTCCCATCCTCCCATGTCCCCCAACAACCCCTTACCCTACTCCCCATTCACTCCCCAGGGAAAGGTCTTCCATGGTGGATCATCAAAGTCAGTCACATCATTTGGGGCAGAGCCTGGGGCCTCTCCCGTGTATCTAGGATGAGAGGGTATCCCTCCATAGGGAATGAGCTCCCAAAATCCATTTGTACAATAGAGATAAATACTAGTTCCACTGCCAGAGGCCCCATAGACTGCCCAGGCCTCCCAACTGATACTCACATTCAGGGGTCCTGGTTCAGTCCTATGACGGTTCCCCAGCTGTCAGACTGGGCTCTGTGAGCGTCCACTTGCTTAGGTCAGCTGTTTCTGTGGGTTTCCCAGCATGGTCTTTGACCCCTTAGCTCATCACTCACTGGATTCCAGTTCATCTCAGTGCTTAGCTGTGAATCTCTGCTTCTGCTTCATCAGCTACTGGATGAAAGCTCTAGGATGGTATATAAGGTAGTCATCAATCACATTATAGTGGAAGGGTAGCCTCTCCACTATTGCTTAGATTCTTAGTTGGGGTCATCCTTGTGGATCTCTGGACATTTCCCTAGTGCCAGATTTCTCTTTAAACCTATGATGGCTCCCTCTATTAAGGTATCTCTTTTCTTACTCTCCTCTATTCTTCAGCCTACTCAATCTTCCTGATCCCTCATGTTCTTCTCCCCTCTCCCCTTCTCCCCTTCTCTTTCTCCTAACTCTCCCCTTCCCCTGCATCTGGTCCAAATTTGCTCAGGAGATCTTGTCCCTTTCCCCTTCTCCGGGAGACCCTGTATGTATCTCTTAGGGTCCTCCTTGTGTCCTAGCTTCTCTGGGGTTGTGGAGTGTTAGTTGGTAATCCTTTGCTCTATGTCTAATATCCATTTATGAATGAGTAATACCATGTTTGTCTTTCTGTGCCTCGGTTACCCCACACAGGAAGATTTCTTCTATTTCCATCCATTTGCCTGAGAACTACACTAGAAGAGTTTCATCTTCACTCAGGGTTTCTTGCTGTCTTTATACTATGGCTGCCTTTTATTTATACCGAGGCATAATAAAATAAATATATTTATTTATACCTATGTGTAAAATAAATAAGAAAGCTTTACAAGCATTTACTACAGAAATAAGTTCATGTATAGGTATAAAGTCATAAACTCTTATTTGATAAACATTTGCATCTGTGTTTAAAGATATGGCTGTAGTCACCTGTAAAAGTTAAGGCATAGTTTAAGTGTGACTCGCAAAGGTTCATGTGCTGGGAACTTAGTCATCAATGTAGTAGTGCCTTTAAGAGTTGAGGACCAATGACAGGTATGAAGGTCATGGGTGAAATAAACTCGGAAGGTATCAATACAACCTTATAGAAATAGACTGTGTTGCCAGATTAGGTAGGTCAGGATGAGAGAGGGTTGTTATAAGGCAAGTTCATTCCACTTATTTGGCTTCTTCTGTATGTCATGCAATGAAAAGCAAAAGGAGACACACATTAACCCCAGGGAATTTGTTGGTACTGCATTTTGTTCTCTCTCAAACATTTATTCCAATAACTTATTGAGCAGTTCATTTTATCATCTACTCCAAACTTTGATTCCAATGTGGTGTCGGTGAAGCCTATTCCATGGACATCACCATTGCCAGCACTTCTTACCCACCTTTGTTGTTTCCCTTTTCTCCAGAGCACTTCCTACCTCCAATTAGTTTGTAATTTCATTTTTAAATTATATTTCATTTAAAATACAATTACATCACTTCCCCGTTTGCCTTTCCTTCATTCAGATTCTTCCACATACCTCCTCACTCTGAAGTTGATAGTCTCATTTTCCTTATTATTTTACTATATATACATATGTAAAATGTATGTATATACAAATATATAAATATAACCTGCTGAATTTGTTTCTGTGTTTGTGTGTATATTCTTTCAGGAACAACTACTTTGTTTTCCAGAAATCTCATCCCTAGGAGAGGAAATTATCCCCTCCCTCAGCAGTATTATTAGTTTCCTATAGTTCTTTGTTGAGGGGTTAGATCCCATGAGATTTTTCCCCTTGTACATTAGCTTGCTTATTAAAATTGTCATTGTTCAGGTCTTATTTATGCAACCACTTCTAAGTTACATAATTACCATGGAATATTACTCAGCTGTAAAGAAAAATTAAATTTTCTGGTAAATAGATAGACCTGGAAAAGATTGTATTGAGTGAGGTAAGCCAAACCCAGAAAGACAAATGCCACATGTTCTCTCTCACCAGTAGTTCCTATCTCCAAATCTTCAGATGTGAATATGTAACATGGGGTAACTGTAGAAACCAAGAAAATTTAAAGGGATTGTGGATGATGGTGAGGGCTGGGAGGGTACTAGCAGAGTACAGGTAGAAATAGAAAAATAGGGAGGGTTTCCCTCCAACTTTGAAAGGGGAATGGTATGCAATAGAGAAACAGTGATGAGAGAGAAACAACAAAGTTGTTTGATAAAGCCCTAAAAATGATATTATTTTATATTTACTTAAAATTATATAATATATATATATATATATATATATATATATATATATATATATCTTAAATGAAGTTATTTAACTTGTGCTGACAGTGTTTCCCAGGAGAACCATAGCTCAACAAAAGCTCCAGTGTCAGGCTCAATAAGCCTCCTTTCAAGTGGTTGTTCAGTGTAGTCCAAATGACTCTCAAAACAATATAACCTATTACTGTTGCCCTTGGATGCCTCTTAAATGTTGTAGAATTGTCTCTATTCCTGAAGACACCATATACTAGCCATATTACCAGACAAAAGGCTAAGCAATCTCCTAGAGGGAAGATAGAAAGAGTAATCCATAAGGAAGTGTGTAATACTACTTAAAGAGTTTTATGAGTTTGTTAATTCATTCAAGCAGAAGTCTGAGGAATATGTGTGAGAATGGATTATTTTTCCCTGGTGTAAGAAGGGACTTTGGGAGCCCATCCCACGTGAAGGGATGCACTCTTGCCCTGGACACATGGGGAAGGGCCTGGGCCCAGCCCAGGATGATGTGGTGGACTTTGTGGAGCCCTTGTTGAGGGCCCTACCCTGCCTGGGGAGTGGAGGGTGGATGCAGTGGGGGGCAGGTCAGGGGTGGGGGAGGAGGGATGGGGGTGAGGGGAGGGAGAGGGAGAAGGGATTGACATGTGAAGCAAGCTTGTTCCTGGTTTGAACTAATAAAAAAAATTTAAAAAAGAAGAGTATGGAATAATAGTGGAAGGAACATAAAACTAGATATGGGCCCACTGAGCAGAGATTCTAGATTAAGTATGGAAGTTTACACAGTTAAAAAAGTGATGCAAAATATTGTTTGAATGGGTAGAAAGTGTTTGTCCAAAACTGGTCTACTGAAAAGGAGTTGGGGTTGCCTGATATTTCTTGGCTTAGGGTTGATGAAGGGATTTTAAAGCTCAGGGAAATTGCAATGTTAGAGTGAGTACACTGTGTAAAAACTAATCTCCCACAATGGGAAGACATGTCTTTCACTAATCCTATAAAAAGCAAAAGTAAGAGGGGCATCAGCACATCCAAAGAGCTTTATTGTTGCCCCTTTTCTTGTGCCAGACCTTAGGATTGAAGACACTGCTCCTCAGCTGGATGAATTAAATGCAATGGATTTAAATGGGCCCTGAAGTAGCAGGGCCCATTGAATTGCCAAAGGCAAGGTAATCATTATCACAAAACAATGCCCATAAGGCCTGATCCATAATAGGCAGTACAGGCAAAGTGGTTTTTATGGTGACATGACTCATACGGACCTTTGGTACTAGCTAATCAGTCATGGTGTTTCCATGCAGGAAATAGATAAGAAGCCTACTGCATTTTTGTTTGATCTGTATAAGCAGAAAAAGTCTTAAACAAATAAAAGAAAGGATACACTGGATCATGGCACAAGGGAATCTCAGCCTATGACCTGATTTACAGTCTTGAGCCAGTTTGTAGACCCAAGACCTCTTAAATGAAAGGGTGGCCAGGTCTCCCTGAGGAAGGACCTTGACAAAATACAGGGAAGAAACAAAGAAAGGCTGACTGTAACACTTTTATGTATTTTGTCATCTTCCCTAGAGGGACTGATGGACTTTTACAAGGGTAACTGTATAATGGGGGAAAGGAAACAGTCAGACTTTCTGGGATCTATTGGATATTGGTTCTGAATTGACACTGACTCTGGGAGACCCCTCAAAAAACATTGTAGTCCTGCATTTAATGTAGGAGCTTATGGAGATCATGTGGTTAATAGAGTTTTGGCTGAAGTCTGACTCTCAGTGGATCCTGTGGGTCTCCTACCTCATTCTGTGGTTATTTCCCCAGTTCCAGAATATGTAATTGGGATAGATATATACTTAGAATTTGACAGAATTCTCATATTGGTTCCATGACCTCTGGAGTGAAGGCTATTATGGTTGGAAAGGCTAAATGGAAGCCATTAGAGTTGCCTCTGCCAGGAAAAACAGTGAATCAAAAACAGTATGGCGTCCCTGGAGGACCTGCAGAAATTAGTGTCACCACCAAGGACTTAAAAGATGCAAGGGTGAAGGTTCCCATCACATCTCCTTTTAACTATCTTATCTGGCCAGAGCAAGAAGACAGATGGATCCTTGACTGCAGAAAACTCAAATAGTGACTCCTATTGCAGTTGCTATACTAGACGTTGTACCATTACTTGAGCAGATTAACACATTTCCTGATACATGGTGTACAGCTATTGATCTAGCGATGCATTTTTCTCAGTGTGTGTCCTTCAGAATCATGAGGAGCAATTTGCTTTCAGTAGGCAAGGCCAGCAGTACCCCTTTACAGTTTTACCTCAAGGATATATTAATTCTCCAGTCCTGTGTCATAACTTAGTTAGAAGGGATCTTTTCTCTCTTTAATTTGTTTTACATTCCAATCCCAGTTCCCCGTCCTTCCTTTCTTCCCACTCCCTCCACTCCCCCTCCTCACATCTGCTCCATGGAGAGGGTAAGGCCTCCCCTAGGAAGTCTATTAAATCTGTCCCATCATCTCATTGAGGTAGGAACAACGCACCTTTCCACATGCCACAACCCTGTATCTAGGCTGAGCAAGATATCTCTCCATATAGAATGGGCTCCACTAAGTCAGTTTGGGCATTAGGGTTAGATCTTGGCCTCATATATTGTCCCAGCAGCACCATTGTCACCTATATTAAGGGAGTCAAGTTTGGTCTTAAGCAGATTCCCCATTTGTCAGAACTGATTCAGTGATCTCTCATTAGTTCAGGTCAGCTGATTCTGCGGGTTTCCCCATCATGTTCTTGACTCCTTTGTCCATATTTTTGCTCCTCCCTCACTTTGATTGTACTCCAGGAGCTTGGCCCATTGGTTAGTTGTGCATTTCTGCATCTGCTTCCATCTGTTTCTGGAAAAGGGTTCTAGCTTCCCTGGGGTTATGGATTGTAGGCTGGGTATCTTTTGCTTTATTTCTGGTATACACTTATGAGTGAGTACATACTATATTTGTCTTTCTGGTTTTGTGTTATCTCACTTAAGATAGTTTTTTTCTTGTTATGCCCATTTGCCTGCAAATTTTAGGATGTCATTGTTTCTAACTGCCAAGTAGCACTCCATTGCATATAAATATATCACATTTTCTCTATCCATTTTTCAGTTGAGGGGCATCTAGGCAGTTTCCAAGATCTGGCTATTACAAATAATGCTGTTATGAACATCGTTGAACAAATGCCCTTGTGGTGTGAATGTGCTTTTTTCAGTTATATGCCCAAAAGTAGTGGTATTGCATGGTCTTGAGGTAGGTTGATCCCTAATTTGTTAGAAGGGATCTTGATCCTATGTCTCTTCCACAAAATATCACATATTGGTTCACTATATTGATTACATTATCTGATTGGACCAAGTGAGCAGGAGGTAGCAACCACTTTGGACTTGTTGGTAACACATAAATGCATCATATGTTGAGAAATAAATCCAACCAAAATTCAAGGGCCTTCTACCACAGTGAAATTCTTAGAAGTCCAGTGGTTGGGGCATGCAGAGATATTCTCTTTAAGGTGAACGATACATTATTGCACCTGGCCCCTCACCAAGAAAGAAGTATAGCATTAATCAGTCTATTTGGATTCTGGAGACAGCACATTCTTTACTTGGGTGTGTTACTCTGGCCCACATACCAAATGACTCAGAAAGCTGCGAGCTCTGAGTGAGGCCTAGAACAGGAGAAGGTTCCTCAACAGACCCAGGCTGCTGTGCAGACCGCTCAACTTGGATCATATAATCTAGCAGACCCAATGGTATTTGAGGTGTCACCCTGTAAGTGAATAACAGAAGAGACTTTGGGATTTTGGAGCAACACTGTCTACCATTACTGCAGATAACTATTCTCCCTTTGAGAAATAGCTCTCAGACTGCTTTTGGGCCTGTAATGGATTATTGTAGTTGGGGATTTCTTTGAGCCACCAATCAGCTCCCAAATAAAAACATGGAAATTTATTATTAATTATGAGTGTTTGGCCTTAGCTTAAGTTTGTCCCTGTTGTGCCCAGACTCTGAACCCCCCAAACCACCAAGAGACCAGGTCCAATGCAAAAGCAAAGAGTCTTTTTAATTTACAAATTAACTCAGGTCCTCCATCTGTCCACCACAATGGGTGGAGTAGGAGGGATTCCCAAGCAGCGGTGGGACAGGATATATATTGGAGCAGAGCAAGGGGAGTGTCTGGGGGTCTGCTAGTTGCATAGCAATAGTCTCAGCATTGGTGCACCTCCAGGCTTGGGCAACCTGTCCTGAGATGATTGGTCATCTGCAGCTGCAAAAAGGTTGCTATGCTTAGCGGCCCTCCCAGGGCAGTTGCTATGCCTTGCATTCCACTATTATCAGTAAAGCACACCCAGAGCCTGGCAGCTAACTTCTGATTGGTTCCTTGCCACATGGAGGGTATCTGGATTCCTCGTGATTAGGGAAAGATCAGGTAAATCAGGGGCTCAGCACATGTTGCTGAGTCAGGGGCCTATGCCTTTCTGGGTCTTTTCAGCAGCCTGTCATGTCTCCCGAAGCAGGGGGCTGGATAAGGGTCTGGGCCCTTCAGTCCCACTAGCTCTTATAACCTAATTTAGCCTGTTTGGTTTTTTTTGTTATTTTTGAGGCAAAAACATAATTTATTTGTCCCAATAAACAATTATGTAAGAAAATGTATCAAATCCTTCCAGACACGCCACATGTAACCCTCTCACTTTAGGGTATAAAAGGAGCTGACCCATCCCCCACTGACTGGTTGTGATCCTCAAACAGGACAATTGCCAAATGAATTTAGCCTGTTTGTATTTGTCTACATTTTGCCTCAGGGGTTTTTTTTCCTTTCTTTCATTCTGTATGTCCTACTTTCCTGTTTCCTCCATGTCTGTCTGGCTGGCCCCTAGCATCTCCCTGGTGTCTCTTTTCTTTCTTGTTCTCTCTCTGCCAGGAAGTTCCACCCATATCTCCTGCCTAGATATTGGCTATTCAGCTTTTTTTTTTTATCAAAGCAATCACAGCAATATACGTTCACACAGTATACAAATATCCCACAACAGGCCACCAAGTTACCATGTGACATGATCTGCTCCATCATAAAGTAGGTGTTATCTAACCTACCAATTCATAATTTAGGACATGCACAGCAGCAATCTATTATCAAATGGAAGTGGTATATATGTGATAGGGCCTGAGCGGTCCTTAAGGCACAGCAAATTACATGAAGTTTCCCAAATGCCTATAATACTGTCTGCTGCCAAATCTGCATCTATAGTCTCATGATTGGTTGCCTGAAGAAGAGAAGACTAGGGCGTGGTTTAATGCTGGTTCTGCATGTTATGCAGGCATTACCCAGAAGTGGACAGCTGCAGCATTACATCCTCTTTCTGAAACAACCCTGAACAACACTAGCAGAGAGAAATCTTCACAATGGGCAGAACTTTGGTTAGTACACATGGCCATACATTTTCTTTGTAAGGAGAAATGACAAGATATATAATTGTTCACTGACTCATGGGATGGATTGGCTGATTGGCTGGATGGTCAGGGACCTGAAAAGAGTATGATTAGAAAATGTAGAAGAAAGATATCTGGGGAAGAAGTATGTAGATATATATGTGGATATAATCTCTCCAAATGGGTGAAGAATGTGAAGATACTTGTTTCCCTTGTAAATACTCATCAAAAGGTGAGCTGAGAAGGAGTCCCATAATCAAGTAAATAGAATGACCCGTTCTGGTGGACAGTCAGACTCTTTTAGCCATTACTTTCATTGTCCAATGGGCCCATGAACAAAGTAACAATGATGGAAGAGATGGAATTTATGCATTGGCTAGACAATATGGACATCTACTCACCAAGGTTGACCTGGCTGCAGCTGCTCCTGAGTGCCAGATCTACCAACAGCAGACTCCAACTCTGAGCCCTAGATATGTCACCATTCATTGGATGACCTGGTGGCAGGTTGACTACATGGGACCACTTCCTCCATGGAAAGGACAATGATATGTCTTTACTGGAATAGATATCTGTTCTAATTATGGATTTGTTTCCCCCAGTAACACTTCTGTCAAAACAAGGATTATAATTAACATGAGTATTTCTGTTGTATTTTGTTAAGAACATGTTTAGAAGAATAAATAAATGGAAGAATATGTTTATATTGATATTTGTTTTCCTTCCTAAATTTCCTTATTGTGTAATATAATATCAATTAAGAGATATAAATGATTATCATATTTAAATTTGAGATACTAAAAGAATGTGCCTCAAGGAACATTGCCACCTATGATAAATTTATAATGTGTAGTTTTATGAAGGAAAGTTATATCATATTATGCATAATTGTGACCTGGTTAAATACATAATACATTTGCAATTATACATGAAATAGTTATATAATATTAGAATAATTATGACCTGGTTATTGTTTCAAATGGAAATAAGCATGACATTAGGAGATATGATTGTGTATCAAGTTTACAAGGAATGGATTTGTGATGGCAATTCTTGGTTGTCTATTTGACATCATCTGGAATTACTAAAGCCCCAAAATAGCTCGACATACCTGGGAGGAATTTTTACTTAATCATCTGAAGTGGGAAGATCCACTTCTAATCTGGATGTCTGAGGTGGGAAGACTCACTTCTAATCTGGGTCACACCGTCTGCTGGAAGCCTATATAAAGGACATGGAAGAAGGAAACTGCTTTGACTGCTTGCTTTCATCCTATTAATAGCAAGTCCTTTGCTTCACTGGCATTAGAGCTTACTTCTTTGGGATTATGGGTTATACTGAAGACTAGCTGAGACATTCAACCTCATGGACTGAACAACTACTGGAATCTTAGACCTGTTCATAGGCAGCCATTGTTGGATTAGCTGGACCACAATCTGCAAGTCATTATAATAAATCCTCTTTTAATATATACAAAGAGTCATTCTATAAGTTATGTTTTTCTAGAGTACCCTGATTAAACAAGGGAGAACTACACTGCCTTCTGTTATGATCAGATCACAGGGACCCCCAAAAGACCACCATGGAGACCAAATCCATATGTAAAAGCAAAGAGCTTAGTTTGAATTTGGGCTCTCCATGTGTCCAACATATTGACACTATCAGAGAGACTCTATCTCAGTTGGGGTGAGTTATTTTATCATAGATAAGGTGAGGGATTTCCAAGATTCAGGAATCCTGATTATCTGACACCTGTCATCCCCTTTGGTGAAAGGGGATGGGTGTGTACTGGCTTAAGGGACATCTGGTGATCCTATCTACAATGGTGGGAACTTTAGGTCTAATTTCCTTTGAAACACTAGATATTTTCCCTTGGATGCTGATTGGTCCATTTGTGGGTGGTGCCTGGATGGTCCCAATTTGTGATCTTTCTTGGAATCAGGTGTTGGCTTACTGAAACTCAGGCTTACTTTCTATTTGGTCTCTATTGAGCCTGCCATGACAGGTGTGTACCAAGCTGCCCTGGCCCTACACCTTCCACTGGGCCCTTTGGAAAATACCTCTGAAGCAGAATGTATTGAGAAGAGATGAAAGGCTAGATGGGCATGAAAAAAGTAAAACTGACATACACGGGGACTGAAGCTAAGATATCAGCCAATCCTACCTAATAGGGCTCTCTAGAGTTGTCATAGCCCCTCAACATTGTCCCAAATCAAGGTTCAGATAGTAAGTGGCTACTGGCACTCAATATTCTTATCAGTGTGTGTGTGTGTGTGTGTGTGTGTGAGAGAGAGAGAGAGAGAGAGAGAGAGAGAGAGAGAGAGAGAGAGAGACAGAGAGAGACAGAGACAGAGAGACAGAGAGACAGAGAGAGAAAGAGAGAGAGACCTTCTGTATCATCAGTCCCTTGTCACCCATGCTTGGAAACTCTTTTTATTTTTCTTAGTTTTTCGAGACAGGGTTTCTCTGTGTAGCTCTGGAGCCTATCCTGGCACTCGCTCTGGAGACCAGGCTGGCCTCAAACTCACAGAGATCCACCTGCCTCTGCATCCTGAGTGCTGGGATTAAAGGTGTGAGCCACCAATGCCCGGTGGAAACTGTTAATGACACTGCAAGTTCTACCACCTCATTCTGTATCTTGCTGCCAGCTTTCACTTAGAGATGGAAGTTCTCTGCAGACTTAGTGTTTAAGTGAAAAAAAAAGAGACAGATTTGGCATAGTGAGTAAATATATTAAAGAAACCTAAAATTAGAAGTGTAAAAATTAGCTACAAGGTGCTAAACTTAAGTGCTCATATATAATTAAATTCTATCAATGATGCAAAATTATATTCAAAACACCCTTTCTCAGAATGGTTTTCCTTCTATGCTGTGCTGTTTGAAGTTATGAGGGGTTTTTACACTTGGAGTGAGGACAAAAGTGTCTATCAAGGTACTTGTTATAAGAGGGCAATTAAAACATCCTGGATCTCTGGATCCAGTATGACTAACAAGAGCCCTAGTGCTCCTGAAAATACTTCACTAATTGTAGTCTCATTTAGTGGCAGGCCCAAACAAAAGCTGGCTACCTCCGTTTTTCAAATTTAAATAAAGAGTATTCAACACTTAAGAGCCTAGCTTCAGAAGCAGCAAAGTATGGCCGCCCACATCCCACATTCTGTCAAGGAAATGTTCACAATCTCCCCAATGTCCTGTCTAGGAACCTAGAGCAGCCTGACTCCTTAGAGAACTTCCCCCTAGCGTAAAAGTATGTATATGCCACAGATATCCTTCTTTTTGCTATGTCTTCTGTTTCTTACCTTTTCCATTAAATGGTAAACACAAATGCAGTTTTTAATGAAGTGATACAGAAGAAACCTGTATATCATTTACCCGTTTTCCATCCATGGAAGCATTTTGTATAACTGTAGCAGAATGTCACAATCACAGTGATGACAATGAAGCAGTTTACTTATTCTATGCAGATTTTGAGAGGTGTGTGTGTGTGTGTGTGTGTGTGTGTGTGTGTGTGTGTGTGTGTGTGTGGTTTTAACACAACTGCATCACCCATGTAGGCTCAGGTATCTACCACCATACACCACAGCTAAGATATAGGAAAAAATCATTCAGAACAGTTTAGATATGGCAAAGCCTTTTCTTCTTGCCCCTTTATAATGCCCACCACTTTCTAATCCCTTTCCATGCTCTTTTACCCTCACTTTAAGAACCCTGACCATTGATAAATCCTTGCAGCCATTAACCTGTTCTCTGAAATTGTGTTGTAAAATTGTCAGATACACGGAATCCTGCCCATAATTTTTTGAGGTTTCCTTCCATGCAATGTAACTCCCTAGAGACTCATTTAAGCTGCTTGCTGTGTATATCAAGAGCCCATTTCTTTTCATTGTTACACAGTATTCCATAGTTAAGGATGTACTAGTCTGTTTAGTCATTATCTTGTTGAAAGACATCTAGATAGCTTCTTGCTCAAAGTTCTTACTTATTTGTAGGCTGGTAAGAATACTCATATATGTCTTCTTGAGTGAAACTAAGTTTTTATTTCTCTGGGATAAATGCCCAAGAGTACAATTTCTGGGTCATATCGTGGTTGCATATTTAGTTTTTTACCAAACTGTCAAAGTGCTTTCTAGAGTAGCTGTGTCATTCTTCCATTGCTGCCAGTGTATGAGTGATACAGTTTCTCTGCATCTTAACCAGTAATTAATTTTGCCACTATCGCTTATTTTAGTCATTCAAATTCGTGTATAGGGATAGTCTCTACAGTTTTAATCTGAATTTCCCTAGTGACTAATATGAGCATCTTTCTGCCCATCTATATAGTCCCTTCTGTAAAGTATCTTTTCTATTTCTTAGCTGAGATTCTTTGTATTCATTCATGTACTACCTGAGTGGATACAAGGGGTTTCCTAAGGCATGGCATGAAGGTGCCTCTGGATAATATAAAACGTCTTTGGTCCACAGGCATGAAGTAGTCTCTGGCTAGGCAACAAAGCACAATGTTTTATCATTTGCAATGCTACTCATTAATCCCCCTTGCAGGTGGATCTATGCTTGTCTAGTATTGTCACAGGAAGCTTGTTTTTGTGCATGGGTCTGTGGTGGTTTGAATGAAAACTGCCCCCATAAGCTCATGGGGAGTAGTATTATTAGAGGTGTTGCCTTGTGAAGTAGGTGTGGCCTTGTTGGAGGAAGTGTGTCACTGGTAGTTGGCTTAAAGGTTTCAGATGTTCAAGCCAGGCCTAGTGTCTCACTCTCTTCCTGATGACTGCCAATCCAGATGTTGAACTCTCAGCTCCTGGACTTGGTGAAGGCTCTAAGAGCTCAGTAGTACTTCAATAACCTAGGAAGAAAGTCTCAAGCACAATGTCCCACATCTACTTGCCATCATCAGAGTACTGCATATTATGTCCATACTTTGTTCACAAGGGGTTGAACTGAGGCCCTAATTTGAGCTGAGGGCAACTTCATCTAGACCAATGGTTCTCAACATTCCTAATGCTGCAGACTTTCAATGCAGTTCCTCATGTTGTGGTGACCCCTAACCATAAAATTATTTTATTGTTACCTCATAACTAATTTTGCTACTGTTATGAATCATAATGTACATATCTGACATGCAGAATATCTGATAGATGATTTCATGTGAAAGGGTCATTTGACCCTCAAAGGAGTCACTGATCTCAACAGCTTAACCAATGCCTTTCCCTATTAGAAATGGGTTAGTTTTGAATATCGACATGATGGGATTTAGAATTATATAGGAGACAAATTTCTTAGTGTCTCTGTAAAGGTATTTCCAGAGAGGTATTATTGGGGTGAGAAGACCCACCATTCTGTGGCCTGGGAACCCAGGCTGAATAAAAAGGAGAAGCAAGTTGAGCATCAGCTTTTATCTTTCTCTGCTTCCTGACTACAGGTGCAACATGCCCTGATGCTTCATGTTCCTTCCATCATAAGTAGAGTGGCTCTTGCTACCATAACTTCTGTGCCATGATGGAGTTTATCCTCAAATGGTGAACCAAAATAAACTCTTCTTATCTAAGCTGGTTTCATCTGGTATTTTGTCACAGCAACAAGAAAAGTAACCAACACAGAACCCATATGAACTAAGTGTTCCATAACTGTGAAAACTTCAAAAAAAAAAAAAAACAAACACTGACTGAGATGAATTCTATTCAAACCGTATCTCTAGCTACCAAGTTTCTATCCCGGTACTTAAGCATGGGATAGGCTTTTCTACTCATGGCAATTCTCCCAAGCTATTTGCGACTATCGTCTAAGTCACCAATGAAGTGTACATGCTATATCTCATCCCAAATGTCTCAGCCCTCACAGATTATGTTGCTGAAAGGGCAAATTCTTCTTCACCACTAATTACTCTGAAGCCTCAACTGTGGATGACATTTTATTATGGGTATTTATTGTATCCTTTCCCAGGGAGTCTCAGAAATTTAATTAGTTGGCCCGAAGAACCCTAAAATCATAGAAATTTGCCCCATAGCAGGCATGGAAAAACAGCACAGTGGAAGGATAAACTGAAAGCTGACCACTTAATACAATGTTCTAGAGACTGTCTTCTGGAAAAAATAATTGAATCCTATATCTCATTCTATCCTTCATTCCTCCCACAAAACTGAATCAAAATCAAAGCATTCATTCTGCCCACAAGGATGAGTATTGATCTGTTTGGTCAAATTATAAGATTCTAAATTAAAATCTGATCTTGGTTTTGAGCAAGTAGAGTCACTGGGTATTAACAGGTCACCTGTTTCTTACTCCACTCAGGGGACAAAGCATATCAGGACCAAGTCTACTAGAGGATGGCATAGGAACAGCAAGCTACCTAGTTTTCTGCCTTGCCTGCAGTAGGTCATTGGGGATAATCAGTATTTCCCTGTGTTATATTTTCTGTAACTGTAACTTCTCTGCCCTTAATCTCAAGACCAAGTATAGCACCTCTCATCTAAACTTGTGAATGTATCCAGAGTAGGTTACCGGGGAAGGACAAAAGACCAGAGTGAATTTTCAAAACTAAATTAGATCATGACTGGCTCACACTAGCCTCTAAAGGTCAACATTACTGACTTCTTAATCTATTTTAATTATTGCTGCTCTGGGATTTTATACTGTTCACCTTTTTCTTTCAGTCACAAGTTACATGAATCAACCTTGGATAACTTCAACTCGGAACATCTTTTCAGAATTGAAGGCTCAATAAGCAGTCCTTAAGAAGGGAAAGAAATCCAGTGACTGCAAATGGCTCATTAGAAACTTATAGGAACTACTTTCCATGCAGGGATAGCAGAACAAATGGCTCCCAGTGGTTCTCCATCCTTAGATCAATATTATTGAAAGAAATCCTCAAGTAACATACTCTGATTGGCCTATTTTTGGGTGATATACCCACCCATTGGCCACTGGGACTATATAAAGGGGATGAGGTGGATCCAGTTATCAAAAGGAGGTTAGGCCCAGGCTGGTAGTAAATATCTGTAATCTCAGAAATAAGAAGACTGAGGTGGGATGACAAGTTTGAGGACAGCCTGGGATATATAGTAAAATCCTGCCTGTAAAAGAAGGAAGAAGAAGCAGAGCAGGAGGAGGAGGAAGAGGAGGAGGAAAAGTAACAATAACAGAGGTTACCCTCACATGTATCACAATCAGGTAACAACAGCAGAGGTGACCCTAACAAGTATCAGATTCAGAACTGATCCCCAAGAACCTAATGTGCTACTTACCTATTTTTCCCTAGCAGGGTCTAACACCTGTGGCACTCTCGATTCATTAGGCTTTGTCTCAATTTCAGGCTTCTCTGTGTAGCATATCCCAACCCTCACCTAACTGGCTCCAGGTCACCTCTAAGCTCTCAGAGAGGCTCCCCTGTAAATTCATCCATCCCCAGTCACCACTCGCTCACCATCCTTACTCCATTCCCAGTCTAAGTGAGATTCTGGGCTTCTTCCTCACAGCCTGTGTTCCCACGGCTCACTATCATTTGTGACAAATAGTAGTCATCCTGTGACTGTTAAGGCACATAAAGGAAAAGGATGTTTCCTTCTCTCTTTTCAATAGTGTGTGATTTGAAGTTGAGGCCTTGCCTAAGATGTCAACAATGTAAGAGAATTATAGTTAGAAAAGCAGACAATGCTAAGGCTGTGGTTGATTCAGTTGTCTCTGTACCAGATAGCCCTCAGTTTAGATCCCATCTGTCACCTAATTGTGTGACCTAATATCACTTTACTTACCTTATTTTGCTTCCAGCATCTTTGAGGGCAAAATAAGCAAGGCACAGATACTGCATGTTCTTATGCCTATATGGTAGCTGAGAAATGATCTTACAGAGGTAGAGACTAAAATAGTGATCACCAAAGGCTGGGTAAAGTGGAAAATAGAGAGGAAAAAGTTAGAGAGCAGGTACAAAATTATAGTTAGATGGGACAAGTAAGTTCTAGTGTTCTCTAGGACATCACAGTTGACACAGTTAACAATTTACATTTCAAGACAAGAGAGGACTCTGAATAATTCCAACACAAAGAAATAAACGTTTGAGTTAATGAACATGCAAATCAATCTGATTTAAGAAGTACATATTATATGCATAAATGAAAATACCACATTAATACTCCTGTAAATATGTATAATTATATGTCAACTAGATTTTTAAAATACCAAAGCAATATTTTAAAAAAAGAGTTCTTGAAATATCCACATTGCAGTGTATACATTAGACGACTTAAGACATAAGTCTGGCTCTAGAGAACAATTATAAAATTAACTTCTCACTACCATCAGCCTGTGGTGGCTGCATGATCTGTGCGTAGTGGAGTACATGTTTTTAAGGACTTGCAGAGATAGGCTGTGCATTTGTTAGTAGGAGATAGACTTTTTCACTTCAGCAATGATAGAAATGTGGGTATTCAGAGGCAGGTAACCCTCCATCCCCCCCCCCAATATACTGATAGCCAAGTTCCACACCTCAGGGTGGTTGTTTTATGTTTTTACTGTTGTGCTTATAATAGACCAATGGATGCTCACAGACTTGACAGATGTGAGAATAGCCAAGGCCCGAAGCAGTCATTCCTAACCACTGGCTATTTCTCACCGGCTAAGAAGAATGTGTGTTTGTAATATCTAATTCATGAAGCACAAGTCGTGAAATAATAAAAGTTCACCTTTACTATTATCTTTTTGTCTACTTGCTTTGTTAGTTCCTTTAATATTAGTAAAGTCATTCTCCCTGCCTCTAAATGAAAAATACCTATGAACCCCTAAATTTTCTATTTACTGTGAGATAAAAGACAGCTCTGTGCTCACTGTGAAACCCCAAAGACACTCAATTCAGAAATTAGAATGGCCAGCCCATCACAGAAAGCAAAGCTGTCCACATAATTTAACTTTGTAACTTCTCCCTTTCCCAGCTAGGGTTTCTGGTAGGAATCTTGCAGAGGTAAGATGTGCAAGGCTCCTTCTGCCTACTTTTCCACATTGCATATCACCTCTCTTCCCTCCCAGCTCCCCCTCCAATCCCCAGTAGACTGACTAGTGAAGTGGTTACCTACCAATTCATTAAAAACCACTCCAAACCTTACTGGGTTAAAAACAATGATTATAATTCATCAGCTGTAACCCGTAATTCCACAACTTATTTGGGGTCAGTTGGAACATTCATGGTGAATTCATCCCTTATATGTATTGTACCTGAGATGGGATACTTAGAACGGCAAGTGGCTGGCCTGCAATGGGTCTCACTTTGTATGACTTTCCTATCAGTCTAGCCTGGACTTCCAGAAAGCACAGGAGTCTCGGAATACTTCTTCTTCTCCCCTGGATGCTGGCTTCTAAAAATAGACGTGGTTCCTCTTAAAGGCCAAAAGTCAGCAGGAAATAGTGGTACATGCATTATATTCCAGCACTTAGGAGACAGAGGCTGGCATATCCTATGAGATTGAGGCCAGCCTGGTCTACATAGCAAATCTCAGGCCAGTCAAGGCTATATAATGAGACTCTGCCTCAAAAGAAAACAAGTCCAAAAGTTACTTCTGTTGCAATCTGTTCATCAAAGCAACTCACAACTCCAGTGCGGAGTCAAGAAAAGAGGAAATATTCTACCTCTTGTTAGAAGAAGCTGAAGGGGAGATATCTACAGGACCAATTTCTTCTTTATGTATTCTGGATAGGGCTGGTGGTCCAGAGTCTCTTATTTCTTAAAGGACATGTTCATCATAAAATCCCAGCACTCACAAGATGAAGCCAAATTCACTGTTGTTCCTAGAAATGAGCTTGACAAAGTGGCCATTGAGGGTAATGTCAGTGAGTGTCACTATATTAAAGTTATAGGAGAAAACCTGGTACTCAGTGTGACCCAACTCACTTCTTAAATGGATACCCAATGTTTGTTTTGCAACATTGTTAATGAGATAATATTTGGCATATTTTCCATTATTGACACATTGGACAGCTATCCCATTTCATTGTTCATTAAGTTCTGAAATGTCCTTGTCCACAACTTTGGCAGCACCAATGGGCATAGGCTTTCTCTGTGACCTTCTCAGTATTAGTGATGCCAGTGATGTGGTTGCAAATCCCTCCATGATGCCAAAGTTTTGAATAGTCTAAGCCTGTGAGAGCACCAAATAGCTTGTGGTGAAGAAAACATCACTGACTATTTTGAGGGACTTACCATATTGCTAATAGCCCTTGCACATCACAAGCATGAAGGTATTAGCTGAGGAGGCAGAAATGATGACAAGTTTGGGTTCCACTCTTCAAGTAAGCCCTGGTGTTGTCCATGGTGGTAAAGATACCAGTGCACCACATGCCATATTCAACACCAGTGTCAATCATTTGATATTAGCATTATCTGCATCCTAGAACATGGAAGTGGTCTTGTGATTGATGACAAACTTCTCATTCTCGTTATTGACTGTTAATGGAATCATATTGTAACATGCAGAGACCATGTAATTGAGGGGAATGAAGGGAGAATTTCTAGCCCAGGTATCCACTTTGCCAGAACTGAAAACAACTCTGGTGATCAGGTGCTCAATATAGCCAAAGCCATACATTCTGACCCTCACCCATCATGTCTTAGAAAAGCAACTAGCATGAGAATATGCAGCTTTCTGTTGAATATGGATGAGCAAAGAGCCTAGGACAGAATTTTATAGACTATAATTTACAACTCCTTTTCTAGCAAAATCATTTCCTCATAAATCCAGTGAGATTAATTAATAGCTTCAGGAAACTAATTATTCACCTAATCAGTTGACTGACAGCTGCCTATCAGTCAAGGGTTTAGTGGTAGTACACCAGCTAGCTCCTTCAGTTTCTACCAATAATAATCTCTTTTCTTATAAAATGTCCCTTGTCTATGAAGGACCTCTTCCTTTGCATGGATGATTATAATAATATTTTGAACTATCAGGATCATAACTAAATTGAGTGAATTTTCCTGTATTATTAATATCAAAGTTGTTAGCTTTAAGGTCTCTTTATTAGGAAAAACCCTCAAAGCCCTTATGTTAGCTCTCTTCCCAAATAGTCACATCTATCTGATTCCTAAAAACTCATCTCCATGGGCTGGAGAGATGGCTCAGAGGTTAGAACACTGACTGCCCTTCCAGAGGTCCCAAGTTCAATTCCTAGGACCCACATGGCAGCTCACAACTGTCTGTGACTCCAGTTCCAGGGGATCCAAGATTCTTAATCAGACATACATGCAGGCAAAACACCAATACACAGAAAGTAAATATTAAAAAGCAACTCATCTCCAAAGGAAAGTAACTACATATATAAAAAGACAAATTCCTTTTTGTTGTTTTTATTATTTTTAAACATAAAATAAAAGATAAGTTAAAACCCATCGTATCAAAATTGGACAATTCAAGCCAACAGAAAAATAAAAGAGCCCCAAGAGAAGACACAAGAATCAGAGACCCACTTATTCACACACTCAGGAGTCCCATAAAAGTACTAGCCAAAAGTTCTAATATGTATGCAGAGGACCTGTGCAGAACCATGTAGGCCCTGTGATTGCTGTTTCAATCTCTCTAAGTTCATATGACCTTTGCTCAGTTGTTTTAGAGGGTCTTGCTCTCTTGGTGTCTTCCATCCCCTCTGTCTCTCCTACTCCATCTGCCTCCTCTTCTGTGGAGTTCTCTGAACTCTAAAGGGGGGAGGTTGATGGAAACATCTCATTTAAAGTCATGTGTTTCAAGGTGTCTTTCTGCATAATATCTAGCTGTGGCTGTCCGTATTTGCTTCCATCTGCTGCAGGAGGAAGCCTCTCTGATGATGGCTAAATAAGACACCAATCTATGAGTATAGTAGAATATCATTAGGAGTCATTTTATTGTTACTTATATTTTTAGACCAGAAATATTTGATTTTACCCTAAGTCTCTGGGCTATCAGTCTCTTGTCCTCAGTCTCCCAACCATTGTCAGGTATGTGTTCCACCTCATGGTGTGGGCTTTAGTCAAATCACACATCAATTGGTTACTCCCACAAGGTTTGCCCTAGCATTTTTTTTTTTTTTTTTGCAGGCAGGACAGATTGTGGATCAAAGGTTTTGTGGCTGGGTTGATATTCATGTTTACTCTTTTGGTAGCCTACAGAGTACCTTTCCATGTCAAAGATGCTAGAACATGGGTGTGAAGGTTCTATGTAGGTACCAGCTCAACCTCTCCATGTTCAATGAGTTGTGTAGTTATTGTCTTCAGCAAGGGGGCCTTGCTGTCAATTTGTGGAGAACAACCTATTAAAAAGGACAAATTTCTAACTCCACACATTACCCCTAACTGCCATATTTGCATCAATTAAGGCTTTAAAAATACCTTGGACATTATTTTCACTTGATCTCCTCATTCCAAAATTAACAATAAGCCATCAGGTTGACCAAACAATATAAGGTGCTGTGTCTATGCCCAAAATCAGCAGTAAAAGAACCTAAGAGAAACCAGATGATACTGCATAACATGAAAAATTATCTCTCAACAATCCTTTATCAGTAATTTTACTACAATTCTCAACTTGAGTTTCTCCTTCCTCTCCATCCCCTATGAAAGCATGAGATTTGAAGGGACTTCACACATCATGTAGTTTTAACTTCACAAAATTCACCTTTACCACAGTGTCTCTGATCAATGATTTTCTATCTTTCTTAGAAATATTTCAGATTATTTCACTACCTTACAAAACAATCCATTCATTGTAGACATACATTTATTATCATTTTTTACAAGCAGCTAAGAATGTGCCCCAGAGTAGACTCTGCTTTGAAGTGTTCTGTGCTGAATAGTTTTATGTCAACTTGGCAAAAGCTAAAGTTAATTTGAAAAAGAAAACCTCCATTGAGAAAATGCTCCCACCAGATTTTCCTTTGGGCAAGCCTTTGGTGCATTTTCTTGAAGACCCAACTCACTGTGGGTGGTGCCACCCCAGGCAGGTGGTCCTTGGTGCTATGTAAAGTGAAGCTTACCAAGCAACTAGTAGCAAGTTAGCTCCTGCCTCCAGGCTCCTGCCCTGTTTGATTTCCTATCCTGACATCTTTCAATGATAGACTGTGGTAGAAATGTAAGCCAAAAAAAAAAAAAAAAAAAACAACCTTTCCTCTCCAAGTTGCTTTTGGTCATGGTGTTACATCACAGCAATGTAAATTATAACTCAGACATGATATTTGTCCTTCTCTTTAGATCAACATAGGACAAGCCTACTCCTACCTCTCTGTGGGATACTTCAAATGATGGCAATCAAAATTCTATCTTCCTGGGTATTTATCAGGAATATATATATATATATATATATATATATATATAATCTAAGTGGAATAAGAAACTTTTATTTTCCATTATTTTGTGTATTATGAATTGAATAGGTCATCATGACATCTCACAATTATTCTATATGACTATTGTACCTGAAGGGTCTACTGTATGGGGTCCTTATTATCAATAGCCTGAGTTCTTGCTGTCAAGAGTCCACCTGCATTCTGCCCTTGTATTTTCTTTCTGTCTCCACTTAGTTTTTCATTATTCACTTGTCTAGACCTAACTTCATTATATGGGGACAATCTTCCAAAAGGACAAGACCAGAAAATTCTAGAACACTTGAAGCCTAAGGGTAGAACATCACACTATAATTTCTATCACATTCTACTGATCAGAGTAAGTCAAAAGGTCAGCCAAAATTCAAGACATGGAAATGGACTTCATCTCTTGGAAGGAGGAGTAAAGCCATATTGCAAATGGATATGTGATATGGAAAGAATTCTCACAGATGTTTTTCATAGCAGAGTCATCATTAAAGGTTACTTGAATGAAATGGTGGAGTAAATTCCTCACCATTCAACTCAATAGCCTCCTGAAACATTCTAGTTTCGGTAACACATCTCATAAAAAGTCATTGGTTGATGGGGGAATGTCCTTCTGTATATATGTTTCTCTTATTTGTTGATGAATAAACACTGATTGGCCAATAGTCAGGCAGGAACATAGGTGGGGATATCAGTCCAAGAGAAGGCTGAGGAGAGGAGGCAGAGAGAAGCTGCAAAGAGATGCCATGTAGCCACCAAAGGAGTAACATGTCCAGGTATTCTCTGGTAAACCAAGACCATGTGGAAATACATTGAGTAATAGTTATGGGTTAATAATTAAGACAGAAGTAGGCAGTAAGAAGCCTAAGCCATTGACCAAAAAATATATAAATTAATATGTTTTGTGTGTTTATTTGGGGCTAATCAGCTGTGGGACCAGGCTGGAAAGAAACTCCTGCAACAATTGGCAAGAAGAAAATTCAAAAAGAACAAATGATCAATAAACACAAGAAAGAATGTTCAGTGTCAATAGTATTGAAAGCTGCAAGGACATGGGCATTTTCATCACACTGGCAAAGGACTTAAAAATTCTAAGTCTTTTAATGTAAAATATCTATGAGACAAACATTGGGGATTTCAACTATTTGTAAACAATTCAGAGGCTAGATTTTACCTGAAATAATTTGAAAGTATGCTGAACCTCACATTTGAATACCACATGCTAAAAATGTAGAATTGAATCACCAGAACTGGAAATGGAGCCCCAGAGAGTCTCTAAAACATAAGTCTCAATTCAACTTTGCTATTTTCTGCTACTTCTGCATGTTGGTCTACTTGCAAACTAGCAGGAAGTAAGTCAAATGCCAAGAATATTTGAATAGTAGATGAGTTATACTGTCTTTAAAAATTTGTGCTTTTCAAATTTTCTGCTTCTGAATATTTCACTTTTAATACTCAAAAGAGTAAGAATGGGGCATAGGTGTAATGGTCTTACTGCAATATGTCACTGAGGGCTGCTTTCCTTTTACTTGAATAAGACAAGCATATTCACATGCGTATCCATCCACTGTGGTTCACTGGAATGTGCCCTCTACCCTGCTTTTCAGATATCCAACTATCTTTATGGCTCTCAATCTTGCCAAAATACCACCTTCTTACTAATGCCATCCCTTATTGTACTACCTATGATATTGCAGATTCCTCCAACCACATTTTTTCATAGCTTCTCTATACCACATATAACTTAGGGTATTTGAGTCTTATCTTGTTGGACCACTTCCTTATAATTTAGCTGCAAATGAGTTAAATATAATTGAACAAAATGAGGTTATATACCCAGAGCCAAGAGCAGGACATACAGGAAGTGCTTAATAAATGCTCATAATATGAATATCTGGGCTTTAAAAGTGGGATTCAGAACAAAGCAGAAAGTGTGTGGATGCATGGTCCTTGCATTTCACATTTCTCTTCATTCAGCATCCATCCACATCAGCTGTCTGAACAGTCACACTAAGAAGCTGCTCTTTATTAAATCTTGTCTATGAAACATGCAGACCTTTTACACAGAAGCTACTCTCATATCCTATCCTCTGACACATTGTGATTCTATATTTATTTTTTATTAAATTTTGAGTTCAAATCCCTGAACTCTCTGGCAAGTCTTAGTCATCCTTCAAGCTAATCAAAATCTTTTTTTTAAAACTCTTGTCCCAAATGCTTCTCTCATCACTGTTGTCTGTATATTTAATGCATATTTCAAACCTCTTAAGTGAGTTTCTATGGAGAAGATCCTAGTAAACTTCTGAGAAGTACTGAATAAATTGTGGATTGTACCAGTTAATGTACTGATATACACATCTTCTCTTAAGTGTATGCTACATTCAATTTACAGATACAAAAGCAAGGCCTCTCATGTACTTAAGGAGAGATCCAGGATGTTTACTTGGTCTCTAAAACCTACATACAGCTATGACTTAAAAACATATGTGTAGCTAGCTACTAGAAACCTTTAAATTACAGAGGTGGGGTGTTGGCTCCATCTCAATTGAAGCCATAAGAACTGCACTCAAAAGCAATGCTACTAGGTCAGTAGCTAATCCTCCCTGTGCATCAGGATTGCCTGGGAAATTTTAAAATTCACACAGAGATGCTAAGGTTCCACATCTTCCTCCAGAATTTCTGATTTAATTGTTTGGTATTAAGGTCTAGACAATGTCTTTTATAAAAAGCTTCCCACGTGATTCTAATGTACTTCAAATGCTGAGATACACTGCCTGTAAACAGAAGAGAGGGAATGCAAAATTGCCATCATTCAATTATTTATAAATGAGAAACACTACATCTGCAGAATCTGCCAGCTGCTCTTAAAGACCCAGGCATATTTTATATATACATCTGGAACCAAAACAAAACTGACTTCTTTTCTTTCCTCTCAACTCCACCACAGGAGGTTTAAAAATCCTATTATCTCTCTCCTCTCTACTTCTACACACCTTTTCCACCCAGGTCAGCCATAAGCATCCAACAGGAAGTGGATATCCTGTGATGGTGAGCCTGAGCCAATTCTCTTCATGTCCATTACATCTTTCTTTGGATAGAGCCCTTAAACTATTTGGTTATTTCCAAGACATGTATGATACTTTTATATCCAAATTAGGCAGAGAAGAAAACTGTTATCCAATGGATATTAAGTAACCAGATCTAGATTTTTATTGTCCTTACTTTTATTTTACTTCTCAGCACAATGATGCTTTATTCATCATATGCATTAATTTTCTTTAAAATTTTTATTACTTCTTTGATGATTTCATACATTGTATTTGATCATATTAACTTCCTCCTGTAAATCATAACCCAGATCCACTCCCCATTTCTTACTCATCCAACTTTGTATCCTCATTTTTCAAAACCTATCACATCTGATTTTTCAGTGTTGCCTATGTATGTTTAGGTGTGTGGCCATCCTCGGGAGTGTGGTAAATCTACCAAGGGACACACCATTATAGAAACCTAACTCTCCCTCTCCCAACAGTTATCAATTACCAATGGCTCTTTAGCTAGGGGTAAGAATTATTGTTCACCTCCTCCCTCCATGCTGGGATTGGTCTAGCTTGACCGTGTACCAGTCTTATCAACGCTATCACAACTACTGTGATTCATATATGTAACTAAAAGTCTTGCTGTGCCAGCCAGAAAACACTGATTTCTTGTAGTTATCTACCACCTTTGGTAAAGAATTTTATAGTCTTTCTGTTCATTCTTCCATGATGATCCCTAGGTTATGATATAGATGTTCCATTGAGGGCTGAGCACACCACAGTCTCTTATTCTGTGCCCCTTGACCAGCTCTGGATCTCTATGCTGATCACCATCTACTTCAGAAAGAAACCTTTTTAATCTATGGGTCTGAGGATAAGTCATTAAGGGTTAGCTTAACACTATGTCCATTTAGTACAGTAATTAATAGAAGTAGGTTCTCCCCTAGGGCCTATGACTGATGTAGTCATAGGATTTTTCCAGTAACAGTGTCACATATGGGTTCCATATTTAAGACCCAGCTTTAAATCTGATCAGAAAGTGTTTGGTTACTCCTATGGCATTCATGCCTCTATTGCACACATGGGTATATCCTACCAGGCCAGCTGTTATCACAGCTCCCAGATATCATAACTAGGTAAGACTGATGGCTACTTTTCTCCACTAGAAGTGTACAGAGAACTTCTAGCCGCATGAAAACTAGCCAGTAAGGATGAAGTTTCCAGGTCAGAACTAGTTTGATTTATCTGCATTCTATGACTCTGAAATGTGATTTCCACGGTATGATCTGATCATCAAGTTCTGGAGGGTAACCAAGAACAATGGCAATAGACTGTTATATCTGTGGGTTATTGGACCTCACTGGTCAACAACTCCAATAGAGGTTACACATTCCTGGACTAGGCTTTTTATTGGTTATCCTATGCAAAACAGTAGGGGCATTTTCACCCTATTATAAAGTAAAAACTGCTTAAATTATTTTTATATGTATATCTTTATATGTTAGAAGCTTCTACAGTACTGGATTTTCATCTGGTGCTTCCAGAAAGTCTTTAGTTTAGTTATCCCTCCCCATAGTCTCTCCTCTGTCCTGCCATCCCATCACCCAACCCTTTTAACACTTTCTGTTCCATTATTACCCCTTCCCCTTTAAACGTATATGCATGTTTAAATTCAGATGCATTTTAAAAATAAGTACATTGAAGTACAAATGGCTGAGAAACATTTCAATGAAATTATTTTTAAATGGCATTTGAATTTAAATATACTTCTCATTTGAGAGCCACTTATCTTTTATTCATTTCCCTAGGTCACACTGCCTCTCACTCCATTTTACATTATGACTCACAGTCAACAATCTGAAAGAGCAGTGTAGAGTTAAATTTAGGGGAATGTTGAACTGACCCAGCTGTTAAATAATAATGCAAGGCATAATTTACAATTCCATATTACGAAGAATGTATTTCCCAGAGGGGTTTCCATTTGCAATTGTTTTTCTTCTTGTTTTCTTCCCTACTCTTGTGATGAATCAAATACCCAGCCAGATGATTGTTAAATGGTCAATCTGAACTCACTGTAAACATATTCATGTTTAATGTTAGTGGCCCCCACCTTTGTGGAGTGAGTAAATGAAGGCCTTTAGAGAATACAAAGAAAATACAGTGAACATCAATCAAAATACTCTAAATGGTAGCATGCCTTAAATATACTTTCCCTTTTGGGGATATCAAACTCTAATACTTTGTAATGTCAAGAAACAGCCATGCATGCTTTGCATCAGGGGGATTGCAAAATGCAAATTGTGCTGTATTTTACTCATCTGTTCGGTGCAAAGAAAATTAGCCTAAGTATGGTCTATTGAAGAGGAAAAGTTTAAAGTGTTTTTTTTTTCCTTAGGCTTTGCCATTGTAAACCCAAAATGGACTTCTCCATTGGTGGTCAAATATACTTAATTGGTTTTCTGTTCAAGAATAAGGTTTCTCAGATTACCCTCTCTGTCCACCATTCAAATAAAGTGGCCTTTAGTATATCACTTATTCTCTCGTAACCTCAGTTTCTCATATTATCCTTTAAAAAAGAGCAGTTGAGAGGATTACATTAGAAATTGTAGTTATACCTTCTAATAAGACACCCAGCAAATAGTGAGAGGCATACTACATCAAATGTGATAGTATATCTCAAACGAACTAACAAGAAGGAGGATGGATGGAAGAAACTAAACCAATTGTTAAGGGATAATATCAGCATATTCAATGATTCAATTGATGGGTGAGAAGGTGAAGGGATAGGGATAGAGCTTTGGGCTTCAGTGAGCCCCCCATCAGTGACACATCCTAACAACAAATCGTAATACCATTCAGAATAGGACTGGTCGCCTTTGTACCACTTAGGCCTTCTTTTGGGTCTTTGCAAATCTCTTATTGTTTTATGTTGTCACCCATCGTGTCTCAATAAGACAACCTTTGATGAAAGGAACATGATTAATATTAGCACATTAAGAAGATTGATGTGACCTCTGATACTCCTTCAATTAGTCATTACTTCAGATCAAGACAAACAATATGAAAAGGCATCATAACTAGTTCTTTTGGAAACCCCAAGTCCCTATGTTCTCACTGTAATACTTTCACAACTCTTTAAATATTTTATAGAATTGTTCTCCACAGAGTGGTTTATAAAAGAAGTGAAATTGGGAGGGACAAATTAAATTATTGTATCTGGAATACTATGTCATTGTTTTTAAAATACATAAAGAAGTGTTAACTTAGAATAATTTCCAAGATCCCTTCTAATGGGAGCAGTATTAAAGACTGAAACCAAGGCTTCACCCATTATAGAGAATTACTCTACCACTAAGACACACCTCTAAACCCCCAAAGATAGATTACAAATAGATTTTAAAATCAAGGTAAATAACAATGCAATCCTTATAATGTTATTAAAAGAAGAGACTAATTTACATATACATGCAACATTCCTTAGAAGGATTTAAAAAAATTACTAACAGTTTTTTTTTTCAGGTGTAAGACAGGAGTTAAGGGGGAAAATTCATTACTTCTGTAGTTTTCACTTTTAAAAGTCCTATTCTGCTTGAAACATCTATTGTGGAAATATGTTAGATTTTTTCTTAAAATGAATTAGCTTTTAAAAGTTTCTATGAGTCTGTGGAGTCCTGCAGGCTGAAAACAATCCATTAAACCCAATAACTTAAAAAGACAGATGTGACTTTTGTCCAAGTTGATCACTGTGTTTGTAGTCTCTGTTCTAATAGGTAGTGATTTCCCTCCAAAGGAACTTAATTGATCATAATTTAAAGATAAATGAATCATATCCATATTTATATTGATAAAAGCACCAGAATTGGATGCCTTTTGAAAAAGACACCCTCAAAGAGAAAATTTATTTTTTATAATTTATTTATTTGAATTAGAAAGATTATTTTACATGTCAATCCCAGTTCCCTCTCCCTCCCCTCCTCCCCTGCTCCCCAACTAACACCCTACCCTATCTCACACCCTTTCTGCTCACCAGGGAGAGTGAGGCCTTCCATAGGGGGGGTCTTCAGTGTCTATCATATCCTTTGAGATAGGGCCTAGGCCCACCCCCTTGTGTCTAGGCTCAGGGAGTATCCCTCGATGTAGAATGGGCTCCCAAAGTCCATTCCTATGCTAGGGATAAGTACTGATCTACTACCGGAGGCCCCATAGATTTTTGAGGTCTCCTCACTGTAACCCATGTTCCTGTGGTCTGGATCAGTCCCATGATGGTTTCCCAGATATCAGTCTGGGGACCAAGAGCTCTCCCTTGTTCGGGTCAGCTGTTTCTGTGGGTTTCACCAGCCTGGCCTGGACCCCTTTAAGAGCAGATTTCTTTAGTGACATCTGAAGGGCATATGACAGCAACCATGCACCATAACAGTAACAAAGTAACTCACCTTTGAGTGTTCCCAGCAAGGTTCTAGATGTTTTGCATGCATCATTTCATTTAATTCCCACCACAACCTTGCAAGATGGCTGTTATTCATGGCATTTTAGAAAGAATCCAATGACTACCTTCCTGACTGAGGAAATCCTCAACTAACTTTTCAAATGTTTGAACTTACAAGTACCAAAACACTATTTAGAAATTATACTTAATTTTCATAATTTCCTTGAGGACTTGGCATGTCCCTAAGGCCCCAAGACTATAAAATATCAAAATGTCTATGAGTTTCTTTCTCCAAAAATCCACTTGTAGGGCTCTGGAATTCAAACATGGCATTTATCTGGATCAGTGAAACCTTCTGACCCCATATCCTTTACCTCTAAAACAGGAATAGAAGTATTTCTCTAATCTACTTCAGAAATTGTTAAAATAACTAAATAATGTACTTATGCAAAAAATCTCTAAGTCTGTAAATACAATGGTGGTACAAAGAATATATTTGTCTTTTCTTCACACATAAGAAGATTTATAGTCAATAATATTAAACTTTATATTGCAATCAATTCAGAAAGTCAAATATTTTTGGTACAAAAAAGGATCCTGAAAAGCATATATCAATGACTTTGAAGATGAGAGTACTTGAGTGAAAAAAAGACAATATATTGTATCCAATACTATACAGATGAGTCAGTCCTCAAACCCAAGTCTTCCAAGACCAAGTTTTAAACACTTTCCCCTGTCTTGGCTGTGTTCCCTTGCATGTTCATCTCCACCTTCAAAATCCTTCCTATGCCACATGATATTTTAGCAAGTCAGAAATGAGTCTTTGGACATTGGTTTCTTCATTTAATACATAAGCATCACATAAAGAGACCTTGCTGGACTTATCATTGTATGCAGCATATTTAGGTCTCAAAATCAGGGCTTCAGCCCTCACAGTTCTTCACAAGTCCCAGTATTCATTATTCCCAGAATAATGTGAGTTCTATCCATAAGCTAAAAAAGTCAGGGAACAATACATGTGGTGTTCGAAACTGACTTCCAAAGAAGCATCTCAGCGCTAATAACTCCAGAAACTCCTCTGGCATCCTAGCATAGAGTTATCCACTGTAGATAACATGTTGGATATCTCATGACTCTCAGTCAATATGCAAGTGTCCTTGAAAAGCGCAACAACAATGACCGAGTTCAACCAGTAACTTTTAAACATAAAAAATGAGAAATGTATCCTGGCTTGGAAGTCACATTCCAGCTGCATGAGTTTGGGGAATGCATTGGACCACTGTAAGCTTTAGTTTCCAAACCCATGGAATAGTTATGAATATTTTCAGCAGAGTTGAGGAAAATTAAATTGGGTCAGATATGCATGATAGTTTGGAAAATGGTGTTGTGTTGCTATTACTATTATCACTGATGTTCTGTTTAAAGTTGTCCTCTAACCACATGGATAAGTATACAGAAGACCCTTAGGGTAATAATAAATCTGAATACACTATCAGATATACTACAACAACAGGCACAGATCTGACTCAAGATTCTATTGAAAGATAATTTTTCAATAGCATATAAGCATAACTGTCTCACAGATACAAAATGAACACATGTCAAAGACATTCTTTAACTCTGTAAGTCATGAGGGAACCAGGAAGATGTCAGAAGCTATTCAAAGGAAAATTCAAAATCCTACACTTTCACAGGCAGATAAAGAATGCTGAAATGAAATTACAAATAGACTTTTTAAAAAATGACTCAAAACTCAATTGCATTCCACCAGACACAATCAATTTACATTTCTATAAGCAAAAATAATTTGCATTATTATCAGTTTCCAGCAACTTACTGCATGGTAAAAAAAAAATGCTCAAAGACAACAGATGTTGCAGGTAAAGTGCAAGGTATGCTGAAGCAGACAATCAGGGTTTTTTTGTTTGTTTTACTGATGTCTTCTTTGTTTTACTGTCTATTAAAAACATTTGTAATTTTTCCTCTTCAGTTCTACAAAGTCTCCTGGGCCCATAGATGCTCCTGGCAGTCAGGGTACTGGGAAAGGAGGGCAGAGAATGGGAGGAGGCATGAAGAAAGACAATGGGGCTTCATTTTTCTTTCTTGTGAAACCTAAGATGAACTGTAATAGAATATACCATCCCTGCTGGAAGTTCATTTGCTTTGCCCTTAATAAAAGGTAACCAGTGTGTGGCAGGCACAGTTAATTATCTTTTGATATTTGTTCTCCTCTTCTTTCTTGGTAACATAATCCCCCAGTTTTCACTAGAGGCAGCTTTACTTGTACTAGATGCTATCCTGTGGCCGTCTTCTGGCCACTGGGATGCTCACTGAACAATTCTGAACAACTTCCAGCAAAAATCCTTACAGAGAAATAGCATGTCCTTTCTGATCCATCTGTCTTATTTGTTTATTTGTTCATTCATTCATTCATTTGTCATATAAAAGTGGATGCAGTGACTGACACTTGAGAGAGCATCCTTGTGGAAACCACCTGTTGAGTGACACTGAGCCTGAGAACCTTGAGGGTTTGCCTTCTACATGAGTGAAACTGACCTTGCACTCTTTTGGATTTTCTTCTAGTGTCTTTATGCTCTTATGAGGGAGGGGGGATTTCTGTCCCATACAGCTAAATGTAATCCTAACTGCTAAGAGAAGCCCCGAGGAAAGTTTGAGTTGTTTTCCTGCAGAGTCTCAATTTCAATTTACAGTTGCTCCTCTGAAGAATACATTTCTATTTATAGCTGACAACCGAATATCATTCTCTACTCTATTTTGCACATGCAAAGGTACACACTTTCCTGGAAACAGGATTATCTTTGCCTCTTACTCACAGAAGCCATTTGAAGACTTCTCTTGAAATTGTAATTACTAACTGGGGTAAGGACTCCTAGTGTAGGTTGGAGGTGTAGACTGTCACATGGTACAAACTTGCACTCAAACCTCAGTTCTCAAACTCTTAGCTCAGAAAGCCTAGCTGGGTTTTGCATAGTAAGGAAGCCTGAGACAAAACCAGCCATGGGAAGGTGATCAAGAGGAAGTCCCACACGCTAGGAGGAAAAGCTGATATATTTCTAATGATCTGTGTTATTTTAGTCTGAATATTCTAAACCACATGCAACCTAGAAGCCAGTGGCGTATGGCTTTGGAACTCCTTCATTCTTGCAGCAGCTGCAAGTTTACCTTAGGGGTTATGTTTTCCTGGAGCTAATAATAGAGTTGGTTGGCATTCCTAAACACATGCTCACTAATTGCAGACAAAGCAAGCTGAAGAAGCCATAGTGGAATTCAAATTTTTTTGCAGATAATAAAAAGATGAATAATTCACTCACTGATAAATTGACCAAACTTATAATTTCCAGACTCTGTTAGTCACTCTGTTAGTCATTCATACACAAACACACACATGGCGGGCGGGGGGGGGGAGGATTCAGCATTGCTACATCAAATTCTTATTGCTGGCATCAAATTCATGACCCTCCTGCCACAATGGCCTAAGAGAATATATATATATATATATATATATATATATATATATATATATATATATACCACTGAGCCTGGTGCATGCATTTTCTCTGTGTGTCTCTCTCTCTTGCTCTCTCTCTCTCTTGCTCTCTCTCTCTTGATCTCTCTCTCTCTCTCTCTCTCTCTCTCTCTGTGTGTGTGTGTGTGTGTGTGTTTAAATGTATATGAAGAGGGAGGAGGGATAGTCTGGGTACATCCACATGTGTGAATAATAGCTACTAGATTCTCCATACACATCTTTAGAATGATGATCAAAATTTAATCCATTCCTTTAAATGAGTTTTGAAAATTTCATCCTTTTTCTTTTCATCTATGGGAAAATTATTATCTATCAAGAACCAGGTCCATTAAAAGTCCATATTTTGAGAAATATCTCAAAAGATCATTCCCAACTAGAAAGATCATTTTTTTATGGAAAGAAGCTTAGCCCACCTGCAGACGGACACTGCAGCCCCATAAATTGCATTTTTATTTGATGCATGCTGGAAGGCTCAAGTTGCACACTCCTTTCCTCACAGAGAGGAGTGAAAGCTCTCATTATTCACAAAACTGCTTTCTATTCTTTTCTGCTTTCCTGGGAGCAAAACAGAGAAATCATTGTTGTCATCTGACTGTCGTCTTTATTTTCACTCTGCAAAACCGCATGAAGGGATGAATAGGCAGAGCACAGAGGATTTTGCTGGCAGGAAAGTACTATGTATGACATAGTGGTGTCTACATGTCATTGTGCATTTGAACAAAGCCATAGGATGTACAATACCAAGAGCAGACTCTAATGTAAACTGTGGACTCTGGGTGAAAATGAAGTGTGGATGTTAATTCTTTGGTTGTCATAAATGTGCCACTGTTTGGGGTGGGGGATGTTGACAGTGGAAGAGGTTATGCAGGGGCTGGAGACAGGATAACATAGAAAATCTTAGGATCACCTTCTACAGTTTGTCAAAAATCTAAAACTGATCTAAAAATAAAAGTCTATAAACAAAAAGCATGAAGCCAATTTAAAAATTTTAAAAATACATAACATTCAGACTCTGTGTTTAATATTTCCGGAGCCAGTTAGGAGGCGGGACATTAAGGACCTGATGGGTGACCCCCTTTCCAGGGGTAACTGATCCAGGGTTCACAGGCAACCCTTCTTTAGGAAGATGCAAACTTCTTCTGTGTTCTCTGCATGCCACTGGATTAAGTCTTGTGAAATAACAAGTTTCACCTTTTAGCCTTCCCATTGCTGAGCTTCAAATGAGTATGTCCCTAACAGGTTATTATTCAAATGTATTTCCATCTTCTTTCTTAGGCTGCATCCTTTGGGTCAGATCTGTGGTTTCACATTCCATAGTTTTGGTTCCATGGTAAACCACAGCCTAACAGTATTAATGTCAGAAGTAATTTGTTATAAGTGACTTTTGTTACAGCATATTGTTGTATACTTTTTCAGTTTCATTGCTTTTAATCTCTTTCTGTGCCCAATTTGGTTTTCCGTCTTTCTGTTGATGCTGTTTTTGACACAGCATCTCATGATGTTACCCAATGAATCTCGAAGTCAAGGGCAGAATCAATCCTCTAATTCAGCCTCTCAAGTAATTGGACAGTATACACATACCAGTTTTCTCAATGGTGGGCCTGATTTATAAATTAGACATTTTCATGGTTATGTGTAATAAAACATTATGCTATATTTGAACCATACGTGACTCATAAATTCCCTGTGTTGACTTCCCCCACTGCCAGTCCATGACTTTACTGGAAGTGGTAAAGTCTTTTGGCCTTAGGACCTAATGGAAGAAAAGTTAGATCAATGGGACATGCCTTAAAGGAGATATTAGGAACCTGGCCTCCCCCTCCTTCCTAGAAAACATGAGATAATCAATCCTCCTCTGTCACGTGTTCCTGCCATAGGCACAAAGGAACAAGACTAAGTGATCACAAATGCAATCTTCTGAAACCATGTGCAAATAAACCTTCCTCCTCACAAATAGACTTACTTTGTGTATTTGGTACAGAAACAGAAATTTGACTAATACTGCTAGTGTTTAGCCTTATCTGTGATTTCAAATAGCTTGGAATATCATGGACTGTATCTTAAAAGGGGATAACTGAATGATTTTGTATTTATCAGAATTAAGTTCCTATTGAATTATAGTTTCAAATTAGTAGTCCTCTGGGCATGTGGCAGGAATACAAATTCCAAGGTTCCATCTCTGACCTTAAGAGTCTAGAGGAAAGTGAGGAAATGATAGCAAGCCCTTCTGGTTATTCTGAACAAAGTACACTCAAGTCTGCAAACATCGCTTTAAAGCAAAGGTTATTATTGGGATCACTGCAGAACTTACCCATGCCAGGTCCTCAGACTCAGATAAGATTTACCTGGTCTGAGGGATAGCTAGATTCATAGCCCTTAAATGTTTTAAGTGGTTTTTAGATATAGTTCTAAACATAAATTGATGTATGATCTCCAGGTGCAGCTTTAAAGAACGCACCTACACAACTACTTATTTCTACTATATTGTACTACACAGAAAGAATTTGGGGGAGGAGAGCTACGTGATGAGTGTTCAGAATGGGTGACAAAATTCAAGAGTTTGGTTCTACCACTAGTCACAATGACCAATAAATTTTGGGAGTCTATTTTGAAATATCAGAACCAAGAGATGACGCCATAAACTAAATTCCCGATTTCGGCTCAGTGTATATCTGTGGATGTCTGTCTCTGCTATCAGGAATTTAGTTGAAGAGAGGGAGGAATGAAGAACGAAGGGGTCTGTACCAGGTTGGAGAAACCCACAGGAACAGTTGACCTGAACAAGGGAGAGCACATCGACCCCAGATGCTGTCAGGGAGGCCAGTACAAGACTCATCCAGACCCCTGAACATGGATGTCAATAAGGAGGCCTCTGCACTCCAGGGAGTCTCTGGTGGTGGATTAGCATTCTTCCCTGGTGTAAGAAGGGACTTTGAGAGCCCATCCCACTTGAAGGGTTACACTCTGGCCCTGGACACATGGGGAAGGGCCCAGGACCAGCATAGGAAGACTTGGTGGACTTGGCAGAGCCCCCGTTGAGGGCCCTACCCTGCCTGGGGAGTGGTGGGTGGATGGGGTGGGGGGTAGGCTGGGGGTGGGGGAGGAGGGTTGGGGGTGAGGGGAGGGAGAGGGAGAAGGGACTTGAAATAAGCTTGTTCCCTAACTAGAACTAATAAAATAAAATAAAAAAAGAGATGACGCCATAAATAACTACAAATCAAGGTCATTTGTGCTCAAACTCTAGTTTCATCCTCTTCACATATAGCTTTCCCTTAACACACTTTCTTATTATACATATTCTTTTTTTAGAAAATCTAGGAAAGGAGATATTCATAGTCAGATGCTTTATATTGACTACCTCATTTAATCATCTCAATGACCATCGGGGAAATATTAATATGTCCTGTCTCAGAAGGAAAAACTCAGATACTAAGTACCATTTTTTTCTCACACTGGTACCATTTCTTCTCCATACTGGCATCCACTTGTATTCCATGGTTCTTCAACTCAGTTCCAAGTAATAATGCATTTTCCATACCAAAAAAAAAAAAAAACCCTGCCTCTATTTCCAGTTCACAGCAAACTTCACTGTTCAAAATTATTATTATAACAGTTGAAAAGAATAAAAACTCAAACAAAAGGGGAGATGTCAAAGGCACATGAATTAATTGAGCACTGGAAAGAGATTTAAGACAGAGCACTTTTAATAAGAGTTCTTGGAGGCTTTGAAGGATAATTCTCATTTATAAAATGGAAAGCAGACTCAGCTGCTCTCTAACTGCACTGGAAACCAAAAAGGAAGCCTTGTGTCTGCACATTTCCCGTGACAATCTTAGGGTCCAAATAGGTATCTATGTTATATGCCCTAGGACATTCTGTTGGAGCTGCCTTGTCTGAGGAGGTAGGAACCAAAATTCAAAGAGAAAATGAAAGTAATATTAAAAACCTCTATTTCACATAACACCCAGCATAACATACAAGACACACTTTCTGTGTTCAGAACATGCATGTTGAATAAATACAGTCAGATTTGTGGTCAACTCTTAAAAAGAAAAAGGAGTAATCGAGAATATCTTTGAGGGTATATAAAATTGACAAATTAACTGATAGATAGCTGACTCTGCAACCACAATGGCTGGGATAGGCTTCCACAGTGGTAGGACATCAATGTTGACATTACAACTATGTCCTCCCTGTAGCCTGCATTATCTCCTCCCAGTGAGCTCACTGCCAGATCATACTTTTGTCGTCTCTAGAAGTTTATAAAATAACCAACAAAGACAAAAACTCTCAGAAAATCAAATGCCATTTAAGAACAGGGATACATGCTATGTGTTAGTGGATGTTGGAACATCACTGTGTACTTAACACAGTTCAAGGTAGCATGTTGTCACTAAATGATGTGATCTTATGGTTCTATCATTGTGTTTTCAGTCCATTGACAATCAAACATCATTATATGGCACATGACTGTACTTTCAACACAGACTTCATTATTTCCATTTTCATGAACCAATGTTTGTTCTTCATCCCTGGAAACATTTAAGATTTGAAATAGATCAAGAGAACACTCAAATTCCTAAACACCTTTCTAATCCAGCCCTTAGGAAATGCTTTCTCATGAAAGTGATATGTTTGTCTTTTAAAGGGAGTTTTCACAGCACCTCTATTTATACTCCCCTCCTTTCCTTTCATGATGCAATATCCCCAGGAGTACCCCAAAGGAAATTGTAAAGCCCACAGGATGCATACACTAATTTCAATCGCCTATCCCTGGTAGGTTATTTCCCAAGTGAAGCAGGGAATTACTAACAGATGACCTTTTTTCTGGAGCTGGGGAATCTCACCCTGAAAGCTCAGAGAGTAAACACAAAACATATGTGTGGCAGATGCTCACATTCAAAGATCCTGAAAAAGGCATCATGCACATTCTTTGGCCAGTCATAGCCACAGACTCAATACAGATGAATATCAACATTCTCTGGGGCCATAACTTCAGCTATCTACATGCTGTCCATGGTTTTACTGATGGAGAGCTGGCAGCCACATGAATGCTCAGTACCTAGCTTCTACATAATAAATGCAGATTCACCCTCAAACTTTCCAATCCAAATGCTATCAGTAGTGTCTTAAACAAGCACTTCTAGCAAGGACCCAGATGATTCTTCCCATGGCACACGGAGGGTGAGAATTGCTGCTGGCAGAACTTCCATTCCAGCTGACCAGGAGAGTTCCATCACCATGGCAACATGCTTTACAGCCATTTGGAAGCAACTCGCTCTAATGTCACAGTAGATGGGAAGCATGCTACTGCTGGGGTGATTTAAGAAATGGTCTAGTCACGGTGTGGGAAGATTCAACCAGAACAAACCTGGTCTGCAGAGAATGGAAGCTTTTTTCAAAGATGAGAACAATACAGAAAGCAGGACTTTTATCATTGCACTTAAATCTGATGGTCAGCTAGACTGTATTTAAAAAAAGAATAGGAAACTGTATTTAAAAAAAAGAATAGGAAACTCAGCTTTACTTCTAATATCCTGGGAAGAAATCTAAGGGAGTAAAAAGTAGAAAAGTGAGGCTAAAATTGAAACTACTTTCAAAAGGCTAAACTGTTGCCTTTTTTCCTCCTCCTATGTTTGGAAGCTTTGCCAGAACCCAGTCTATTTTTAAAGGTTCTGGAAACCCACTCCTGGTGATTTTCAGAGGATGTGACCACAAATGGTACCCGTGCTTTATCAGGTCCCCAATAATATATGTGTGGATCTGGGCAACTGTAAAGGAAACTTTTATCCTGAAAGAGCAAATGAAACTCTGGCGTGTGTGAGCTAACAGTTTTAACATCCATATTAGTCCCAGATGTTTTTCCAAGGGGACTGAATATTATATAAAAGCTGAGACACAGTATGGTTTTTATTCCCTCTCATCATACCCATAATGCAGAAAATATGTACCAATTAAGTAACAACACAAATGGGTTAATTACTATTTTAAGATGTTCTATAATAGGTCAAGTTTCCCTTCAACACATTTGAGCCTCAGTTGTTTCTAATAAGTTCATGTCTTTTCAGAAAAATGCAATGAATGGATGAAAATATACAATAAAGGTGTCTCATTGAAATGTGCACAAAGATGAAAATGAGAAAGTTTGAATTATTGAGCAGCAGCTTTTAACACAAGAATGACCTTTGAGTTCTTAAATGGCCCCCAAGACAACTAGGCACTAGAAGGAAATATAGTAGTCCATTTTTATTACTATGTCAAAATACCTGCCATTGGGCAATGCTATAAAGAAAAGAAGTGTGTTTGCGCTCACATTTCTGGTCCATTGTTGAGGGGACAAATTGGATGATAGTCATCTTACTAGAAAAATCAAGTCAGTGCAGGATATTGCACAGTAAGAGATAAGTAGGATACCTCTATGTGACTCTTCTACTCCCCTAACTTCTTATAAAGCCACTGGAATTCAACCAAGAGGACTCCACCCTGATGATCTTACCTAATTGTCTTTCGAAGGCCCCACCTCTCAGTACCAAAGTCTGATTAAGTTTCTATTCACTTATTATATCTCTCCTAGTTAAGGTTACTATTGATGAAACACAATGACCAAAAGCAACTTGGGGAGGAAAGGGTTTATTTGGCTTGTGCTTCCATATTGCTGTCCATCGTCAAAGGAAGTCAGGACAGGAATTCAAGCAGTGCAGGATCCTGGACACAGGAGCTGATGCAGAAGCCATGGAGGGGTGCTGCTTACTGGCTTGTTAGGCATGGGTTTCTCAGCCTGCTTTCTTATAAAACCCAGGACCACAAGCCCTGGGATGGCACAACCCACAATGGGCTGGGCCCTCCCTCATCAATCACTAAGAAAATGACATACAGGCTTGCGCACAACCCTCTTATGGAGTCATTTTCTCAATTGAGGTTCCATCCTCTCAGATGACAATAGCTTCTATCAAATGGATATAAAATTAGCCAGCATAATGCCCCCAAATAGAATTAGATTTTAATGCATGAATTACAGAGGAAGCACTCACAAACCCTATCCATACCACAACAGAAAGCTATCAATAACTATTGTCATATACTAGAAGAAACTGTCAGATACCAAGGCCCTTCCTAGTATCCCTAATTATCATGTGCTCAAGACTCTAAGAGAAAACCCATGACTTCATTTCCAGCCTTCTCTTTGCTATTTTCCAAACACATGACAAACTAACTTACTCTGAGTCCCCCAGACTCATGATGTTCATTGCCACCAGAGACCCCCCCTGAGTTTCTTTCTATAACATTTCTCCACACCTTATCCTTTCAGTGATTCAAGTTCCCCTCTGTGTGAGACAGTTTTCTGTCATTGTAACAAAACACTCAAGACAGTTTCTAGACAGGACAGGTTTATTTTGGTTCATAGTTTCACAGGTTTCAGGCAATAGCCATGAAGTTCTAGAATCTTAGGCATAGTATATGACAGCAGGGGCACATGACAAAAGAGATGCTTATCCCATGGCAGCCAGGCAAAGAGAGGAAATACTGTAAAGGATCAGAATTTCAACATCCCCTCTACCAGTATATCACCAAGACCCTTACTTTCTCCAACAAGGCTTATACACGAAAGATTCCAGCACCTTCAAATGCTACAACAAGCTGGCGATGAAGCCTTTTGTCGAAACATTTCAAATCCAACTCTATCACCTTCTGTCTTGCAGCTGCTGGGCTCACTACTCCCTCTGGCTCTAATCCTCATAGGCAATTACTGTCACTCTCTGGTGTAGGGTGTGTGTGGGGTGTGGGGTGTGGGGTGTGGGGTGTGGGGTGTAGGGTGTGGTGTGGGGTGTGGGTGTGGGGTGTGGGGTGTGGGTGTGGTGTGGGGTGTGGGGTGTGGGTTTAATTGTGTTTCTTCCTACTCACTTCCAACCCACCCACGGACTCATATGTTCAATCCAAACAATCTAAAATGTTTGTTTTAGAAACAGAATGGTTACAGATTTGATGAGTTAAGATAAGGTCACCAATGTTGGCCCCAGTTCAATATTACTGACATCCTTATAAAACAACTGTTACATAAAGAAATGGAGTCGGATCTAGGGCAAAGGAGATATGGAGAAACACAAAGATGATAGCCATTTATTAGGCACATAGAGATGCAGAGAACATATGCTTTCCTTACAGCTCTGGTAAGGGAAAAGCCCAGACACCTTTAACCTTAGATTTCTAGCTTCCAGAATTGGGAGATGATGTAACTCTGGCTTATTATTATTATCATTGTTGTTGTTATTATTGTTATTTATTTATTTTATGAATATTGGTGTTTTGCCTGAATGTATGTCTGTGCATCACATGTGTGCCTAGAACCCTCAGAAGCCAACAGAGGTTGTTGGATCCCCTAAAACTGGAGTTACAGACAGTTGTGAGCAGCCATGTGGATGCTGGGAATTAGAGTGGGTCCTCTATAAGAGCAGACAATGCTCAGCCCTGTGCCTCTGTTGTCTAAATCACCCAGTCTGTGGTCATTTGTTGCAACAGCCCCAGAAAATGAATATGATGATTCTAATTTAGAATTTGACATTTACAGCCAGAGCCACATTTTGCTGTCAGTGACCCTGTATACTTTTACTTTCATGAACTCCATCCTCTGTACAAATATATGATTTAAAATGTATTTTAGGATTTTATTAAAGCTTCAGGAGGTCAGGCCATATATGACCTTATTTGAATTCCCATCCCATAGCATATTTTTCAGGAAATAGCTGCCAATTAATTGATCTAGTCTAACCTCATCTTTCCAGGAAGTACTTAGACATTTAAAGCATCTAGGTTATTTCATTGTGCTTGCCTCTTCCTTTTAAGTCTTAAGGGATATTGGCTCTGTTTCAACATTTATCAAAGTTTATGTTTGAAATCATCTTCTCAAGCTCACTGACAGGTGTTTCAATTCAATATCATCTACAAATAGCCCTGATTATAAATGTCCCCAACCCTGCATACCCTGTCATCTCACTGTGTAACCTCAGGTAATCACATACTTGTTCTAGACCTTGGTTTCCAAATCTATAAAATGGAATGGCAGTTCTGCTTGCTCACCCAAGAACCTTACTAATTAAGTAGTTCAGTGTGGATCAAAACATGGCTCAAACTCTGGTGCTTTTAAAATCAACAACCATCAAAGACAAAGAAGGTTGAGGCTAGGTAGCTGGCAAGGCCACATAGCCTAATGAAGCAGCAGCCTTTTTGGCCTCCTTAGCATCATAAAGTAACTTCTTTTGGTCTTTCTCTTCCATTTAGAACCTCAATTTGGAAACTGCAGGTATGTAACAAACAAAGGATTTGTCCCGTGGGACCCAGGAGGTTAAGCTATACCAGATACAGCTTGTCAGCCCCACAAATGATTCAGTTGTCACCACAATATTCTTGCTCTTCCAGCCAGGGGGATACATTTATTACCATAATTTTCCAGAATCATTGAAGATTTTTTTGACTTTTGGTTTTGCCTTTGGTATCAGCATTGGAACAGACAGCTTGAAAGCTGAATCTTCACAAGAGCTCATTTAGAAAAAAATGAAATTGTGTTACCAGAGAGATGGATAACATAGTAAGATAAATTTATCCTGCGAAATTTTATGGGTACATGACATATATCAATACTATGAATTGCTAAAAATTATTATATAAATTGATATGATATGTATCTATTTTAGACACCTATTTTTCAAATAAGTCAGGGTAACATTTATTTATATACATACTATTATATAGACATCTGTTTTATTCTGTGGGAAATCAGTTCAGAAATGCCTATGGGTATTAAAACCTATAGATACTCCAATTTCTTGCACAAAATGATATGCTATTCTCATGTAAAGATCCATAGCTCTTTCTTTGGCAAGGATTTCAAGTATTTTGTTTGGGAAAGGATCCTGGGAAACACTAATGCAGAATAGAAGAGATGAGATGGAGAAGTCAATCAAAAATTTGTTGTGAACTATTGGTACTTAATCTGGAGACATGGTACAGCATATTTTAGAGTTGTACTAAATGAAAAGTGAAAGAACCAAGGTAATAAATATAAGTACATGTAATTTACTGGTCAAGGGCTGGTTCAGAGGCACCTTAAATCCTTAGCACCACCACCTTGTCATATGTAAACAGAACATGTTCCCATCATCGGAGATAGGACATCATAGAAGTATATACAAAACTTATTAAAGCCAGGGGCACATTTTCTAGAGTATACCTGCATATGCTCACTTGCAAGCACATGGAAAACTTAGAAGGTGTATAATAGACTATTTACAGAAGTTATTTATCCAGTAATTCTTCAAGACAACTCATGGCCATTGGGGTGGTTTGAATGGGAATTGTCCCTATAGGCTCATATATTTGAATACTTGGTGCCCTATTGGTGGAACTGTTTGGAAATTATTAGGAAGTGGCCTTGTTGTAGGACAGAGTGTCAGTTGGGGCAGACTTTGAGGATTCAAACGTTCAAATCATTCCCAGTTCCATCTATCTATCTATCTATCTATCTATCTATCTATCTATCTATCTATCTATCTATCTATCTATCTTCCTCTCCCTCTCCCTCGCCTTTTCCCTCTCCTTCTCCTTCTCCATCTCTTTCTCTGCTCTATGCTTATGGACCAAGATGTAAGCCCTCAGCTACTGCTCCAGTGTCATGCCTGCCATGATGGCATTGACTCTAAACCTCTGAAACTGTAAGCCCCAATAAACTGTTTTTCTATAAATTGCCTTAGTTATGTGTCTCATCACAGCAATAGAAAAGTAATTAAGACAGCCTTCCTTCATGTTATCTTCCTTGCCTGCAGACAACAGAACTTCAAGGTTCTTCACAAGAAGACAAAACTCAGCTTATCTCCTTGAATGCTACCATAGAATGTTCTTCTCTGTATACACATTTCACATTGATGGGTTGCTATCATGATAGCTTTTCAGTAACCATAATGGATAACTTGATCAATGAAACAGACTCTTTCTTAGTCCCCCTCTAGGAACCTAAATCCAACACAGTACTCACATTCATCTTTTAATCAACAAACATTTATATCAATCAAAACAATCATAAGATTCCATGTTCTTCTGCTTCATCCTACACTAACACTCCAGCATCACCTATCATTTTCTGCATCAAGCTTCAATAAATTGGCCACATTATACTATGCCCATCTAGGTAGCACTAAATCAATCATTGGCCTACCAAGAGGCTCTGACTCCTCCTATTCTGCCCTCTGCCCAGGATTTTAGATCAGTCAGTCACATTTCCTAAACCCGAAGCATTGTAAGGGTGTCCCTGCCATAATACACCTAATTCACCAGAACACGTATGGGAAGTTAGCCTTGTTTCAACCAAATAGACTGAAAGAAAAATGATATGAACCTAGCATCATTCTCTGTACCTGCTTTATAAAAGTCTAAACAGAAAGGATACAAAATCAAGTTATCTAGACAGAAGTATTTTTTCACTTTGGCTTTGTTTGAGTATTACTTCATTCATTCATTCATTCATTCATTCATTCATTCATTCATTCATCCAACCATTTAATAAGTGTTTGAATTGTGCCAGGCACTATGCTGAGCATTTTGCTAATGTTCAGTACAAATGCATGGGTCAAACTAGGGGGCAATTTAAAGGAGGCACTTTCTAGACTGACTTCTCTGTCGACCTCATCTATTTACAATCCTTCAGTCTTGCTGATTTCCCTCTAACTTAACATGCCCTTGTGCATGTCAGACAATACCAAGCTCCTGCTTATAACTATATCCTAAATCCCAGATCCTGGAAGGAAGTAGATTCTCTGTCACTGGAGCGCTTGGCCCTGTGCTTGTTACCTGCACAAACTTGCATGAAAAGTCAGCTCATTTCAGCTTCGCCACTCCTTCACTGTCACTGGGAGGATTGAGTTTAATCTTAAGATCACTACAGCTCCTACCCTGACATTTCCTTATCTCCTAAAATTCAAATAAAAAGTCTTCTCACAGATGACAGAATAGCCCCCACACAGGCCAATGGTGGAGCTGCTTCTAAAGCAGACACCCTTCCTTTATGGAGAAACAGAACCTGCAAAAGGAATAGGCATGCACAGATTGAAATCTGGGGCCCTGGCTAAAGCATCAGGTCCCCCAATGTGTGATTTATTATAGAACGTATACTGGAGATGCTTAGCTGAGCCACAAAAGATTTTATTTCCTCTGGCTTTGCAACAATATGATTCAAATAATGTCCCTGAGTGTGAAAAGATCCATTAATCTGTACAGCCTATCATATCTTGTAGTCAAACATGTATTTGGGGCTTAGGACAAAACAATGCATACAGATGGTTCACCCCAAGGGACAATTCTTTCAATAGAATTGTTCCCTAAATAAGATATTGGGACCAAAGAATGAAATTTTATATAATTTTCAACTCTTTGTAAAGAAACATTTAATTTGACATCTTTTATGCACTGTAAATCTGGAAGCTAATGGCTATATAGACTCTTCATTTGCTCCCCCACACCCATGGCTACCCTTTGAATTAAACTTCACCTAAGAAGGTGGTTGCAGGTAAATAAGGAAAAAAATCACCCTGGTTAAAGGCTAACATTAAATTGGAGACCAATTTTAAGTTACTGTGGCTGTGTATAAAGTAAGCAAAAGCAGGTACCACTCTCTAAGACTCTTCCTTCAGTTCTCAACACACTGCTGACCAGAGTGGAGAATACACCTTCATGATTCCGTTTTCCCCTGTATTATTGTTCCAAAAGAGCCTTAGGTGAAGTTGGCATAAAATGAATTGATTTACAAACCGATGTGGACTCTATAATCCCATATTACAAATAAACATACATTATTTTCCAAAACAAAAATTGCATCTATTTTTGAACCCTGTATCCACTGGGTTATGAGAGGGATTTCTCTAGTCCCAATTCCTGGAAGATGAACAAATTCCCTGGGGATGTGAGAAAACACTTAAAGATTAAGGAAGAACATATGGTCATCAGTCTGTGCCTGAGGTGAAGATCATCTGTGTTTGTACCCAACTTCTCTTGCATGTCTCCTAATGCATTCCCTCCAAGGCTTTTCTCCCCAGCACTGTGAAAACCAGGACCATATGCCTCTGTTACCCACGAAGTTCAATAGTATCACTACTTTTTCATTCTTGGAGATTCTCCCTTCTTTTCTTCCTGTTTGCAGAGCATTTGTTTCTGAAAATGTAGCTCTCTGGGTAGATCAAGGGATGAGTAAATGTGCTAAAGGCAAGCACAGTAGAATATTAGCAGTAAATATCTTGGTGAGTAATGAGAATTCACTGTAAAGCTCTGTCAATTCAGTCATCTGTCTGAACTATTTACTAATAAAATGTAAAGAAAATAGAACTCTCTCCCCAACCTGTACCCTCTGTGCAGTGGCCTTTGAAACAAAAGAATGAAAGGAAGCTGAGCACAGTGGGTACTTAGCCCTATGACATAAACTCCCCAAGACATGGGAAATGAGCTGGCTAGCAAACTTCCTTGGAATCCAAGAGGTAAAAATATTATGAGAACAAAGCAAAATTTTATGTCTCATCAGATTTTCCTACCACACATATCAAATGACAGAGAACCAGGTGTGTCCACACCCATTCCTCATTACCACCCCTACCTGCAGTCTGGTTGCCTAGATACCAGAGCCAACTTGATTTTACTGTAAGCCTTAGAGTCTAAGGTTTTAGGAATGCTGCAACTCTCTTTACTTTGATATCTCATATTCAGAACACAAAGAATGAATTCTTGATTTCAGGACACATACACTGAAGGTACCTCAGAATGTTGATGGTCAAGAATTCAAAGAAACTATTTTAAGTTCTCAAAATAACCTGTGCATTGGTGATTAGGGATGTACTGAAATGATCTTGCCATTGCTTGAACGTGGAGAAATGTTGAGTGCTAGTGGTCTTCCTAACTACTTCTTTATTCATCATTGACAAATGCGAAGCTCTGAACGGTCAAAGCTAAAAGGCTCTTTATTTACATGGATAAAGTCAAAGTTTTGTCTGACAAGTTGCCACATAATGTGGCAATGATTAGATGAGTTTTTACCAATTTTGAAAGATGTTTTTAATAGCTAAGCACTGAGTAGTAGCACATGGAAAATACATACTAGGTTGCCCACTAGACTCTGCCATGTGCAATAGTTTGTATATTTTTGGTTATAATATTCATTATGTTATTTGAGTGTCCCCAAGGGTCCATTGTAATCCAAGGCTTGATCGGCAAGGTGACACAATTGGAAAGTGGTGGGCTGTTAGGTATTGGGAGTATATCGTCATCCACAATCATATTCTCTTCCTGCTCTAGTTGCCTTTTGCTGCTACACACACTCCTGCCATGGAGTGCCTCCATCTGCTGACCTCACTAGAACCAAGTTGATACAGGCACCATGCTCTTGAAATCTTAAAACTATGAGCTAAATAAACTTATTCTAAATTGGCTGCCTCTCTTTAGGACTGTGAGGCTGATTAAGTTCCAGTGAGAAAAGTAGTCTGTGGTGCAGATAAAGCTGAAGTATGTTAAGATATTCATCAGACTGTCAGAGAGACAAGAAACACCAGAAAAGATGAATTTTGACTTTGGGTTCTTAATTGAATGGGTCATCTGCAAACCCTGAATTGTGATTAGTGTGTTTCCACACACACAACTATAAGGAGATGCTCTGTAATGTTGCAGCAGGGATTAATTCATCTAAAAGTGGCTAGCAATTTTCTTGAGTAATGTTGAAAGCCTGGGTGGTCAATAAGACCAAAGAAAACTATAGTTAGAGCAGCAATAATGATATAATTGTAGTGTGCAGAAAATGTACTCAACTTGTACAGATGCTATAGCAGGCATCATCATCATCATCATCATCATCATCATCATCATCATCATCACTGCCATCATCAAAACCTAGCAAGAAACATCCCTACAACTCCAAAAGCTTGAATTTGCATGCAACCTCTCGTCACAGTTTGGTCCTTCATGAAGACAGACAACATACTTTTCTACCTATCCCTTAATGCACTTGCTCTCTTCTATACTTCAATGCAAGATAACTTTCCTTCCAGTACTGTTTCTTGGATGAGGCATACTTTTCAAGTCAAAGAAATGAATTTAAGTGCATTTCTTTGGAATGAAATTTCAAGAGAATTAAAACAAATAATGGACAAAGCTTCTTAGTACAGAATTACCACAGTAAGGTTTTTGTTATGATGAAATGAATATTGGAAAGAAATGGAATATTTAAGTTACTCCCATCTGGGCAGGTAGAGAGAGAATGAAATCACAAAATGTTTAACTATGACAGAAACCAAACAGCCAACAAGTATATAAGAAAATGTTTAACATTACTACTTCTCAGAGAAATGCAAACTGAAAACACAATGGGGGGAGCTAGAGAAATGGCTCAGTGGTTAGGAGTATGTACTGTTGAGTTCCATACCTAATGCCTACATGTGGCAATTCACAACCACCTGTAACTCCAGCTCCAGAGAGTCTGACACCAGCTTCTGGATTCAGCAGGCATCTGTCGTCATGTGTATGTGTACGCGCACACACACACACACACACAGTGAAAAAAAGTAAATCAAATCTTCAAGAACAATGAGAGAACTGAAAAAAATGTCTCAGCAATTAAGAGCAATGACTGCTCTTCCTGAGGAGCAGGGTCTGATTTCTAGCACCCACACGCTGGCTCACAACCATCTGTCACTCTGGTTCTAAGGGATCTGATGCACTCTCCTGGCTTCCTCCAGCACCAGACATGTACAAGGTACATAGACATATGTGCAAGCAAAACAACCATTCACATAAAATAAAATAAAGATAATTAAATAAAACCGTGAGCTGCACCTCACAACTGTAAAAATGTCTGTCTTTGAAATAGTAAAAGTAGCAAGGGTGCGGTGAAAAAGAAAACCTGCTGTACTATTGGTGGGAGTATAAATTAACACAGATGTTACAGACAACAGCATGGAGATGTCTCAAACAAACAAACAAAAGAACAACACATGCCTCAGCTGTCCTGCTTCTGAGTATTTCCCCAAATGTAAATGAAATCAGCTGTGTAGAAGAGATGCCTGCACTTCTAGGTTTGTAGCAGCATTATTCACAATAGTCAATTATGGTAACAATCTAAATTCCATCAACAGATGAGCTTTTAAAACTAGCTCATCCACAAGGGAATACAACACAAACATAAAAAGAAAGAAATCCTATAATTTGCAACAACATGGATGAACCATGACCACATTATGCTAAGCAAAATAAGCCTATCACAGAGATGACCACAATGAGATTCTGTATGAATCTACTTCTCGAAGTAGAAAATGGAATGGAGGTGACTGGAGGCTAACAGGAAGGAGGGTGAACCACTAAGAAATGTTGTTCAAGAGATACAATGTTTCAATGAGATAGGAAGAATATTTTTTCTGACCCAGTATATAGAATGATGACCACAGCTATTAATAATTTGCATTTGTAAATTGCTAAGGTCATGCTGTTTCAATGTTCTTCCTCCAAAAATTAAATATGTGAAGTTAATCAGGTAGATTCAATCATTCTATAATGTATGTCTATGCCTGTGTGTGTATAAGGTTATATATGCATTTATGTATATGGATGTGCCACTGTAGCCTGTAAATATACCCAGCTATCATGTATATGTTAAAATACAATAGCAAAATAATCATAATAAATATGCATATATAGAAATTTTCTTGAGTAATGTTGAGAGTCTGACTGGCTAATAAGGCCAAAGAAGACTACAGTTAGAGCAGAAATAATAACATTATTGTAGTGTACAGAAAATGTATTCAACTTGTAAAGAAGCTATTGCAGGCATCATCATCACTATCATTGTCATCATCAAATCCTAGCATGAAACATACATATAAACATCCCTTATACATAAGCTTGCATGAATATAGGCCTTGGTTATCAATGTTCTTCTTTACTAGCTTCCTCCATCAAAACAGGCTTGCTTAGAAGTCCTAGAAGTGATACACAGAAAGTCTTTGGTTTAAAAGACTTAGGCCAACTCATTTGCAGTCTTTAAGCTGAAAGAAGTTACCATGATATAATAATTCTATGGATGAAGATCGAATCATTGTAGAACAATAGTTACATATGAGCTTTGGAATGAAGCAGGTTTGAATCTTATCTCTCTGTCTGAAAATTCACAGGGAGGACATTATTTTTTTAGAAGCATGTGAGGGTAATTAGAATAGCTTTCAGGTGCAGGAGAAGTGTGTTTTGTACAAAACATCTTGTCTGGTCCTGTATAAAGCCTGGAGCCACCCAGAATCCCAAGACGCACATGAAGATTGTCTTCCTGTCTGATTTGTGTTTACTCCCATCAGTAGGGAACCCTGTAAGCCAATACACAACACAAACCAAAATATGAAAATTCCTTCAACCAGGTCAGTGAGCGTATTAGAAAGAATACTTTGCAATTATAAACAAGAATTGTCATTTTAAGAATAGTGTTTTAACTAGCAGATCAAACCCTGGCTACAGATGGCAATAAAGAACAAACCACAACAAGAACGACTTTGACATCAACTATAAGATTTCACCTTTTTGGGTATGAATTCCCCAATTACTCATGAAAGAAATATGATATTCCCTAAAAATCAACAGCAATCAAATTGCTTGCCTGTGCTTGAGCTACTGTTAACAAAGTCACTAGGAACATAGCTTCCTAATTCCTCAGTCTGGGTCAGCATACTCCTGAGAGAATAAACCAGGACTCATTCAGGTGAAAGCTACATTCCCAGCACCTACCTAATGGTCATTCAAGGCACTGAGTGAATGAGGAAATGAATGAATTAAATGTGCTACACTATCACTGAATGTTTTTATTAAAGAGTATACTTGGTACATTATCAGCCAATGAACAATCCAGAAGTCTGAAGGCATACAACAGCTTGCCAAAATAAATAAATATCACAGTACAAATTACAACAGCAGAAAATCCTTGGGGCCAAACTCAAACCTAGAGTCCCAGTTCAGTGCTTGGGTCCACCACATAAGCCAATGCCCATGCCCATGTCTTCCCTGGCACTACTCAACTCTCTAACCAAGACTTAGAGTGAGTGACAAAGCTGGGCCTCTCACTTTCACTCCACATCCGTTGCTCCTTCTGTTATTGGGAAAGCATTGAATAGTTACCCATCCCAGCTGGCACCCCAGTGTGGCTCTGCTAATGCCCCTGGTCCTCAGTGTGGGAAGCACATCCACCTGGCAGGATTAGAAGAAAGGAATATGCCAGGAGATAAAGAAAAATCCTGTGTAAATATCTAATCTGGCCCATCCGGCCATAAAGCTGAAGAGCCCCTGCCTGACATCACCACTGTGATTTTACATAAATGACATTCAGGCTGGCTGCAAAACCCCATGTGAGTCTCAACAGTAAAGGGCCTCTGGGTAATTCACCAGCTGGCTAGCTTATTTTAGCACAGTTAGTAAAACACTGCATTAACATTTAGCTTTTGTGTGTAGAACAAGCTGTGCAGTAAATTTTTCTAAATGTTACTGAAATATATTACCTGCAAAGTATGGGCTAAGCTGAGGCAGCAACAGGAAAAGCCTCTCTTCTCAGAAAACCCAGATTCTAAAACAAACTTAGCACACACTTGGAGAAGGCACAATGGAAATATTCTTAATATGTGGTGAGTATGCCTAGGATGAAGGAAATGCTAAGTATGCCATGGAGTACACATTCATTTGGTTCTTTGATCTATATGTGTTGTGTTCTTACTGCCTATAAACCCCTTCATTAGGAGCCAAGTAGTTTGAGGCACATCAGGCTCAGCTTTGTCTATATTGTGAAATAGGAAAATTGGCATCAAAATCTGCCCTCAGGACTCTGCTGCTTAATCTACTATCAGCCCCATGCAAAGTCCTCAATGTGCATCTCTGCTTCCCTGGAGTTCTGGGAACTTCTGTTTACAAAAACTTGCAACTTGTGCTTAGGGGATTTTAGTGATTCAAAGTAAGTGCTTCCTATGAACCTTGGAAAAGTAGAAGTGTGGGCCACTTAGTATTTCCAGAGGAAATTCTCAACCATTTGGAGACTGGAATTGGGAAGCAATTATTGCTGCACAAGTAGAGACAAATCTAAGGTATGTTCTCCTATGGTGTCTCAGAGTTCCACTCATCTATCCTGGTAACTGGCATAGGAATACAGTCCGGTTACACATACCCCTCAACCCAAGATGACATTGTGTCCTTGTAAGAGGAAAACGTGGTTAAGTCAAGAATGCATCCAGCGTGTGTCACCTATCCAGCATTCCAGCTGGCTGTCAGCACAGTGTAGAGTATCTGTTATCCCCTTCACAGTGGTCTAGCTAACTGGGAATGGCAGCATAGCCAGACAGAATTAGACCACAGAGCATTGGCCTTGGAGATCAAAGATAAAAATTTGAACTGTGGTTCTTATCAAATGTCTAACATTCTGCACCATTATTTCTAAAAAAAGAGCTGGAGAGTGGTGAAGTGATTAAGAATACTTGGTGTTCTTGCAAAGGATCAGAATTCGGCCCCTGCATTCACATCAGAGGGTTTACCTGCCTGTAACTCCAGCTCTAAGGAATTCAGTTCTTTCTTTGGTCCTCTATGGGCACTCACAAACACATGACATACATTCACACAAACATGTAAATAAACAAATGGAAATCAATCTTTTATGCAAAATCCACACATAAGTTGAGTTATGGTAAGTAGGACCCCTTTGTATCGTCTGCTGTCTCATTGTCCACTCCCTACCATCGCGTCTCAATAGGCCATCTCCATCGCTGACTAACAGTTAGCTTCCTACCACCCCAGCCTAAAATAAATACCTCTCTTTCTCTTTGCATGCAACTCTCATCCTTGAACACAAACCATTTTGCAATCCCTACTATGTGCCAATTGTCCTGGTAATTTTCTCAGTCCCCCATTAAACAATGACTATTTGTTTATGTAATTAATTAAACCATCTTTCTTATTCATTAAAGCCCCCAAATTCATCATGTTAGTGTGAAACTGATGTAAAGGGTCAAGAAACAAACAAACAAGAATGAGCCCTTCTTCCAGGAAGTCAACAGCAGCTGAAGGAACATAAGACACTCTACACACATTGCTAGTCCTAAGCTTGATGATGCCTGGCTTCTGACCCCAGGGAATTCATACTACAAAGATACATATTCGTTTGAATGTTCACCAAAATGACCCTGAAATGTACTGCCTTGGTACATGTTCTATTACTATAATAGAATACCTGAAGTTTAAGAACACAAAACCAGCATCAGTGTCACTTCTGATGAGCACTTCATTCTGACTCAACTAGTGGCAGAAATCAGGACAAAAACCTGAGACTAGATTTGTTTTATAATAATCCATTCTTGAAGTATTCATAATCCAACCCCCAGGATCAAGAACTCACAAGCGGAAGCAACCCATTCACTAGTTCTCTGCCCCATGACCAAACCCCTTTCTCTAGGTTCCATATCCCAACACTTCCCCAAAAGAGTCAAAACTTCAATATGATATTTGGTGAAGCCAAGTGTCTTTCAAGCCAGAGCAGGTCTGAAGGCAGAATGTGAGAGGATGCAAAGAATAAAGAGAAACATCACAGCCCTGCGGGACCCTCCCAGCACCGCTGCTGCAAGCTTACAGAAGATCAAAGAGCTCCTCCTGGAGCACTGGCCATGACAGAAAATAATTGTACTACTTTGGTCCTATGACCACAAGGGGGAATAGGCAAGGTGGAGATGTTGGGAAATGTCAAACAAAACCAAGCAGAGAGCAGAAAGGTAGTCAGAAAATGCAAAGGGACCTTGTTTATCAAGAGACACAGCCTCCAGAGAGGACAGAAATATCTGCACAAATAAACACCAGGAAGGGAAAGCCGGAAACTCATGCCCACTCTTAATTCTGCTCAGGGGGATCTAGCTGGTGAACAGCCAACAGCAAAGTCTCTGTCCTGTCCTGACTCCCCTCCCATAGCCACTCTATGCCTGGTGACTTTTCCTGAAAACAAGCTGGTAGATAGTCAGACAATACAAAGCCATTTTAAGATAAACTTGATGAGAAAGAAGACAGATATTTGCATGCATGCAAAACCCAGGAGAAATGCTTTATGATTATTCTCAGTGGATTTAATTATTTAGGTTCACAGCTCCTTCCATTTACATGGTTACAGTTAGGAAGTAACTATATACAAACAGCCCTGCCAAGAGACATACACTAGAGAGGGAGAGGTGGCCACTGGCCACACTGGCCAAGCTTCCCATCCACATGTGACTGCAAATATGTAGCCGGGTAAATTCAGAATCTACAGTAGTCACAAAAAATAACATACATTCTATGCATATTCACTAGAAGACATGATGTCATGATGAGATTGGGTTTTGTTTTGTTTTGTTGGGTTTTCTGTCAACTTGACACAAGCTGGAGCTGTTGGGGAAGAGGAGTTTCATTGACAAAATGCCTCCTTCAGCTTGCTGGTAGACAAGTCTGTAGCACATTTTCTTGATTAATGATTGATGTGGGAGGGCCCTTTGTGGGTGGTAGGTCCTGGACTTGGGTGCTATTACAAAGCAGGCTGAGCAAACCTTGAAGATAAGCAGGACCCCCTCGCTCCATGGACCCTGCTTCAGTTCCTGCCTCCAGGTTCCTGCTTTCAGTTCCTGTCCTTAATTCCCTGATGGTGAACTATTACCCAGAACTGTTAAGGTGAAATAAACCCTTTCCTCCCCAAGTTACCTTTGTTCATGGTGTTTATGATAGCAAAAGAAAGCAAACCATTCAATAAACACTTAAGTCTCTAGCATGTGTCAAACATGGGACAAGGGAACTTCAGTAGTAAATATTACCCTTTGTTACTTAAAAAATAGTTAGCTGTTCTGTTAATTCTTTTAAAGCCAACAAAAAGGGATCCTGATGTTATTTAGGAAATATCTTGATCCAAAACCTAGCTTTGCCACTCATTTTCCATGTAATCAAAGATTAGTCCATTGCCATTATTGCTTGGAGCCTCAATTTTAGCATCCTTTAAATGGTCAACAGTAATAGGACATGTTACCCAGAGTACTCCTCACAAAGCTAAGTAAAATAATAGATGTAATGGCTTAGCACAGTGTCTCTTACATGATAAGTGCCTTATTAATTTACTAGTGCTTCTATAACAAAGTACAGTGACTTTAGTGTCTTGAACTGATACATCTGTTGTATTATAGTTAAGGAAGTCAAAACTCCAAAATGTGTCTTACAATTCTAAAACTGGGGTAGTGGAAGTATGTGTTCCTTCTGGAGATTCCAGAGAATTCATTCCTTGCCTCTTCCAGCTTTCAGAAGTCACCTGCAAGTTAGTTTTCTTTTTTGTCATCCTGTCTTCTTTAACTCTTCTCCTCCCCTTGTAGGAATTACTTGGTCTTTGTGATTATCTTGGGCCCTCCCAGATAATCTAGAATATCTGTCTCTCTTTTTTAAATTTTTTTTTGGTTTTTCGAGACAGGGTTTCTCTGTGTAGCTTTGGCACCTATCCTGGCACTCGCTCTGGAGACCAGGCTGGCCTCGAACTCACAGAGATCCGCCTGCCTCTGCCTCCTGAGTGCTGGGATTAAAGGTGAATATCTGTCTCTTAAGAGTCTTAATTTAATCACACTTCAAAGCCTAGTTACAGGTTCCAGGAACTGGCGAAGCCTTTGGGAAGTATTATTTATCTTAACACAGTGTTTATTGGCTTTTTATTTTGTTGTGTTGCTAGAAAGCCTGCTGGCTTCTTGGAGGACAGATAGATCTGGGCAACATTTCATGAAATGTGTACCTCTTACCTACATGAAGGCAAGAGGCCATTTCAGCTCCAGGTGAAGTATAATATATAAATAAGTACTTTAAAATGTCAGACATCATCATGATCTTCCCATTGCACTCATGGATAAACATAGACATGAAAACATGCAGAATCTTTGGTAGACAGAGAAGAGCCAGAAGCTGGACAAATCAAATGCAGTAACATCTGCCTTTGGTCCCATGAACACAAGAAAGGATTTGATGAGGATGTAGCTTTTTAACAAAAGTGTCACAGTTTTGCAAACACTACCAAGGCTCTCCCAAAACTAGAGAAGAAATACACAATAAAAGAAGATGGTATTCTAAAATGTACCAGTATTTATGATTGCATCAATGGTCCTCACCCACCTGCCTACTTCACATATGTAGGTGAAAGTCAAATAGGCATCTCAAACTCTTCAGGACCCAGATGGATTCCTAGTTCCAACCCTGACTCCAACCTAGCTCCTCCACAGTCTTCTCCTTCCTAGTAAACAGCAACCATTCCAGAGATGGAAGCCAAGAGCTTAATGGCACACTTCATTCATTCAACACCTTCTCTCTCTTACCCTCCACAGGTCAGAAGGTCCTGAAGTACTTGGAATTCAGCTAATTTTCCTTACCTCCATGGATATCACCATATTCCAAGCCACCACCACTCCCATGCTGAAATACTGAAATCGTCTCCACATGGTCAACCTCTGCCGTTCCATGCCCTACACAGAATATTCTCCACTCATAACAGTGAAAAACCACACATCAATTCACATCAACCTTGCAATCAGTCCTTTGATGATTTCTTCCTTCACAGTAAAAGCCAAATTCCCCACAATCACATTTGAGATCTTGTATGCTTGTATGACCTTCACTCCAATCTCATACTACTCTCTCCTCTATTTACTCTCCTCAGCCACACTGGCCTCCTTGCTACTCTCCAGACTTATGTGGCATGGTTTCATCTCAGAGACTTTGTAAATGCTATTTCCACTATAGAGCAAACTCTTGGTAACTATGTAGCTCACTAGCTCAATGTTTCCAAAGGTCTTCCCCAGATCACTTAACCAAGTTAGGCCTTCCTTGACCAGTCTTTTGAATACAGCACCCCTTTCCATGTCCCATACCAATTATCTTTTTTTTTCCCTAGGGGTTTCATCACCTCCTAACAAAGTACATATTTATCTTGGCCATTATCTGACTTTCTCACCTGAATATACAGTATAGGACAGCAGAGATCTTGCTTGTTTGTTTCTATATTCCCAGTGCCTAGAGAAGTATCTAGCACATTGTAGGTGCTTAATAAATAAACAATAACATCTATGAATCAGTAAAATGAATACAGGTACTTCTGGGACAATAATATTCAAATGAAAAATAAAAAATGTGCATATTTTAGAGCTGGGGAATATGTCTTAGAATTTATTTGATTACAAAATATTATGTAAAAAACAGGTCATAAATTGGAATTCCTTTTTTTTCTTGTCTTAAAACTTTGATTATGAGCTTTCAAGAAACACTATATAGTGGTTATGGACAAGTTTGCACTGACAGAATATATTAACATATTGATCTTAACTCCTATCCTAGACTTCCCTTTTCTTTCTTTCTTTCTTTCTTTCTTTCTTTCTTTCTTTCTTTCCAATCTGTTATAAATATTTACTCTGGATAATAAATTTAGCCAAAGAAAAAGAAGATACTTCTTTGGAGGAGGCAAGGGAAGAGGAACATAAAATGTTGTTCTACGTGTATCCATTTTTAACCAGGAGCCATGAGCATTTGTCCATCTTCCAGGTACAAATAGATTCATAGAGATAAGTTTAACCCTGTGGCAAGCAGAAAGACAACAAATAAAACATGAAAGCACCCTCTTTGTAGTTGTGGTACATCAATAAGTTATGTTGCCTACATTATCTTACCCACATATTAAAAAGAAAAGTTAATACCATAGCAGCTGATGGTTACCAGAGCTGGGGAGAGTATCCCAGAGAGAGGGGATGGGAGGGATGGATCAATGTATACACAATTACAGATAGAGAGGAATGATTTGTTCTAAGATGTTTAGAGAAATAGGGTAATTATTGGCAATAAGAAAACACTACATAATTTTGTTTGCTTGTTTATGAAAGGGTTGTACAGCCTAAGCAGAACTGAAACGTTCTGTATATCCAATGATGACCTTGAAATCCTGATTCTCCTGCCTTAACCTACACTGTGCTAGGAGTACAGACGCATGGCACCATGTCCAGTTCATACTGTACATTTTTTAAAATGTAGAATAAAGGCTTATGGATGTTGTCATCATGAGGAAATGATAAATGTTTTTAAAAGTAGACATGTTTAACTCAATTTAAGCATTATAAAATTTATACATGTAACTAAACATCTCAAATGTTAAGGGACATACAATAACCGCTAAAATAATTTAAATTAAAAATAAATTATGGTTTCAAGTATTTAGACATTCAGTGTAGAATAATGAACAGGTTCTGAAGATAGATAATGATGACGGTTCCATGGAAGTGCTTAATGCCACTGAAGTATACTATTGATGATTAAAATGATAATGTTTATGTCATTTTTATTTCAAGCCTAGAGCACAAACATCAGGTCCCACTGATAGAGCTGATAAGCCTTCTTGCCTACCACTACCATTTCCCAAACTCAAATGCTGTGAAGGTGGAGAACTCAGAGTTGTGTATTTCTTCAATCTGGAGAGTTCTCTCAACTCCTTAACTGCTAGGAACACCTGATGTGTATTTGCTGGGAGCTTCATCCACCCTAATTCTGATGTGTTCTTTGTTCTTCTTGCTAAGTAAAGTGGTACCACCAGATCATGTGCAGGAGGCTTGGGTGGGTCCAAAAAAATCATCTTTTCTAGTTCTCACACCTGTCTTTGTAATCTGGCAGCTCAAGTCTCTCTTAGAACAAATCAGTAATAATTAAAATAATCTAACTTTACATTTCTGTCTTGTATTATACATAATTAGACTTACTAAGATTTTCCTCCATATATAGGATATATATGTCTGCTAAAATCCAAAGACTGTCCAAGTAGCACAGGCATTGTCACATAAAGTAAAAATGTCTAAACTCTGTTCTTGTGAGTTATTGTTTAGCTTATTTCTGAGAGACTAACTACTTTTAGATATGGTAGCTTCCCATTGCTGCTAGAAATAAAAACTGAAGATCAGATTGATACCCCTTTCATGTTGGCTGTTGGCTTGCTGTATAATGCTTTTTATTAAGTTAGGATTGTTCTTTGTATCCCAGATCTCTCCGAGACCTTTATCACGAAGGGGTGTTGGATTTTGTCAAAGGCTTTTCAGCATCTAATGAGATGAGCATGTGTTTTTTTTCTTCAGTTTTTGATGGTTTATGGTGGATTACATTGACAGATTTTCTTATGTTGAACAATCCCTGCATCTCTGGGATGAAGCCTACTTGATCGTGATGGATAATTTTTTGATGTGTTCTTGGATTTGGCTTGCTACTTACTATTTTATTATTTTAGCATCAATGTTCATGAGAAAAATTCTCTCTTTGTTACATCTTTGTTTGATTTGGTATCAGGGTAGCTGTAGGGCAGTGTTTCTTCTGTTTCTATTGTGTGGAACATTTTTAGGAGTATTGTTCTGGCCTAAAACCATCTAGCCCTGGGCTTTTTTGGTGGGGAGACTAATGACTACTTCTATTTCCTTAGGGGTTATATGTTTATTTTTATTGTTTATCTGGTCTTAGTTTAAGTTTGATATGTTGTGTCTATCAAAAAACTGTCCATTTCTTTTTAGATTTTCCAATTTTGTGGAGTACAGGTTTTTTAAGTATGACCTAATGATTGTCTGGATTTCCTCAGTGTTTATTGTATGTCCCCCTTTTCATTTATGATTTTGTCAGTTTGGATATTTTCTTTCTGCATTTTAGTTAGTTTGGATAAAGGTTTGTCTATTCCATTAATTTTCTCAAAGAATCAATTTGTCGTTTCATTGATTCTTTGTATTGTTCTCTTTGTTTATATTTTATTGATTTCAGCCCTGAGTTTGAGTATTTCCTGCTGTCTACTCCTTCTGGGTTAGTTTAATTTTTTTTGTTCTAGAGCTTTTGAATTAAGTCTCTAGGGTGAAATTTCTCCAAATTCTTCATGAAGGCACTTAGTGGGTATGTTGTGCCTTCATTTTCACTGAATTCTAGGAAGTCCTTAATTTCTTTCTTTATTCCATTGGTGATTCAGTTGAGGGTTGTTCAGTTTTGATGAGTTTGTAGGCTTTCTGTAGTTTTCTTGGTTGTTGAACTCTAAGTTTAATCTATGGGTGATCCGACAAGATACAGGGGGTAATTCCAATTTTTGTATCTGTTAAGGTTTGATGTGATCAATTTTAGAGAAGGTTCCATGAGGTGATGAGAAGAAAGTATATTCTTTTGGGTTTTAGTAAAATGTTCTGTAGATGTCTGTTAAGTCCATTTGAGTTAGAACATCTGTTAGTTACCTTATTTCCCTGTTTAGTTTCTGCCTAGCAAACCTGTCCATTGGTGAGAGTGGGGTGTTGAAGTCTCCCACTATTAGTGTGTGAGGTTTGATGTGTGATTTAAGCTTTACTAATATTTCTTTTACAAATGTGGGTGCCCTTGTATTTGGAGCATAGATGTTGAAAATTGAGACTTCATCTTGAAGGATTTTTCCTTTGATGAATATGAAACATCCTCTCTATTTCTTTTGATTAATTGTAATTTGAAATCTGTTTTGTTAGACTATTTTATTATGATAAGTCTATTTTATTAGACTAGCTACACCAGCTTCTTTCTTAGGTCCATTTGATTGAAAAATATTTTTCCCAACCATTTACTCTAAGATAATGTCTATATTTAAAGTCAAGGTTTGTTTCTTGTATGCAGCAGAAGGATGGATCCTGTTTTCATATCCATTCTGTTAGCCTGTGTCTTTTTATTGGTAAATTGAGTCCAATGATATTAAGAGATATTAATTACCAGTAATTGTTAATTCCTGTTTTATTTTGATTTGGTGGTGGTGGTCGTGGTGGTGATGGTAGTGTGTGTGTGTGTGTGTGTGTGTGTGTGTGTGTGTGTGTGTGTGTGTGTGTGTGTGTGTGTGTCTCCCATTCTTTGGGTTTTGCTGGTGTGAAATTATCAAATGTCTGTGTTTTAGTGGGTGCAGCTAACATCCTTGGGTTGGAATTTTCCTTCTAGTACTTTCTATAGGGCGGATTTATAGATAGGTATTTCTAAATCTGGTTTTGTCATGAAATATTTTGTTTTCTCTGCCTATGGTAGTCTGGGCAGCCTCTGTAGTTTCTTAGTGTCTGAAAAGTGTCTGTTTAGGACCTTCTGGCTTTTACAGTCACCATTGAGAAGTAGGGTGTGTAGCCTTTAAACCCTGCAATCAGAAGGCAAAAGCAAGCAGATCTTTGTGAGTTTGACGTCAGCCTGGTTTAAAAAAGCAAGTTCCAAGACAGCCAAGGCTGTTACACAGAGAAAACCTGTCTCAAAAAACTGAGAGGGGGGTGAGAAGTTGGGTGGAATTCTGATAGATCTCCCTTTATATGATACTTGGCCTTTTTCCTTTTCAGGTCTTAGTATTCTTTCATAATTCTGTATGATTAGGGTTTTGATGATTATGTGACCAGGAGACTTTTTTGGTCCAATCTATCTGGCGTTCTGTAAGCTTCTTGTACCTTTATAGGCATGTTCTTTAGGTTGAGAGAATTTCCTTCTATAATTTTATTGGATATATTTTCTGTGCTTTTGAGCTGGGATTCTTCTTCTATCGCTATTTTTCTTAGGTTTGGTCTTTTCATGGTCGCTCAGATTTCCTGGATGTTTTGTGTTATGACTTTGTTGGCTTTAATGCTTTCTTTGACCAATGGAACTATTTACTTTATCATATCCTCGATGTCTTAGATTCTCTCATCTCTCTCTTGTATTTTGTTGGTTATGCTTGCATCTGTAGTTCCTGTTCATTTACCCAGATTTTCCATTTCCAGAATTCCCTCCGTTTGTGTTTTCTTTATTGCTTCTATTTCAATTTTCAAGTCTGAATTGTTTCCTTCACCTTTTGTGTGTTTTTCTTGGTTTTCTTGAAGAGATTTATTGATTTCTTCCAATTCTTTATTTGTCTTTTCCTCAATTTCTTTAGGCAAATTTTTCATTTCCTCTTTAAGGACCTCTATCATCTTCATTAAGTTATTTTAATGGTCATTTTCTTGTGTTTCAGGTGAGTTGGAATGTTCAGGTCTTGCTTTTTTTGGAGAGTCACTAGATTCTGGTGTTGCCATATTACCCTGTCTGTTGTTGAATGCATTCTTACACTGGCATTTACACATCTGGGTTTGGAATGAATACAGGTCTGGGTGTTGATTCTTGTGTTGTCTTTGTTGGGTGGGTGTTTTGTACCTTTATTATCTCTTTCCTTTACTGTCTTCTGGCCTGAATGGCTAATGGTTCTGGTGATTGGCAGGACTTCAGGTCCAGTAGGGTGTCTCAACTGAGGTTTGTGGAGATTTGAGTGCCTAGATCCAGCATATCCTCCTGTTCTTCTGGCTGGTGTGGGTAGTACCTGTGCCTAGGGAGTCTTCTGAGAATGGGTGACCACAGGGAGGATGATGACAAGGGCAGAGGAATGGGTCTTGGGGAAACAAAATCCAGTGGGTGGCAGCAATAGTGGTGCAACCTGAAGGCAAGTCTCTTGCCTGCTTGTTGGCTGCTGGAGACAGCCTACATTATAATCTTAAGACAAGAATAAAACAAGATCTATAAAAACAATATTGTTGCGGGATTTCCACCTAGGTCCCATTGCTATTTCAGAGCCCCGAAATAAAACACAGAGACTCTATTAGTTGCATTGCTACTGGCCAATATTTAGGGATAACTCTGTCTTAAGTATTAACCCATAACTACTAATATATGTATTTTTACAAGGTCTTATCTTATGGAGAACTCCAGATTCATGTGTCCTTTCCTCCCAGGATCACATAGCAACTCCCTACTACCTTTCGCAGAATCCTCCTTCTCTCCTAACCCTGCCTATCTTGCTTCCCTATTGGCCAACAGTGTTTTATTCATTAACTGATAAGAGAGACATATACACAGAAGGACTTCCCCCATCACCATATAGAAATGTAAATTGTTGACCAATACTGAGTGTTTTTTAAAAAAGAAAGACAGAGGAGACAAGCTTGAAGTGGGAAACATTCAGACATGGGGGAATGTACACCCTTGAATACAGGAATCCTAGTGATGTGAGGGGTCTTTCTGTGTGCTGCAATTTTTCTCTTATTGGTTGATGAATAAAGTTGTTTCAGCCAATGGAAAGGCAGGATTTAGCCAGGCTGGAAATCCAAACAGGGATAGAAAAAGGTAGTAGGCAGAGTTAAGGAGACACCATGTAGTTACTGGGAAGGTAGGGTGCCTGGACATTCTCTGGTAAGATAAGGCATTGTGGAGAAACACAGATTAATAGTTATGGGTTAATAATCAAAAGAGAGGTAGCCAATAAGAAGCTTATGCTAATGGCCAAACTATTGTAAATTGATATTAAGTCTCAGAGTGGTTATTTCAGAGAGGCTGCAGGGACCCAATTGGGTGGAGAGAAACCAGTCTAATGGGACTGGCTAGACAGAGAAAATCTCAACATCCCAGCAAGGGTTTGCACAGAATAGCATATTCTCATTTTCATTTCCACAGTGTCACAATTGGTGCTTTCCTGAAGAGGAAACACATTGATTTTCTCCCTGATTCTAAACATTTAGCATTTGCCACACCCAGTTCTTCCTCAGACAGAATCTAATGATTCATTTACTGTACTTACTTGGGCTGGATTATCCATTAGCTAACTCCTATCAGCAGAGCTTAGTGGGTCCGATTAAAGGAAATGTTGGCAGAGCTCCAGTATTCACCCACTAGCACAATGGAAAATACTACTTCCTTGGGCAGAACATTGCCCATCCTACTCACATTGATTTTTGAGAGAAGATTTGAGATCCACCCACTTCTACCTCCTAAGTATCAGGATTAAAGGTGTGTGCCACCATGCCCAGAAGATGATTTTAATAGCTTAATGCTCTTACCTGCCCAGCATACATAGAAATTTTCCAATCAATGTCATATTTAAGAAATCTGTGAACCACTATCAATACCAGACATATTCCACACAGCTGTGCTGTTAAGAGAATTGGGTAGATGAGGCCAACAGCATGAGAACTGCTCAAAATTACCACATGAATTGCTGAAAGGAATTCCCCATTTTTCTGCTTCGTTGAATCATTTTGATTCAAGATCTTCCATAACATTAACTTCAAAGAAAATAGATCATTAGCTTGACAGTCAACTCAATAAAGCTTTACATCTTATAAAATAATCCATGCCCTATGTCTCTTTTATCTATACTGGAAATCTAATCTGTTGCCTTGTCACAACTTAAATTATTTTTTATTTTAAAAATGTCCAGAAGCCAAAGAAAAAGCAGATCTTTTAGAACAAAGGCCCATGAAAATTAGTTACTAAAATTTTTTCAGGTTGTTATAATTATAGCTTCTTTTTCCTCGAACTGCCCAACTTTGTGACTAGGTGTAAGAAGACACTGTAGTAGGCTTAGCCAGTAAATACACGTGACAATTGCACACTAGGAGCAGTGTGTGCACAGACTCTCTGAAGGCTATGGTTCTCAACCCCAACTATTGATCAGAATCTGCTGGAGTGCTTAGGGAAACACCACTTACTGTGCCTCACTCCAGAGTTTCTCATTCAGTGTTCTGGGATAGGACCTGAGAATGTGCATGCTCATCATCTTCCTGTTGGTACTGATGCTGATGGTCTCAGTACCACACTGTGAGAATCACTAGCCCAATGAAACAAAATATCTACCATGTACTTGCAATTTTTAATACCCAGCTTTCTGCATATAGATGCCTGTTAGACAAGAATATGTATAAAGCCTAATACTCATCAACTTCTTACAGATGGGATATGTTCTGAAAAATGCTTTATTAGGAGATTTTTGTCATTGTGCAAACATACAGTACAGTTACACAAACCTAATGGTGTAGCCTGCCACTTATCTCCACTGTGTGATATAACACCTTGTTCCAAGGCAACACACTTGTACAAAAGATGACTATGCCAAATACTATAGACAGTTATAATTTAATGGTAAGGATATTTGTATACATACATATATAAATATTGAAAGATGAAGTAAACCTGGGCAGTGGTGGTACATTCCTTTAATGCTAGCACTCCGGAGGCAGAGACAGGAGGATCTCTGTGAGTTCAAGGCCATCCTGGTCTACAGAGTGAGTTCCAGGACAGCCAGGCCTGTTACACAAAGAAACCCTGTCTCAAAAAAAAAACAAGAATAAAATGAAATAAAAAACTAGGTAATGGGAATTTTTCACCACCATTGTAATCTTATAGGATAATATATCCTATATGATATATAGAGATATATATATATATATATATATATATATATATATATATATATATCCTTGTGTAATGCATAACATTTTAATATACATGAAGAATACTCCAGAAGAACCCAACTTTGTTATACATTTCTTCATTAACCTCCCATAAGTCTTCATATCATCTCTCCTCATATTGCCTCCATAGCAATCATGAGGGGTATAACACATAGTTGTTACCCTTAATGCAAGAGGCCTAAACCCAGAAAAGCAAGAGACAAAGCCCTTTGAAAAACAACACTTCCTGCTCATTGTTCTGTTGGAACAAGCCCAGCCAGAAGCAGGGTAAGATTTTGCTTGTTTTGGTTTCATTTCCAAGTCTTTCATGAAATCCATGTCTGAGCATTTGTTGATAAGATGTCATAATCAAAGTCTGAGTCCCCATGTGCTGAATTCCCCTAACATCCTAAAACCATCTATGTGCTGCAATCATTACGGCATCATACATGGCTTCTTCCCAAGCCCATAAGAATACTCGAGAACACCTGAAGAGGGTAATTCAAGGAAAAGTTCCTCCAGAGTTCCCCTTCCACTGGGCAAACACCTGGTGGCACACAGGATCTGCCCATTCTGGTTCTGTGGCTGCCCTCTTTTATCCTGCAATGCCTGGGGGCCTGGCACATTCTCTCTGTTTTCATTCCCTGCTTCAGTGTGAAAGAGATTTATAAGCCAATCTGATCATCCTCCCTGTGTCAGGACTGCATGAAAAAGAGCAGAAGGTCTGAAACAGGAACGTGCCATGTGAAAGAGACCTGCAGTTTGCTACAATCTAAAGATTCTTTGAGAGGCCTCTATGCAGTCAGTTGCCAAAGCCAGCTTAACGGCAAAAAGGCGATGCTGATTTAAAGTAGAAAAATCCACTTTACTCAAGGCTCAGACATTGCTACTATTTGGGTATGTGTTGTTATGGTTTGGGGTTGTCTTCAGGGGAAGTGGCAGATGTAAATAGATCAGTGGCAAGCACTGACTGTGGTCCAGGAGCTGTACTTGTAAACAAAGCAGAAGCCTGGATGTTCCATGACTGTCTAAATCCAAGATGCTTAGAAATTCTTGAGTGTATGGGTTTCTCACTTGCTTCTCTCTCCCAACTGATGGATGGAAAAAAACACTGAGTGGCAGGGTTTCCAAATATCACAGGAAGGCTCATTTCCCTATGCTTTAAAAGTCTAGGAAGCACAGCTAAAGTTCTCATGGGAAAGAATGGCATTCACTAACTGATGCCCCAAAGGGACAGGGAAGCACCGGGAGTGTTATCTCTCCTGGAATCAGTTGGGCCATGGAGAGGGCGGGTGAACATGATCATTTTCATTCACAATGAACTCTTAAGGGACTACACACCTTTACATAGGGAAACACTAAGAAAAGAACCTAACATGAGGAGGCTTGGGGAAAACTGATGTCCTGAACTGGTTCAAACCATTTGGATTAGCATTTGGATTAGCATGCTCATCCAACCCTGTTTTATAGCAACCAAGTCTGGGTGGAACAACCACCTCCAAGCTGATCTGCCTTCTGACAGAGAGTTCTGGTTGTGGTCATTTGGCTTCATTAATAAAAATGAGCCACAGCCTCAGGGCAGGACAACAACGGGGGGGGGGGGGGGGGTGGCACTGTGGAGACCCAGGGAAGAGGCTCAGGTGGTATACAAGGGAGCAGAGGAGAGAAAGAAACACTTGATCCACCTGAGTGAATCCTGAAAGCAAGAGACACTAGATCTGACACAGGAAAACCCTTGTCATTCCTGAAATCAGTACTATACCCCTATCTGTCCCAGAATGAACAAAGGACAATGACGTGGCCCAAGCTGTGGGGATGCTAGGCCCCAAGATGATTAGAAACTATGTCTGGTTTATAGCGCCAGCTAGAGAGACAAGAATAAAAGAGTGGCATGTGGAAGAGAGCTGCTTTTTCTATGGGAACATGAGGTTCAAGTTCTAGACCTGCAACCAAGACACCATGGGATACATTGCTTCTCTAGAGAGCAGATTCTATTTTCTAAAATTGCAGCTAATTAAAGCCATTTAAGATCTCTCTCATCCATAGAAAGTCATCATTCAACATAACTTGTAGGAAATAAAATTAGGGGAGACCAGTGTTATGGGGTAGTCTTGCTATCAGACCCCAGCAGATTTGGTCCAAAAAAATGTGTCTCTCGTAATAATTGCTCCATATTACAACCAATAATTATCAAAGAAGACCAGGATGCATCAATATCCGAGTGTTCTGTGCTACTACTCAATGACATGGTGATGTCTTGGCCTCAGCTGCAGCTGAAGGCCATGTCAGGGACTATGGCCCCACAGCAACAAGGGTCTGTGCTGATGTAAGGTGCTTCTGCTACCATCGAAGGCCATACAGATACCCAAGATCAAGGGCCAAGTTAGTGTCTCAGGGCTATACTGCCGCTGAAGGCAGTGGTGACTTCCAGAGTCAGCCACTACTAAGAATCATGTTGGGGTCCATGGTCGTAACCAAGCTGATGGTCTGACCTGAAGTCCAAGTCCTGCACTGCCACTAATGGTCACTTGGAGACCCGGACTAGGGATGCAATCTGAGGCCTTGGTGGTGTCCATAGACCACACGACTGATGGAGCCATTCCTACCTGAGTGGCCATTCCTTCTACCCAGAACCAGGATGTCATCTGGGCCCAAGATGCAAGCCAGGGGCCATGCCTGGGTCTATGGTCCAGCTGCAGCTGTGGTCTGTGTTGATGTCTGTGGCCTGTGTCACCTCAGGGGCCCTTAGGAATCACACAAGATGAAATCATAGGACCATGCTGAGCTGGCCATGCCCTTCACTGCCCTGGAAATCTGGCCTTGCCTCTCACTGCCCATTACAGCAAGAGAGCTGGCCCCTGCACTCAGGAGAGAGAGCCCTTGCCCCTCACCACAAGTAAGGCTGAACCTACCCTGAGGGCATACATGTAGGAGAGCTGACTCTGCCACCCAACCCAAGGCAGGTGGCCCCAGTGGCTCGATCTGACCTGACTGACTAACACCCAGGCCCACAATTGGGCCTTTGGTTGACCCATCCTAGCATCTACTCCATCTAGGTCCTGCTGGATCTTGTGAAGGGACTGGTCCTTCTGAACGATACCCACAAAATTTCCAAGACACAGGATACCACAGAAGAGCTCCAGTGAGAATCTAGTGAGGATGGTGTACCAAAAACAAGAACCCCTGAACCAGACCAATGATTCACTGCAATGAACAGTACCAGTCAAGCTGGTGGGACAAAGGGGTATACTGTATGATACACAGAAGCCTCCAATGCCACCAGGATGGATGAAATGGTGATGGAGAGGCAGGAGAGAAGGAGAAGCAGAGATTCTTCTGTTTGGGTGTGGGTTTTGTTCTGTTTTGGTTTATTAGGGTTTTATTGTTGTTCTTACTTTTGTTTGCTTGTTTGCTTACTTACTTTGTTTTTTTTTTCTTTCATGGGGGAATGCAACAGGGATTGGGTAATATGGGGGAACTGGGAGGTGAACAGAATTGGAGTGCATGATATAAAACCCCAAAGATTCAATAAAAAAGTTTTTAAAAAAGAGTCAGAAGAAAGAGATGCAATCAGTCTCATACTCCTTTTGTGAAACAAATTTAAGTTTTGTATCAGAACAGATTTGAAGTCCAAGCCCCAAGTGGGTATAGAAATGTAGAAAACTAGCCACTGTTCCTATGTGGTCCTATGGGAGAGCTTTGTGGTAGCATGGCTAAAGACAAACAAGGTAATTCCAAAGAACCAAAGACCAGTGTTCATACATCCTTCAGAGCCTTTCCATAATGAGTCACCAGAAATAATGAGGATGATGATGGTGATGTTGATGATGCTGGTGATGATATCTACAGAGTCAGGGTACTGTTTTGATTTTGTATTTAGTTTTATTTTAAATTATAATGTTTTGAAATAAGGTTTCATCTACTCTACACTGGCCTTGAACTCACTATGTAGACAAGGATGTCCTTGAACCTCTGAACCTCCTCCATCTGTCTCCCAAGTGCTGGAGTCATGGTGTGTACTACCATACCAAGTTTATGCTATGCAATGCTGGAATCAAATCCAGGGCTTCATGCATACAAGGCAAGCACTCTGCTAACTGCTCTATATCTTCAACCACAGCTTTGACATTTTAAAAGTTTATCCAGCAAAGTGTTTCCTTACTTCAAAGTTATACCCTTTAATTGTTTTTCTTCTTGAAATGACATTAATTAATGCAACAGGTAAAATACACAATTATTAGCCAAAGGGATACTTCAAAACAACTGGCAAGGATAAATGAGTTCTGGACACCACTTGTAGCATTGAGAATGCTGACCATGAACCCATCCATACCTCTGTGTCACCAGCCTGGCCCACAGCCTGCAGCCTACAGGCACAAATGATTTTAACTTTTTTGGTTTTCTTCAATGTCATCAGGGATGATACACTATTCCTCAGAAAATACTGAAAAGAAAGAATCACACTACACAGGCCTTGTCATTTGTGTATAAGATAAACTAAGGCCAAAACCCAGCTACTGTCAACAGGATCAATGGGTTTTGACTGAGCACAAAGGCAAAGACTTACACTTCCATCTCATTGTCTACCAACAAATTTCTGTGATACTGACAATTTTCCATCTCTAGGGCTCTGTTTTCTCATCCTAAATACAGAGATTAGCCTGTGATAATTTCCAGATGTAATAATCTGATTCTATAAATAAAGGCAAATGCACATAAGACTTATAATATTAATGGTAGCAAAATGTGTGCATTTATGAAATTCAGCCCTGTCAGCATGATGGAAACCTCCTTTAAATGCTCCCTGCCAAACCTGTGAGGGATGCATTGTTATAGATCGATACTTTAATATTAACAAAGAGTGTTATTAGTATTACAAATACAGAAATGACAATAACAAGGAATTAAGTCTATTCTGTGGAAAACAAAAACTGTCTCTCATGGCTTCCAAGGCTTGGGAGTTTGACACTTCCCTTTGGATACCTGCTCTGGGGTCTTTCCTGCAGCTGTAATCAGACAATGGCTTAAGCTAAAAGTGCCAGAGGCTGGGGCATCTGTCCACTGCCTGAGCATCTTTCTCTAGTCTTGTACAGCTAATTCTGAGCATTCTATAAAGTTACTGAAAGAAAATCACTAAAGGAGTGAATATTGAACCATTTCTCCTGAGGAGAGGTGCGATCTCTAGTCACAATCTTTTTGTCAACCAGTCAATATACAACCTTGTTTTATGTGTTTCTCTGTTGAAAGACACTTTATTTGCTATATATTGGTGATATCTTAACCCTGAACTGACAGTCAACAGCACTATAGCTCATAACAGAACCAAGTTTATCTGAAGCAACTATGTTCTATTGTGGGCACATTACAGGCTCCCAGAGCTTAAGAAGCCCAGGCAGAACTTTAGCACTATGTTTGGGATCTATTTCAAACAGCAAAATTATCATTTCTAAAGAAAATCAGGGACCACTACTATTAAGAGAGATTTGTAATCTGTGAGGTTAAGATATCTTTTATTAGATAAATGCCAGCCAAACGCAAGCCAGAGCATGCCAGGGGCAGCAAGGCAGGATGGCGGGGGGGGGGGGAGGGGGGCATGTGCCTTGTTTGTCCCTTTAAACCCTATCTCCCATTACCCTGACCTCACCTTGACCACGCCCTTATGGGTGTGGTCAGACACACCTGTAGCCAGCTTCTAGCAGGCATGGCTTACACCACTACATTCTTTAAAAACTGTCACCAGTGACAATCCATGCATAATTTCTCCAATGAAGATAATTATTGGAACATTCATATTGATGGTACTAGTTTGGAAGTCTGCTCAATCAAGTGTCTCAGCATGAAGGAGGGCATCCTATGACCAGCGTATACAGAAAGGCACAAAAGCTTCCAATGGACACTCTGTGAGGCCCATCCTCCTAGTGAGGTTTTTCCCCATATCTCAGAGCAAACAAATTATCCTTTTTGACTGAAAATATTTATTTTCATCTTTTTTCTGGTTATTCTAGTTTTCCTTTTTAAATTTTTATGTTATTTTTTGTGTGTGCATGTTTTGCCTGCATGCATGTCTCTGAACCTGGAGCCCACAGAGGTCAGAAGAGGGTGTCAGATTCTCTGAAACTGGGGTTACAGATGGTTGTGAGCCACAATGTGAGTGCTGTGAATTGAACCCAGGTCCTCTGTAAGAGCAGCCAGTGTTCATAACTACTGAACCACCTCTCCAGGCCTGATTATTCTACTTTTCTATTTCTGTACAACAATTTACTAGATTAGTGGCTTTAAGAGCCATTTCACTTTGTTTCTTTTTTTTTTTTTTTGTCTCAGGAGTTCATGACAGGCTTGTCTGAGTAGTTTTTTGTCTGAGTTCTCCACAGTCAGTCATCTAAACTGGGGCTGCAGTCATCAAAAGGCTTGGCTGGGCTCAGCATTGAAGATGGTGCACACTCAGGTTAGAAGCAAAACCAACCATTGGCCAGCAGCTCAGCTGGGGCTGTTGACTGGTACACCTACGCGTTGTCATCTCTGGGATGAAAATCTCAGAATAGTCATACACAAGCAATTACATTCAAGTGGAGGGAAATATGTATGGCTGCTTAACAGAAGTATTTCAGCCATATTTCAAAACTGTCAATTATAGGTTGAATTATAAACTCGACCCAACAAGATATTGAAACCCTAACTGCTAGTATCTGTGACTATGACTTTAATTGTGAATAGTCTTTGCAGATGATTAAGGTTATTATATCCTTTATAAAAAGAGAAAACTTGAACACAAAGACAAACCTGTAGTGAGAAGGGGAAGACATGAAGGCACAGATCAGGCCAATATTCATAAAAGCAACAGAATGGCAAAGATGGACAGCATACCCCTGGACTCTTGAGAAAAGGCACGGCAGAGATGGGCCCTGATGGGCCCTGAAGGAAGGAACCCTGAGAACCCTAACAACACCTAGAGTTTTATCTTCTGTAGGCAGAAATGCAGGATAATACATTTTTGTCACCTAAAAAACTAGATTGGGTCCCTTAGCTATGGAGAGCTATGTTCCCACTAAGTAAGTGGAGCCTAGTTTTATTTAAGGAGTCATAGTCCCAGGTAAAAATAGACCTTCCAAACTCCTTCCATCTACCAGGTATCCTCGTAATATCTCTGAATTTCTTCTACTCCTTTTTTATTGCCTTATAATATGGACATGAGGGGTAAAAACACATTGGCCATGTTGTTTCTTGACTCTAAGGACACAAGGGAAGCAGGAAGATGGAAAGAAATCTGAGTCCCCAAGGACAACCCTCTCAGCTGACCAGATTACCATTGATTATTTTAACTGTTGCTTATACAGCATGTGCTAAGCTAGCTTCTGGGGACTTCCTCTAATGAGCTATCTTTAACTTCATAGTAGATCATTCCAATGCAATGAGCTCATGCAAGGATAAAGGTGTGACATGGCTTTATCATTGTAGTGGATAAAGGTGCTATGTTAGTGGATTCTCCATGGGAAAGCTCTTATCCCACCTGCCAGGAGAGCTTCCTGGAGCTCCAACTAGGAAGAAACACAGAGGATATGCAGCCTTAAAAGTCTTTGTTCACCCCCAGGGCCTGAGAACCACAGAAATGTCCTCTGTTCCCTCAGTAAGAAACATATCTTTCTGGGCTATGAAACAGCCAGACCAACTTTTGGCATCCCCTCAGTGTCAACTATAGCACAATTGGGGCTGCCTGTGGCTCTCATGGTAGCTGCCACCTCAGAGCTCCTAGCAACCAGGGCCTCCCAGGGTGTCCTGGGGGACACCTCAGGCTGCTACACAGCAGCCAAGATGTTATTGTTCCCAAGAGGATTAATCAACAGAAACTGGAAAGAAGCCATAATATAAGTAAAATTGATCAAGCCCACCATTTCTCATCATTTATCAAAACCCTGAATGAAAACCTGCAGTTTCAGTACCACTCTGGCTTCCAGGGCTTTCCGCAGAAAAGAAACACTGAGTTTCCCGAAGAACCACTTCTAGCTTTCTTCATGCCACTAGAGTCCAGCCACAATATCAACATAGTGCTAACAAGCTTGAGAGAGGAAGTCACCAGAGAAAAATTCACTCTATTCAACACATCCAGAACTTCCACTGAAGTCATGAGCTGCTATGGAGTAATCCTTCTATACACAGTGTGAATGAATATATGTTGCTATGATTGGTTTAACAAACAAGCTGACTGGCCAATAGCTAAGCAAGGTAAAGTTAGGCAGGAAAACCAAACTGAGAATGATGGGATGAGGAAGGGCAGAGTCAGAGGAGTCGCCAGCCAGATGGAGAGCAAGTCAGACACACAAAATGGGATAGAGGTAAAAGCCACAAGCCTTGGGGCAGCACATAGATTAATAGAAAAGTGTTAAATTGTAAGAGCTAGTCAGTAACAAGTCTGAGTCATTGTCAGAGAATTTACAATTAATATAAGCCTCGGTGTGTTTATTTGAGACAGGTTGCAGGACAGAAAAACTCCACCTACAATGACCCTCCCAAACAGATGAATGTGTAGGCCTCCTTTCAGAAGCAACAGCTTATCAGAATCTGTGGGGAAGTCCGCTCATGACCTCACTTCCACAACCCTTACCTCCCTCTGATGATAGTTATGAGTAAGGCCCTCCCTTTGAACAGCAGGAAAGGAGTGAGCATAGATCTCCACAATCCTTCAGCCAATCAATATGAACAGTGAAATCCAGAGTAAAACCAGGCACCAGGCAGATAGATCCATCTTCCAATCTCTATTTTGATGGTCTTGTTACACGAGTTAACTGAAGCTTTCTGAGCCACAATTTTCTCCTCTACAAAAAAGATAATTGTCATCCTGGACACATGGGGAAGGGCCTAGGCCTAGCCCAGGATGATGTGGTAGACTTTGGGGAGCCCCTTTTGAGGGCCTTACCCTGCCTGGGGAGTGGAGGGGGGTTGGCTAGGGGCAGTTAGGATGATGGGGGGGAGAGGAGGGAGAGGGAGAAGGGATTGCCATCTGAAGCAAGCTTGTTCCTAATTTGAACTAATAAAATAAAATAAAAATTAAAAAAAGTTAATCATCATCACAGGGCCTAGGGGAATGGCTCATTATGTAAAGTGCTTGCTGTGCAAACATGAGAATCTGAGTTTGAATCCTCAGAACCTACAGAAAGCCAAGTATGGTGGCCCAAGCATGTAACCCCAGTGCAATGGTGGAGTGAAAACAGGCAGATTTCATGAGCCTTCTAGCCTGGTAGTTCATCCAGAGCAGTGAACTCCACTTTCAGTGAAACATCTTTCTTAAGGAGGAAGGCAATTGAGGAAGTCACCTACATGAGCTTCTGTCCTGCATGCACATGGCCACACCCACCCCATACACATGTGCACATACACCAGACACACAGTTTTTACAAAGGACTATGGCAATGACTTAGTGGGTAAGGCACTGTCACATAAGCATGAGGACCTGAGTTCAGATCCCAGAACTCCAAGGCAGGATGAGAAATAAAGACAGGAGAACCCCCAGGAGCTCATGGGCGAGCCAGCCTGGTGTATGCAGTGGCAAACAACAAAAGACCCTGCCTCACACAAGTCAGAAGGTGAGAACTGACACCTGAAGTTGTCCTCTGACATACATGCTATGATATGCATGTACCACACACACACACACACACACACACACACACACACACACATATGCAGAGTGAAAGAGGACTATAGGGACTATAGTCCAGTGTATCTCAGGGAAGGAAAGAAAGCAGAGGTGAAGAGTAGCCATCCTGAAAAGGGAGGTTTGAGCCCCCAGGACACCTTCACCTAATCCGACCCTCTCTTAGCCTTCTCTGCATTCTGTCAAACTTGGTTCCTGCTCTCTCCTCATTGTCACCACCAGAATCTCAGCCTTGATCATACCCTTGCGCTCCACATATTCCTCTGTGGTCTCCATTGCCCCCATGGGAAATGCGATGGAGTGAGACCACCTCGCTGACACTCAAATGAGTTGGCTATACTTTTATTTATACAGTAAATCATGACTTAAAGGCATAATCAGGTATCTTTGATTTTAAAACACTAAAACCTCCCATAATTGAATATTTTTCTTATAATTTTAGAGATAAAAAGACTCATAACTAGAATGGAGCTTTCCAAAGGCCACATAACCAGTAGGGCTAGATACTGGTGTAACTTTAGCCTTCTGACATCAATGTGATAATCTCTTCATTACACCAAGAAGTGGTGAATGGACTCAAGAGATTCCATTGTAGGCAAACGTCTTTCACTGTGGTGAGACTTTATGGAACTAAAGGGAATGAACAGGGATCTTACGGAGATCAAGAATTCTTACAATGAAGTTTTGTCTCTAGCCCTCATCCTAACTATTGTTTCCCTGTATATAATTCCTCATGACTAGGTTAGAAACTAAACTCATCTCTGATGTACATACCTAGGATCAATGTTTGAACTAATTTAAGTAGCCTAAATCACTGCTATGGTTTCAACATTTATCCTCCACAATTCATGTGTTAGAAACATAATCCCCAAAGTCACATGTTAATGGCCTTTGGAAGTGGCATCTTTGAGAGGTAATTGGATAATGAAAGGCTATGAAGAAAATAGCTTTTAAAATGGAAATATTTGGAACATTTATGGGATATTTGGAATATCTATGGAATATTTGCTGTCTTAGCATATGATGATTCTGCCGTGTGATGCCCCATCAGGAAGACTCCAAGTACTGAGTTGATTCCAACACCATGCTTGTAGACTTTCCAGCCTCCAAAACTATCAACTAAATAAATCTTTATTCTGTATAAATTATCTAGTCTGTGCTGTTCTGTCTAATCCTTGTACTTGCATGTGGCCCAAGCCTAAGCCTAGGATTGTATGCAATACCAAGGGAAACGGAACCACTTTCTCTAAGGCTGAGACAAATCACTCTGCCAATTCATGGCCTCTCAGTTTATTTCTTCTCTATGCCTCCATGTCCACATGCCTTGGAAATCAACTTTAACTGACTTATAAATAAACACTAGTATGTTGTCCAAGAACCCTAACAAGTGTTCCAATTTATTAATATGTATAATTTATAGTTTATATGTATAATATAGTTTATCTATTATACATATTGATAGATAAATATTATGTATTCTATATATTAATACTTATATATTAATAAATTATAAATAACATATCTTTCTATCATAATAGTAATAAGGTTTTAAGGCTTAAGGTAATAAGGTTCAGGATCTCTTTCCTAAAATCTTCCTAAACATGAAGATTTAATTTCATGTTTAATAAAATTTGAGGTATCAAAATTCCACACATTTGTATTGCTCTGATTCCTTGAGTACCAATAATATAGTAATTATGACTTCATTGTGAAGAGATTTTTCTTAATGCTTACATTCTTATTGACCATAATTTATCATCTACAATTAGGGACACACCTGTAACAGAGAGTCAGCCCCACCTTTTCTACCTCTCTTCTTGTAGTTACTACTCTCTTCTATTTCACTGGGTGTGGGGAGAACCATCCACCATTTATCCTTCAGGAACCTTCTTAGTTGCACTGTGCCAACCAGTATAAATGTGAAGCACCAAAAAGAAGGGAACTTCCAGAGTACTAATGTTAACAAAACAAAGTACTCTAATCACTGAGTAATACATCTTTGTGTAAGTCACATTACATTTCATTTTTTGCTTTTATCAAAACCTTGAACTATATTTAGTTGAAGAATTCTCCAAAAACTTTTTAAAACCTTACTTAGACTAGAAAGTCTCATGGCTCTCCCAGCTTTCCCTAGTTCCCTCTGTATTTTGTGGGGGGGCAGGAAATAGTAACAATAAAATGCTTACTTATTTAATTCCATTTCTGAGACTATGCCTCTTAGAAGAAACAGATTATCACAACTTCTCTTGTTCTGTCTTATATTTCATAGCCAATCAACAAACTTTACCAGCTCACTTTAAAATATAACAATTTTTCTTATTGTCCCTCTTGCTACCATCCTGGTTCAGGCTAAAATTATCTCTCACCTGCATTATGGCAACAACTTCCAATCTCTGATGGTGTGGTGTATTGAAGATGGCTAAAACTTCATTTTGGTGCTCCCAGCTCCCTAGATTCTAGGCTTGGCCTCTGAATGGCTTAGCCATTAGCACATAGATGTGATACTGTGCCAGTTACAGATCTAAGCTTTAAGGAGACTGGCAGCTTCTGCTTCCTGCCTCTTGGAACCCAACCTCCATGCTGTGTAAGAGTCCTAACATCCCACTTGGAGGCAAATCAAAGCCAACTTCCAGTAGCCCTAGCCAAGAGCCCGGATGACAGCCAGCATCAACTTCCCAGTCATATGAGTAAGCCATCTTGGAAGCAAATCCTTCAGTTCCAGCAACCCTAGCTATTGCCACGTGGAAGTTATTCCCACAAAGCATTGCCTATATTGTTAGAGCATAGGGAAATAAATTATTGTGGTTGCTTGTAGCCATTCAGGTTTGGTGATTAGCAATAAAGAATCAAAGGATCCCATGTCATTATAAGAAACAGATGGCATCGGGCAGTGGTGGCACACACCTTTAGTCCCAGCACTCAGGAGGCAGAGTCAGGCAGATTGCAGTGAGTTTGAGGCCAGCCTTATTGACAGAGCAAGTTCCAGGACATCCAGGACTGTTACACAGAGAAATCCTGTAAGAAAAAAGCAAAAACACCAACCCAAACAAAACAAAACAAAAGTGGTCACTGAAGGAATAATGAAATAGTTTACCCAAATAATTGTGTTCATGAAGGTATGGACAGCTTGTGAAAATGACTCTGAGATGTAAAGCAGGTGGGGAACACCACATCTTGCAACAAAAGAAAAACAGTCATCTGAAACTGAAAAGAGGAAGACATCCTTGCTGGAGTTGTGGCCTTAGGTAGAGACACATAGGCAACTTGAAGTATCATCCCTCTTTCCTTTCCAACTGTTGTTCCTCATTGGTTGAACTCATTGGAAGCCAGAGGACAAAAGCTTGCTGTTAAAAATCCATGTAGACTAGCCTGCCATGGGAAAAGTGAATCAGAGATATGAAAGTAAAAACAGATACCTAGAAGCCCATCTGTAATAGAAATCCTCAGAAAAAATATCAGTGGAAAGAGGGGGAGCATATGTGTGTTGTGGGGGTGACAGAGAGAGAGAGAGAGAGAGAGAGAGAGAGAGAGAGAGAGAGAGAGAGAGAGAAGTGAAATTATATATACGTAAACACATATGAACACACACACATACATTTATGTATGAACCAGGTTACACAACCATAGAGGCAGAAACATCTGCAAGCCGGTGACCCAGAGAAGCTGGAGCTATTCAAAGCCCCAAAGCCTGAAACAGAGAAGCTGATCATATAATTTCTGGTTCAAATCCAAAGACCCAAGAACTTTGAGTACCAATACCCATGAACAAAGAAAGAAAAATCTCATTGACCTCTGCCCTTTTTTCTCTATTCCTGTCTGTCCTCTGCCACTGGGTAATTAGGCAATGCCCACTTTGGTGAAGGAGATTCTTCTTTACTGCATCTACTGACTCAAAGGCTAATCTCCAGAAACACCCTTAGAGACACACCAAGAAATAATGCTCCACCAACTTTCTGCATATCCCTTAACTCAGTCAAGCAGACACATAAAATTAATCATCACACTAACAGCTCTGTCTGCTTTGTTCATGCCTTCTTACAGTTCGTTTTTGTCATGACACTATAAAGATTTCATGAAAGTTTAAGTCAAATCAAAAATTCCATCAAAACCTTCTGTAACCACTCAGGTAAAAGCTAAAAGTCCTTAAAATATCCACCAAGAATATTTTATGATCTGTCTACCCATGATCTCTGAACCCATCTGCAGGACCCAGACTTTCCTTCCGACTCAAGATACACCAATCTTCTTGTCATCTCCCAAACTTGATGGGTACACTTGATCCACGGGGTGCCTACACTAGCCGACTGTGCCCTCTAACTAATATTTTCCTACTCTTGTGTGTAAACAAGTAAGTCCTTCCCTTTCTTCAAATTTGAATACAAAAGTTGTCTTTTCAGGAAAGGCATGTCATCTAAAGTGTCAGCATCACCTGCTAGCCTGTGTATCTTCTTACCCTGATCTTTTTCTCTTGTTAGTACTTCTAAAAACCTAAGATTATATAAATTTCACTTATTTGTTCTTTATTGTAAATGTTCCTCTTGACATAAAGTAATTCCATGAGTACAGGGATTATGCTGCGTTTTTGCTTACTAGAGAAGCAAATAGAACATATAATCTGCACATAATAATCATTTAATAAATATTTCTTTACAAAACAAATGAAATGCCACAGAAAATGGCACTATATAATTTCAACTAATACATAGATATGCATGTATGCATGTGTGTGTATGTGTGTTTCTGTCTAGGTACACACACACACACACACACATATAATCTTGTACATGTGTTTTTCTAAGTGGATGTGAATGGATAGCAAATAAGTATTTAGACTCCATTTCTAGTGGTGACATAACACTTTTTTAATTTTTGAGATTGTACATTAATACAGTCTTTCTCCCTTCCATTCATTCCATGTGTTCCTGTTCTTCAAATTCATGGCCTGTTTTTCATTAATTGTTATTGCATGCACACACACACACACACACACACACACACACACACACACACACACACATATATATATATATATATATATATATTACCTAAATATTACCTGTTGAGTCCATATAATGTTACTTGTAGTGGTTTTACATTTAGATGACAATATTTTTCATGTGCTGAAAATTAAATCTTTTCTATAATTTAACTTTATAATTAAAAGTTCAAAGTCTATTTCAAAATACATGAAAGAGGTTCAAATTTTAACCAAAAATATCTTAGGGGTTATATAAACAAAAATATTTGAAACCATTGCTATTGTGTATACCAAAATAACTCTGACCTTGAAATGGAAAGATCTTACATCCTAGCTACGTCTTTAGAGAAGTCGCCTGACTTCCATATGCCTCAGGTTTGAGTCTATGAAATTAAAGAATGAGAGAACATGAAATCTAAAACCAACACCACTATTCTAAAATGCTCTGGTCTGTAACCTTGAAAATTGTGCACGTTGGAGAGGTGTTTATTTACAATTTTATTTCTTTATGAAAGTCCCTTGCTTCCTTATATCTATTCCTATTCTGATGTTGCATGCCGGTGGTATCACTTGTGGAAGGGGGAATGAATATATCTCAAGGCCACAGCCTACAGCAGACGCCGTCTTCTTTTCCTATAACAAGACCTCATGCATAATTATTGGTAGCCCAGTCTGCCCATTCAAAGTTTGGGCACTTTTTATATGTCTCTAGCTCCTCCTGCTTCCCCACTCTCTGTCCACCACTGCCAAGTCTGGTGGTAGAGTGGAATCATCCCTCAAGAGGTTGGTCCAAGGAAAGGGTTATACCGGCTCTTGAAATTGACTCAGAGCCATTTGAGCAAGGGCTCCTTGGGTTTTGAGTACCCAGGTAAGGGTGGCAAAAAGCCACATCCCTGTTTTATCTCATAGGAAGGATGTGTCAGGGAAAGGGACCAGAAAAAGGTTATGCAACATACAGAAGCCAGGGAGGGTGGTCCCAGTTTCTAGGTCTAAGACAATACTGTCTGCTCCTTACAGTTACTGAATGATGGCTGATCGGTATGAATAGATCCACATATGTCCCTCCATACAGTGAAATGAAAATGCTGCATAACAATACAAAAAGAGAAATGGCATGGATACACACCCAGAACCATTCTAAGCAAAAGGAACCAGGCACAATGGAGTATAGACTGCATGCCTAATTTATATGAAATCCAGGCAGATGGAGTTGATGGTGATAGAAAGATTAGTGGCTACCTTGAACCATCAGTAAGGGAATTGGAAAATAAAAACCTGAGATTCTCCAAGCTGATGAGATTGCTGTTACTTGATTATCACGGTGGTTTCACAGATGTGTGCATTTGTCAAAACTCATCAAACATAAATGGGTACATTTCATTGTATGTAAATTATACTTCAATAAAGTTGATTTATGAAGCAAAACAAGCATCAACAAAAGGACTGCCTAGCAAAACTAACATCTGTTTAAAATATATACATTCTATATCATGGTGTGATTTCTCTTGTTCTATCCAGATAGAATTCTTCTTAAATATGCAGGTGCATGTTCTGGAAAGAAGTATATGTGTGTTTATATATAAGGCAAGGGGCTGCCACCTATCAGCAGTACTTAAGAGCTAATTCTAACCCCAGACATTTTCCTTGATTCAGTCAATCTTCATTCTTTAATCAAAACTCTCATAGAAGGCAATGTGAACCCAGAAGCCCTAAGTTCAAGTGTAATGCCTACCTCTTAGAAGAATTAAACAGTCCTATAGAATTGTCAGAGTAGGCAAGCCTTAAGACCCTGTAAAAGAGACCACTTTGATCATGACTGTTTTGCAAATGAGAAAACTGAGGCTAAATTCATATCTAACAACTATTAGGGCTTAAACCCTCAGATCTCTTAAGCTCTGACCTATTATGTCTCTCAAGAGCAATTTGCATAACTTGTGAGGCTAGAATCCCCTTCTTCTAAAGCTAGAACAATAATGATAATAACACTTAAAACCATTTAGAAAACATACGAGGTACTTTGTGTCTTTGAACGGATTTGTCTAATAGATGTTAGCAATTTTGATACAATAGGCACACAGTTTCCGGTCATTTACAGCTTTCAGTTTTGAGTTAAAGACAGACATGAGTACCTCCTGCTCATCTTCCTCCTGTCAGGCTTCCTGCTGGGGAGGGGAAAACTAGGAACCAACCTGGGAAAGTTCATAAGTAACCAACAATTCCATTATAACCACTAAATGATGTTCATTTAACACAAGAAGGTACACACTACTATACAGTTGGCTGTTTGACACCAATTAAAGGAATTCTTTCAATTCAAGAGACAAAATCCTAAAATATTAAAGATTTATTAGAAGAAAGTCTAGATTCATAGATGGACATGATAACCATGTTTGTAACCTAAGTACTGAGGATGGGGAGAGAATAGGGGTCCAGAGTTCAAGGCCAGCCTGCCTGGGTTACATGACAAGACCTTGTTGCAAGATAAACAAAGGAGGAAGGGGATACAGAAGATTTCTAGGTTCAAAAAATGAAGTTTAAAGACTCTCATTTGAGGTCATTGTTCTCCAAAAAGGACCTCCCCATAAATAATCCCCCATACATACACGACTCCTGCAGATAAATACCTAAATGTTGCAGGGAGAGATTATTTTCTACTACAATTGTGCTATGTCCATTCAAACAAATGAAACAATGATCCAATAACCTACTCACTGCATTTCATGTTCTAATAATGAGAATGATGATTCTGATGTAGAGAAAAACCAAGATCAGAGTCTTGGTTTTTAGATGTTGTATGGTTGGTTACAAACTCACCCCTATAGGACCTCTCTTAGGTGAGTTACATCTCTGTTATGCAGTCAAAGGAGAAGGCTGGCAGCAATGCTTTGGCACAGTGCCTGGCACACTATAGGAACTCAATGATGGCTAATATCCTACCTACCCACTAATCATCAGAGGTTAAGAGTTAATAGGGGAGGCATCCACCTTAACTTCTGGGAAAAGGGGGCAAGTTAAAATTGAAACAAAAGCGTCACTGTGCTTAAATGCCCACCTCTCCAACACAGGAAACACTGTATAAGAAAACTTTCCCAGAAGCTAATTAACTGACAGATACAGTTACCTGAGACTTAAAAACCTAAAGACAACCCACCAACTGTCACAGATCATTTTTAAATCCTTTACCACCTTGTTGCCAAAGGGAGGACATTCCTAGCAATGGCTGCCAACAGTGTCCAGAATGGTTACTGATGCCCAATCCCTTGTATAATGATGTCAGATAGAATGAGTGTCCTTGAGTGCCCTAAAGCGAGTTTCCTCTAGTGTGACAGAGGTGATCACCATTGCCATCATGCAGGGCTCTGCTCTTCAGGGATCTGTCAGGCCCCTTTCTGTTGACTGGCAAAGAGCCCCCCTGAGGTGCCCATAGTTCAGGATTCTGGGGAAGACTTGGATCCAAGTGGAGTGTGAGTGCCTTTCTTGACATTTAGAAATGGGATATGGCTGAGTCAGTTGTTAACTAAAGTTGATGGACTTGTGATGAAGACTTAGCAGCCAAGGGTACCTGTGGGGCTGCTATGTTTGATCCATGTTCTCAGAGAAGCAGAAAGGGCCATTTAACCTGAAAAAGAGAAGACTGATACAGAGCTACAAACACAACATGGGAGAAAGCCAAAGAAAGATGGAAGAGAAATATGAAGAGATCTTGGATGCTCTTCTTGTAGATGGCTGCATTTGGCCTCTTTTAACTCAGACTTGAGTCATAGCCAATACCTTCCTGTCAATTTCTTTCAGCCTAATCCTTAATGTTTCATTTCTCTGATTAACATATTAGATTAATTACAGATAAGCCATCATATTAAATCTTTGTCAAAAATATTTAATTACCAAACACCACATTAGATTTCTCTATGAGGTTTTCAAATAAATTCTTTATTGTTGATTATCCTCCATCCCACTTCATCCTCATCTCCCTACCCTGCGTTGTTCTCTTCCACACCCTGTAGCCTCTGTGGTGGTTTGAATGAGAGAGTAACCCCCATATTTTCAAATATTTAAATGCTTGGTTCCCAGATGGTGAAACTGTTTGAGAAGGATTATGAAGTATCTCCTTGTTGACTGTGTGTCACTGCAGGTAGGATTTGAGGTTTCAAAAGCCTATGATATTCCCAGTTAGTTTCTCTCTTTTGGCTTCATGGTTTGTTTCAAGATGTGAGCCCTTACCTATTGCTCCAGGAGTGTAACTGCCTGCCTGCTGTCATGCTCCCACCATGATGGTCATGAACTCACCCTCTGAAGCTTACATCCCCTAATAAGCTCTTTCTTCTAGAATTTGCCTTGATCATGGTGTTTTACTTCCCACTTCAATAGAAAAGTAACTAAGACACTTGCCTGTCATCTATGCCCTATTGCCGTCCCAACACCTTCCATAACATGTCTTTTTCCCTTTTATGGTCTCTAGTTTCACAGCTTATATCTGCAGTCACCCCCACTCATATAATGCAAACATATAAACATAATCTAGAATCCACATATAAAAGAGAGCACAAGAGATTTTTGTCTTCTTGAATGTGCGTTACCTTGCTTAATATACTTTTCATGTCTAATTTGCTTCAGCTTACATATGTTATCTTTATTTACAACAGAATAAAATTATCTCTCTCTCTCTCTCTCTCTCTCTCTCTCTCTCTCTCTCTCTCTCTCTCTCTCTCTCTCTCTGTGTGTGTGTGTGTGTGTGTGTGTGTGTGTGTGTGTGTGTGTAGGAAAGATCAAATTTTCAATATCCATTCATCTGTTGATGGACATCTATTATTGACTGCTGCCACTTGCATTTGAATGACTGAATATTTCTCAAAGGTGAGTTTTAATAACCAACAGAGTTAAAAGGTCTAGAAATAACTCTGAAGATCCCCGTGGAAGGCCTTGCCCTCCCTGGGGAGCAAAAGGTGGTTTGAATAGGGGGATGGGGGCACAGGGGAGGAAGGAAGGGAGAGGGAACTGGGATTGACATTTAAAAGAAGCTTGTTTCTAATTTTAAATTGATCTAATTACAATTATAAAAATGAAAAAAATGAAAAAATAACATAGAAGAGCCAACTAAGAGCAGCAGTATCAATGAAATGCTGAGCCTAGCCTACTGCTCATATTGGCTTTGTTCTCCATCCAGCCTTCTCTCCATTCTTATTTTTTGTATTTTTTTATTAGTTCAAATTAGGAACAAGCTTGCTTCACATATCAATCCCTTCTCTCTCTCACTCACCTCCCCCCAACCCTCCCCCTAACGTCCCACCTGCCCCCACCCCATCCACCCTCCACTCCTCAGGCTGGGTAGGGCCCTCAACTGGGGCTCCCCAAAGTCCACCACATCATCCTGGGCTGGGACTAGGCCCTCCCCATATGTCCAGGCCGAAACATGGGATGGGCTCTCAAAGTCCCTTCCTACACCAGGGAAAATACTAATCCACTACCAGGGGCCCCTAGAGTGCAGAGGCCTCCTCATTGGCATCCATGTTCAGGGGTCTGGATCAGTCCTGTACTGGCCTCCCAGACAGCAGTCTGGGGTTGATGTGCTCCCCCTTGTTCAGGCCAGCTGTTTCTGTGGGTTTCACCAGCCTGGTACCGACCCCTTTGATCTTCATTCCTCCCTCTCTGCAACCTGGTTCCAGAGTTCAGTTCAGTGTATATCTGTTGGTGTCTGCCTCTGCTTCCATCAGCCACTGGATGAGGGAGCTAGGATGGCATAAAAAGTAGTCATCAGTCTCATCATAGGAGAAGGGCATTTAGGCTATCCTCTCCACCATTGCCTAGATTGTCAGGTTGTGTCATCCTTGTAGATCTTTTTATGGGCAGGTTAAGACTATTAATATTGAGGGATATTAATGTCCATTGATTGTTGGTTCTTGTTTGTTTTGGATTTATTGTTGGTGGTGTCATTGTGTGTGGATTTCACCCTCCTGTTTCTTTTTTGTGTTTGGTAAAATTGCATTACCTATTGTCTATGTTTTTGTGAGTGTAGTTATCTTCGTTGGGTTGGAGTTTTCCTTCAAGAACTTTCTGTAGTGCTGGATTTGTGCATATGTATTTTTAAGTCTGGTTTTGTCATGGAATATCTTGTTTTCTCCATCTATAGTGATTGAAAGTTTTGCTGGGTACAGTATTCTGGGTTGGCATCCATGCTCCCTTAGCATTTGTAGGATATCTATCCAGGACCTTCCAGCTTTCAAAGTTTCCATTGAGAAGTTGGGAGTGATTCTGATAGATCTGCCTTTATATGTTACTTGGCCTTTTTCCTTTGCTACTCTTAATATTTTCTCTTTATTCTGTAGGTTTGGTGTTTTGATTATTATGTGTTGAAGAGACTTCTTTTTGTGGTCCAGTCTGTTTGGTGTTCTGTAACCTTCTTGTACTTTCATAGGCATATCCTTCTGTAGGTTGGGGAAGTTTTTTTATATGATTTTGTTGAATATGTTTTCTGTACTTTGAGCTGTATTTCTTCACCTTCTTCTATACCTATTATTCTTAGGTTCAGCCTTTTCACGGTGTCCCATATTTCCTGGATATTTTGTGTTAGGGATTTGTTGTGAAAGACCCCCAGACCCCTAAGGGCCTCAGGATCCCGAGGAGCCCCCAAGACTCAGAAACCAGACCAAGAGCTGCAAAAGCAAGAGGGTTTACTAAACGAATGCACATTCGGGTATCAGCAATACCGGGAAAGCTGCACACCCCTGCATGGTGTGCAAGCTCCTTATATAGGAAAAAAGCACAGATCAGTATACAGGCAAGGGGCACAAAGTGATTGATTATAAAGTATGATCTCATGTTAGAGTGGTCACCCAGGTGTGACCTGCTTTTCTACAAAGGAAAAACCACAGAAAGTACCCTAGAAAGTCCCGGATTGTCTGTTGGCCAGGTGTGACCCAAAAAGGATTGTCTGTCTTCCCTCGGGTTGGGGCCAACTTCCTTATCCTGGGCCAAGGCCTGTGGGAAACGTTTTCTCTCGGCAAACTAAAATCTTTCAGTTGGACTTGAGATTTTCTTTGGTCGATGACTGTATATCCTCTAGAAAGTCTTCAACAACTGAGATTCTCTCTTCCATTTCTTGAATTCTATTGATTATACTCACAGCCTTAGATCCTGATCATTTATCCAGCCTTTCTAATCCCAGCATCACCTCATTCTGTTTCCTTTTTATTTTTATTTTGTTGGTTTTTCGAGACAGGGTTTCTCTGTGTAGCTTTGGAGCCTATCCTGGCACTCACTCTGGAGACCCGGCTGGCCTTGAACTCACAGAGATCCACCTGCCTCTGCCTCCCGAGTGCTGGGAGTAAAGGCGTGTGCCACCAACACCTGGCCTGTATTCCCTTTACTGTTTCTATTTCAGCTTTCATGCATTGAACTGTTTCGAGTGCTTCCTTCACTTGTTTGGTTGTTTTTTCTTGGTTTTCTTTAGATTCTTTAAGTGATTTGTTTATTTCTTGAATTTTTTGGTTTGTCTTTTCCTTCACTTCATGTAATTTTTTGCTTGTTTTTTTTCTTCTATTTCTTTAGGGGATTTTCTTGTTTCCTCTTTAAATGTCTCTATCATCTTTCTAAGATAATTTTTGAGGTCCATCTCTTCTTCATCCTCTGTGTTGGGCTTTTCAGATCTTGCTGGTGTGGAGTCCCTAGATTCTGGTGGTGTCATATTGGTCTTTCTGTTGTTGAGTGTGTTTTTATTCAGTCTTCTTCTCATGTCTTCTTCCAGTTGGTGCAGGTGGGGTCTCTCTATCTCCTCTTGTCACCCGGTGGTGTGTAGGCCAAGACTTCAATGTCTGCAGCTCTGGATGGTCTTGCCTCTCCTGGTAGTCTCCTCACTTGGTAAGGGTCGGGCCGGCGGTGGAAGAAAGAGGAAGGAAGAGTGAGGTGTTCCCACACTCAGGGAGCTCCTCCCTGCCTGGGTGGGTCCACTCTAAGCAGGCGCAGGCCTAGAGAGATCGGGTGTGAATGGGAAGTTGGGTAGCAATAGGACAGGAGCGGGAGTACATTCACCTTAGTAGGGGTCAGGCCGGTGGAGGAGCACCTTCTCTCCATTCTGACTCATTTTGTATTCTTACTCTTACTCTCTCACCTGGTCATTGCCTTAGCCTCATAATTAGCCTGTCATCCTCTGTACAATCACTGCACTCCACAAACACCCATTGCCAATGTAGTGCCATGTTTATTTGTATATTTTTTATCATTTGTCTCCTCCATGAAAATGCCCCTTCATGGAGTCCTAGATATTATAAATATTGCTCATCAGTCAGATTGAACTATGCTTCCTGAATTTTACAAAGCTCAAAGTATATAGTTTCTTGCTAAGTGTTTGGTAATTGTCTGAGGTGGCTGTAGTAAGCATGAGGTAGTCATGCTTATTGGTCCCTTCTTACGTGCTTTTTGATCTCTACAAAGCCATAGACAGTGAAAGATTCATCCATGAGGCCCCAGTAATTCTGGATGGAAGCAAGAATGAGATACATAGGCAGAAAAGTAGACTGAGACATGAAGCAGCATTGAGGTGTGAGGATAACATTTTCCATTGTTGTAGCCATATAATAAACCTCAAAACTTACCAACATGAAAAAATACTTTACTATTTTCATGCTAATCTAAACAAAGTGTCTGGGTGAAGAATTTTGGAAAATCTTGATGAATCCATTCTCACTTTGGGATCTCCCATGTTGTTGGCAGGTGTCAACAGGACTGGAAGTTGTCTGAAAGATAGATTTTTGTGTATACATGCAAAACATCAAGCCATGTACAGCTGATACTAGCTGTTGGCAAAGGGTTTACATAAGATTCAAGTATAACACAAGCACATTGTGTCTAGGTGTTGTTTGGATTTCATCACAGTAAAGCCATCAGAGTAGAGTCAAAGTTCTTCTATACCTGCAGAAAGATCCAGCACCATGGTTCCAAAATTCAAGGCAGAAACTACATTGTCTTTCAGAACCCAGGTTCAGGAGTCATACTTCAGCTCTATGCTTTATATTGGATGAGATGGTCACACACCTATCAGATAAAACAGAGACCTTATACATTTCTGTACAAGGATGTCCCACAGAGTTTTGGAGCCACTGACTAAAATTGCCCCTCCATTTAAAGCGTGTCTAGTTCATCTCCTTTTATTTCTCCTAGATAAAATCCACGTTCAGAGAATTTACATAATTTATTCACAGTCACAGCAAATGAGTGACAAATTCCCTTCACTTAAGCCAGTTCAGTTCCCATTTTCTTCATTGTTTAAAAAGGGAGAGTTGGTAAGATTGCCATTTTTACTATTAGAAGCCTGCCCCTTTCTGAATGGAGACAGAAGAGGAATGGAGTAGGAGAGGAGTAGATGGAAAGTAGGGTGGGGGACTGGGAAAGGAGGGAGGGGAAACTGCAGTCGTTATGTAAAATAAATGCATTTTTCATTTAAAATAAATAAATAAATTTACTTTTGCTTATGAGGTTTCAGTCATGGCCCATTGACTTCATTGTCCTGGGACCTGTAATAAGGCAGACTATTATGGCAGTGAACACATGCTAACACAAAGCTACTTACCACATGATGTCTGGGAAGCAAAAAGACATAAAGACAAGGAGGGTTCAAGGTGCCAATATCTCTTTTATGGGAATGTCCCCAATGACATAACTTCCTTCCAGTAGGCCCTAACTACATACTAAAAGTTCTACAACATGCCAATTATGGTACAGTCTGGGAACCAAACATTCAAGACATGGGCCCTTGAAAGACATTTAAAATTAAACTATAACACTAGAGAAATGTTTCTGCTCATGTATATTATCAATCTGGGAAGAATTCATGTGATCAGCAAGGAGAAAGTCACCTGTTTCTTCTGATGTGGTTTGTGTAAAAGTGGCAATATATTGACACATAGCTCTCTAGCATTTTCATTATTGGCAAATTCAATAAACCATGTATTTCTATTTATAAACAGTCTCCTCATTGTTGCTGAAGTGAGAGACAAAGGACTAGTTGCCAAACAGAGATGGGTGTGAAATGATGTCTATGTGACATGGCTGAAAAATCTTTGTACACTCAAAGGTAGTACAGTATGAAAAGAAAAAAAAATGCATAGTTATTCAGAAGCTAGTACCAACATCTCTTTAATGTTGTCTTTCTCTGTTTTGAGTCTACATTTCTAAAAGTAAGAGCATTGCCAACCACAATGGAGTTTCTAACCCTAGCTTCCATCAATCAGCTATGGCCAGAAGGGTCAAGTGACAAACTACAGACAGTGCCAGGAAGGGTTGCTCCTCAGCTTCAGGATGTGTCTTGGCAAATATTGTTGATCATGGTCTTGAAAGCATTGTGGGTCTGAGCATCCATCTCTCAGCAGAAAAAAATAATGAAGACATGTGACCAATAATATATATATATATATATATATATATATATATATATATATGGGTCTTGTTCCCATTGCATTGCTTAGTTATTAAGGCTTGGCACATGCCATATAATAAACTATAAGTTTTCCTGGTATCGCTCATAACCAGAAGAACATACTTATTGGTCAGCAAATGATTAAGGAACATTTTTTCTTTTTTTATTTAAATTAGAAACAAGCTTCTTTTACACGTCAATCACAGTTCCCTCTCCCTACCCTCATCCCCTACCCCCAAGCCAGCCCCTATCCCATCACCTTTCTGCTCCCCAGGGAGAGTGAGGTCTTCCATGGGGATACTCAAAGTCTGTCATGTCATTTGGAGCAGGGCCTAGACCCTCCCCCATGTGTCTAGGCTGAGAGAGTATCCCTCTATGTAGAATAGGCTCCGTAAGTCCGTTTGTATACTAGGGATAAATACTGATCCACTGCCAGAGGCCCCAGGCCTCCTAACTGACACCCATGATCAGGGGGTCTAGGTTGGTCCTATGCTGATTTCCCAGCTATCAATCTGGGGTCCAAGAGCTCTCCCTTGTTCAGCTCATCTGTTTTGCTGGGTTTCTTCAGCCTGATCTTGAACCCTTTGCTCATCACTCCTCCCTCTCTGTAACTGGATTCCAGAAGTTCAGTTTAGTATTTAGCTTTGGGTGTCTGCTTCTGCTTCCATCAGCTACTGGATGAAGGCTCCAGCATGGCATATAAGGCAGCCATCGATCTCATTACAGGGGAAGAGCATTTAAAGTAGCCTCTCCACCATTGCTTAGATTGTTAGTTGGTGTCATCCTTGTAGATCTCTGGACATTTTCCTAGTGCCAGATTTCTCTTTAAACCTCTACTTTGCCATCTCTTTTCTTGCTCTCATCTATTCTTCCCCCAACTCAAAGATCCACCTCCTCTTCTCCCCTTCTCTTTCTCATAACTCTGCCTCCCCTCCCCCCATGCCCCCAATTTGCTTAGGAGACCTTTTCCCTTTCCCCTTCTCCAGGGGACCATGTATGTCTCTCTTAGGGTCCTCCTTGTTTCCTATCTTCTCTGGTGGTATGGATTGTAGGCTGGTAATACTTTGCTCTATGTATAAAATTCATATGTGAGTACATACCATGTTTGTCTTTTTGTGACTGATTTGCCTCTCTCAGGATGGTTTCTTCTAGTTCCATCCATTTGGCTTCCAATTTCAAGATTCCATTGGTCCCCCCCCCCCGATGAGTAGTACTCCATTATGTAAATGTACCACATTTTCTCTATCCATTCTTCAATTGAGGGGCATCTAGGTTGCTTCCAGGTTCTGGCTTTTACAAATAATGCTGCTACAAACATAGTTGAACCGAAGTCCTTGTTGTATGAATGTGCATCTTTTGGGTATATGCCTAAGAGTGGAATTGCTGGATCTTGTGGTAGACTGATTCCCATTTTCCTGAGAAACCTCTATACTGATTTCCAAAGTGGCCGTACGAGTTGGCACTCCCACCAGCAGTGGAGGAGTGTTCCTCTTTCTCCACATCCTCTCCAGCATAAACTGTCATTGGTGTTTTTGATTTTAGTCATTCTGACAGGTGTAAGATGGTATCTCAGAGTGGTTTTGATTTGCATTTCCCTCATGGCTAAGGATGTTGAGCACTTTCTTAAGCGTCTTTCAGACATTTTAGAGTCATCTATTGAGAATTCTCTATTTAGTTCTGTAACCCACTTTTTAATTGGATTATTTGGTGTTTTGGTGACTAGTTTCTTGAGTTCTTTATAAATTTTGGAAATCAGCCCTCTGTCAGATGAGGGGTTGGTGAAGACCTTTTCCCATTCTGTGGGCTGCTGTTTTGTCTTGCTGACTGTGTCCTTGTCTTACAGAAACTTCTCAGTTTCAGGAGGTTCCATTCATTAATTGTTGATCTCAGTGTCTGTGCTACTGGTGTTATGCTCAGGAAGCAGTCTCCTTTACCAATTCGTTCAAGGGCACTTCCAACTTTCTCTCTTTTTTTTTTTTCATTTTGGTTTTTCGAGACAGGGTTTCTCTATGTAGCTTTGGAGCCTGTCCTGGCACTCGCTCTGAAGATCAGGCTGGCCTCAAACTCACAGAGATCTGCCTGCCTCTGCCTCCCGAGTGCTGGGATTAAAGACGTGTGCCACCAACGCCCGGCCCAACTTTCTCTTCTAAGAGTTTCAGTGTGGCTGGATTTATGTTGAGGTCTTTGATCCATTTAGACTTAAGTTTTGTTCATGGCAATAGATGTGGATATATTTGCAGTCTTTTACATGTCAGCATTCAGTTATGCCAGCACCATTTGTTGAAGATGCTTTCCTTTTTTCCGTTATATAATTTTAGCTTCTTTGTCAAAAATAGGTGTTCGTAGGTGTGTGGGTTAATATCAGGGTTTTCAATTCGATTCCATTGGTCTACCTGTTTATGTTTGTGCCAATACCAAGCTGTTTTCAGGACTATAGCTCTATAATAGAGCTTGAAGTCAGGGATGGTGATGCCTCCAGAAATTCCTTTATTGTATGGGATTGTTTTGGCTATCCTGGATCTTTTTTTTTCATATAAATTTGATTATTATTCTTTCAAGGTCTGTGAATAATTGTGCTGGTATTTTGATAGGGATTGCATTGAATCTGTAGATTGGATTAAGGACCATTTAAACTGTTCCACAGCCCATGTATTCTAGCAGTTCCTGCCATGTGCATGGCATTTGAGGATTCGTCGCTTACATCAAGGAAATATAGAAAAAAGTAATGACCAGTTTAGCCAAGATAGGATGAGATTTCCATAAGATAAACAGGAGCTTTCATCAGGCAAATTAGAGTTCTGGAATCACATCATGTTGGGCTAAGATGCTAAGGTCAGCTGTGGTGAAAATGGTTTTTAATAATAAAGAAAAGTCTTTTTGAAAGATTTGTTTTTTATTTTATGTGTATGTGTGAGTGACTACATATATGTATGTATACCATGTGTATGCTTAGTGCCCATGGATACCAGAGAGGGACATTAAATTCTGTGGAACTGGACTTACAGGAAGCTGCTCCCACCACTCCATGTGGGTTTTGGGAACTGGATCTGGGCTTTCTGTAAGAGTAGAAAGTGTTCTTAACTGCCTAGCCATCTCTCCGCATAAACAACAGTTTCTTAAGTGAAAAAGCATATGTATATATGGGTCTCACATTTACATGTACTTTTTTAGGGGAAGATAAGAATATCATTAGTGCCCCTATGACTGCCAGCTGATATGATGGTGTATTTGCATTAAGGGGGCTTTAAAAATGTCAAAAGTGATATCACTGTTAATCTTCCAAGAACAAGAAGTTTAAAAGAACACTAGAAGCCTGATGGTAGCTCAAGAACTAGCCGGTGTTACAAACTGAGAACTAGAGCAAGAGAATGAGTTTATGCCCTTCCAATGTCATGGAACCAGTCTTGCCTAAGAATTATTTGCTTGAACTGGAGAATCCACTTATCTTTGTCTTTGTTACTGCTGACTTGATTAGAGCCAAGACTACTGTATATTTTGTCCAGTAGAAAAGATAACCCTTCCTGTTAGTTTTAGGGTCCCAATAAAACACCAATTCTATGTCTATTAGCAAGTTCACTTCGGTATTCCTTTGACTGTGTATAAACATCTGCCCTTTCAATTACCATTACTATCTTTCTAGCACCCTCATTAATTAATGAATAAAAACTTTCACACGTGTTCATTCTGTATCTTTACAAGAGGCTTTTTTTTTTAACATTTTGAAAACTGGACTTCAACACTAGGTACTGTTCCTTCAGTATCTGCAATTGTAAGCTTGTGGGTAAGGTAAGTTGCAAGATTTCTTCCAGAGCCAGTAAATGTAAGAAGCCTTCAATAAAAGTATAGCACAAAGTACTTAGGAATGTAGATCATCTGTTAAGGACAGAAATTTTCCAGCGAAAATTTTCAGAAAGGTTTAGGTACAATTATACAGAAAAATGAATGCTAGCAGAACAAGGACTCTTCAAAAATGATCATCAGCACTGTGGTTTTTACATTGATGTCTCCTCCAAAATCCATGTTTAAACTTAGTCCTCAGAGCAAGAGTCTGTCATGGGAGTGTAAAGTGCTATTTCTCTAAGAAGACACAGTAACAAGGCACCATAATGGAAGCAGAAAACAGCTCTCAAGGGATATCAGTCCTGGAGTGTCTTAATTCAGACATTCCAGCCCCTAAAACTATGAAAAATAAATGTCTATTGTTTCTAAATTACTCACTTTGTCATCTTTTATCACAGAGTACAATGCAACCAATATGCTAATATGAATACCCAGGAATTAAAGTACTCAAATCATCAAATTCTAAAAAGAGCATCTCTCTTGTCTGAAGATAGATGTGAATTCTTGTGCTCTTGTCTGGGTAGTTATGAACTCTTGTGGTACTTGTCTTGGGGAGCAGAGTTAGATCACCACTAAATATGAGGGGCACATGTTTTATTTTGCCAGTTTAGAACCTGTAACAACCAGATAATGAGCAACAATCTGAATGGGTCACTAGGTTCCTTGCTATCCAAAGTATGACTAAAGACAGTAAGACACTACCTAAGAATATGTTGGAAGCTCCCAAATCAAGGCCCAGTGAAGATGAAGTTTCTGTCTAGCCTCGCCCTGCCACACTTCAGCCCCAAATAAACACACAGAGACTTATAATAATTTATAAACTGCTTGGACAATGGCTCAAGCTTCTTACTAGCTAGCTCTCTCTTAATTATTAACCCATTCTATTAAACTATGTATTGCCACAAGGCTCTGGCTTACCCATAATCCAGCATGTTACTCCTTCAGCAGCATGGTGTCTCTCTTTCTCCCCAGAGTTCTCCTTGTCTCATAGCCCTGCCTATATTTTCTGCCTGGCTACTGGCCAATCAGTGTTTTATTCATCAACCAATAAGAGAAACATATATACAGAAGGACATCTCCCATCAGCCCAGCTATGACCCAGGGAAATAGGATCTACATTTCAGCAAGATTCCCTGGTAAATGACAAACACAGGACTTTGAAAAGTGCAGGTCTACTTGCAGGATTTGGAAATGATTATCAACTTTGGTCATACATTAGAACCATCTGTAAAAACTTTAGGCTTAGAGAGTAAGTGTTGTCCATATCCTCCATAGCAGGACAGGAAAGAAGTGGACAGATGGAAAGCAAAAGGCAATAATCAAGTCAGAATCCTCTCTATCATAGCCTACCATGGCGATTTTTAGAAATGCTATTCTAGGAGCACAAGACAATTAGGTTAAGTGCCAGTGGCCTGCAAATGTAGGACCAAATACTTGTCATAGATATATTCTGACAACTGAAGTCTTGCAATCTGTGCTAAATAGGACTTTGGATTCTTCAGTGTTGCTTTGGGTATGGTGGGTGTGGGGGAACAAAAACAACATGGTGAATGCTAAGAGATGACACTATCTGGTAAACTTTAAAAACAGTAGACATATAAAACCAGTCAACTAATTTGTTGATTTGCTGAGAGTTACTTCATTAGGATAATGTTAGCTACTGTAATAAACACCCAATGTGCAAACAATAGAAACAAATAGGTCTCCCACATTAAATTCAAAATGCGTGTTTTAAACAAAAGATTCAGGGGCTGCCATTCAGGCTCGCTCCATCTGGGGGACACTTCTTAGTTTTCCAAATGTCTCAGTCAGTTCAGGCTGCTACACCAAAACACTATAGACTCAGTAGCTTATGAACAATCTTACAGTTTTGGTGAGATCAGGGTATCAACATGGTTAGTTTCTATGGAGGGTCTTGCTCCAGATTATAGAAAGACAACTTCTTGTTATAACCTCACATGGCAGGGGAGGTGAAAGAGCTCTCTGGAGTCTCTTCTATTGGAAAACTAATCCCACTAATAAGGGCTCTATCCTCATGACCTCACAACTTCCTAAAGGTCCCATTTCCCAATACATTCACATCAGAAGTTAGAATGTCAATATATTAACTTGGGAGATATACAAGCATTCAGTTCACAGCATAACCATGATATTTGTCTATCTCAAACCAGTAGCCTAAGCAACACCCTGTTAGTTCTCACATGGAATGGTTTTATGGGTCAAATTTGAAATTGGAATATATCAATTCTGGTCGAATATTGTGGAGGGTGAGAGTATATGTGTATGTGTGGGTGTGGGCACATGCATGACTGCAGTTACATGTGTATATGGGGACACATGGAGGCCTGGAGTTAACTTTAGGTGTTGTTCCTAAGGAACCTTGTTTTTTGAGGCATGGCCTTTTGTTAGCCTGGAGCTTCCCAAGTGGATAGGCTAGCTGACCAGTGATCTTCAGGCATCTTCCTGTCTCTGCCTCCTCACTACTGGGATTATACACACAAGCTGCCACACCAGCTTTTTCAATGTTTGAAACAGAGCTTCTCTGTGTAGTCCTGTATGCTCTGGAACTAACTCTGTAGAACAGGCTGGCCTCAAACTCACAGATCCTCCAGCCTCCCAAGTGCCAGAATTAAAAGCATGCACCACTGCCCAGACCACACCAGCCTTCTGCATAAGTTTTGGAGATCAAACTCAAGTTGGCATGCTTCCCAAGCAAGTGCTTACAGACTGAACTATATCCCTAACCATTAATCATATTTTATCAGTTAGAACTCAGTATTTTGGCCATATCAAGGCACAGTTGAAGCTAAGATTATAGACTACCTGAATACTCAGAAGATAAAATGATTTAGTAAATAATTTTGTTTCAGTTAGTCAAGTACATCTTTTCAAAATGGGATGAAACAAAACTAATATGCATGCATATGGCCTGGAATATAGGAAGGGTTCCAATAATGGTAGAAAAGCATTTTTTAGCTATCTACATATTTGTGTGTATTTCAGGAATACAAAAATTTCTTACACTAGGTCATGGCCATAATGTTAAAAGCATTCTCTTAAAGTAAGATCCCCATAGACAGTATTAGCAGAGACACCTGAAGAAAAGACAATTCAAATGCTAAAGGGAGTTTTAAATCATTGAGAAAATGGGCAACTATGAACATGCTTAAATATTCATAAGTGACAGTAACATAAAAACATCAGAAACAGCTGTATAACTGATCCTGAAAAATTGGCAAGTAAGGTTGAACTTAAGTACCTACTCACGAACTTGATAGCAGCCTACCTCCAGTCTCCAGGGAACTAATCCATATCGATGCATGCCAAGTAGGACTGGAAAATTTGGTCGCACTTGTATGGAAAAACCATCATGAATAAAAAAAATGAGGCTGTTGAGGTTGGATAAAAGGCTGACTTCATCCCCTTTTGTGACAAAAATCCTGGTCTAGTTTAAGTTCCAAATACATCATAAGAAGAGCCACTCTTTCACTATGTGTGGGACTGTATATGAGCACTGGTATGTACAAATGTGAGTATGTGTGAGTACAACCTCATCTATGGGCTAAGACACAAGAGAGGCAAAACAGTAGGAAGGTCCAGAATGACTGATAATTCATAGCAAATGAATGAAGCTAGGTTAAGGCATATTGAAAGAGTATAATGTAGGAAATCATTTCAGTGGGATTTTCTTTTTTGGTGGTGAAATTTTATTTATTTTTAAATAAATTTTTATTTAAATTAAAAGCAATCTTACTTTACATACCAATCCTAGTTCCCTTTCCCATCCTCCCATGCCTCCTACCAACTACCATCCCTAACCCCATCCACTTGCCAGGGAGAGTGAGGTCTCCCATGAGAGATCATAAAAGTCTGACACCAGTAATTCCACTCTTGGGTATATACCCAAAGGATGCACATTCATACCACAAGGACCTCTGTTCATCTATGTTCATAGCAGCATTATTTGTAATAGCCAGAACCTGGAAGCAACCTAGATGCCCCTCAACTGAAGAATGGATAGACAAAATGTACATTTACACAATGGAGTACTTCTCAGTGGAAAAACACAATGGAATCTTGAAATTTACAGTGGAATTTTCTAGTGAGAGGCTGGATGTAGGTGGAAAGAACACAGCAAAGATGGTGTTATGAGTGTCCAGATCTGTGAAGAGCTGTAAAACACATTCCTTAGAGTTGAAATTGTCAGACCTTCACTTGGCTCCCAAATAGACCATTTATTCTTCCCATTACACAAATTAGGAAACAAGTCATAGAAATTACACTAGGGGTATCAAAAATCTGCCAAATAGGTTGTCTATCTGTGAAGCAAACCATCCTAGGACCACAGAAAGTTTCAATGGTAAGGAAGGGTACCTGGAGCTCTTGAACACTGGGCAAAAGCTTGCCATCCTTATATGGGTACCCTGGGCTCCAGTTTCACCAAGGAGCACTGCAAAAAGTGCTACCATTTCAATGTGTCCAATATCTTTCCTGCTGCACCACACTCCAAATGAAAAAAAGAATGGCTTAATCACCTGTAAAACCAGTACTCCCTTTAAATTTCCCCATGCAGTTCTGTAAAATGCAGCCCCTCCCTTTCTTCCACATCCTTCTCCCACCACACAGGAACTAGGCTGGATGGAGACAGTCATTTCTTAGAAACACTAAAAATACACATTACATCATTCCTCCCACACAGCCTTCCACCCCCACAACCAGCCAAGTAATATGAGCCCCTCTGCATAGCCTGCCATAGCCTCCCTTTGAGGTCTGTGTTTTCCCTATTTATCGTACCTGGGAGACTGACAGACATATGTTTTATGATACATTATATATTAGGCTTGGCTAGAGGCTCCATTTCCATTAAAGATGACTAAAGTACTAAGTTATGGCTGCCTGGACCTCCCTTGCTATTTGTTCTCTGAGCTGTATTTCTGTCTTTTAGTGTGACATTTGCTCACAAAATGAACTGAGCTTGGCCATGAAAAACCAAAGACTCTTGCTTTCTACAATATTTTTTAGAACAGAACTCTCGAGACCTTATCCTGAATTCTTCCAGTTCTCGGTTCTGATGATTGCCTGAAATAGACAAGTGCTCCCCAAAGCTGCAAAATCACATCTCTCTTTAAAATACCAGCTAAAACCAGAAGGATACAGTGGAAACACATCTACTGGTTTTCAAAATGGGGTGATATGAGTTGCTGCTCCCTTCAGGCAAATACTCTGCTATCAGTCACTAGTTACTGCTTGGTAATTGGTTAAATGCCCACCCCCATTCATAAGATACACACTTTGGAGGATAAGTGGTTTTACTATTGGATTTTTTGATTTGGAATCATACTTTCAGATCAATTTAGACAGCATGTTATTGCACAGGTAATTAGTAAACTAAACAAAGAGAGTACATAAAAGTGGAAGCAGCATTCAAAATAAAATCAACTTTCATCAACACTACAATCTGTGAGTTAAGACTAGTAAAGGAGAAAATAATTTCATTTGTTCTGTGCAAGAGTCATTGATTAATGGAAAATGCACATCAAAGAGATTCATTTGCATAGTAGAGGCTCTCACACCTCACGAAATGGTAATAGCAAGGGCTCCCTGAAGTATACTCAGATGCACAAAGATCCCTCACGTTGCTACATGGGTCATCATTGCCATTCATGAAGACTATCAGCTTCATGAGTATAATTATAGCCAGTTCCACAGAGACCACTAAGTAGTACCATAGATAGACACTGAACTAATTATAGATATGTAAGTATATACAAAGAATGAGACACATAACCCTTGGTAGTTCTGTTTACCTGTAAGATGTCCATGTCCTACACACAGAGATGATTTTCTAGCCTCTCATCTTCTATACTTGTATCTAAGAAGAAAAAGCTTCTTTCAATTCCCTATCCAAAAACTAATCAGTCTTTACTCGGGTATGTGGAACCGCCATGCCCAACAGCCTTCACTCTCACCAACACATGGAATAGCAAGCTTCTGGGATATTGATTACTCTTACTTTCTTAATACAGGATGCTCAAGATTTTTAAGGCTCCTTTTGAAAAAGTAATGAGATATTAAGGAGGCATATTACTACACTGTGCTTTAGCCTTGCTTTACCAAATATGGAGAGACACTAGTCTGGAGATGAGCTGCCATGTACTGAGAAGTGCACTCATTTGGGTATAATCTGAAGCAAGTACAGACTCAGAAGGCCACGACTGAGGCAGAATTTCTAGAAGAGTCAATTGATATTGCTGCAAGTTGACATTTGTTTTTGAAAACTCCTTACCTCCTCAAAGCAGCAATACAACTAGTAAAAAAAAAATCTGAACTCTGGACATTGACCAACGAGATAGAATAAGTTGGTAAGCATATATTCAACAAAACTTATTTACTCTGAATAAAAATGGGAAAAGCTTGCTGCAGTTCTCCTAAAGCAGGACAGGCCTGAAGGATGAGCAATCCCACTGCTGGGGGAGCCAACATGATTTGGAATAGAACGCAGAAAATCCTCTGCCCAGGAGCATTGTTGCAAACAATAGTAATCTTGGAGGCATACCATCAGAGATGAATAAAACTACAGCAAGTTTGAAATTTTTATTCCAGATTAGTCAGCGAATTATATCAAAACACACACACACACACACACACACACACACACACACACACACACACACACACACACACACATTCAGCAGGATCTGGAATCTAGAGTAAGAAAAAAAGACAACCAGTGTGGGAACTGGTGAGTTTCCATGTATCTCTAGGGGCTCTAGAAAACTATGCTTATGCTTAAGAAAGACTGGAGAGAGCCTCAGTGAGAAACTTGCCACTGAATAAAGGTGAGACTTCATCAGCACAGAAACTAAATGCTATAGCAGATGTGTTCAATTTCGCATGTCATTTCCTAAACCATACATAGATCCATCAACATCATATAAAATCCTTACTGACTGGAGTTGCTAAAAAAAAACATGGGCTCTAACAAAGCTTTTCGAACTCAGACAGACTCTAAAAAGCCAAGCTTCTAGTACGAATGTGAACCTTGTTTTAATTGAGTAGAGACATCAGCGGATGAACACGGATGGGAAGACAGGTTGGTGCTATCCAGTCATTTTCAAATAAGTTATTAAACAGCAACAAAAATAGAAATTACTCGCAAAGCAGAGGGAATCAGAGTCCATAATTGCTATAATCTGGCAAAAAGTCAGGTTTTCAACACAAAGTTATGAGAAATAGAAAAACAATAAAACAATGTAATCCAAAGGGATAACTGCAAGCGATAAAAAACACTTGAAAAACTCTGAGTGATGGACTTACCAGACAAAGACTTTAAAGTAAGTTCAAAGAATTAAAGGGACCCACATTCAAAGAATTGAAGGAAAATATAGCAATAGCTCATCAAATACAGGACAGTATGAGAAAATCTTTCTAAGGGACATGGTAAAACACTGTTATTGTACTTCCTCTTAGTTCCTTACATGTGATCTCCTTCATATCCTTGAAAATACTTCAAAATTACACACAACTATTTTATAGTCTATCTAGAAACTACGTTGGGAATTTCCCAGGAAAAGTTTCCATTTGTGGCCATCTATCTCCTGTTGTGAAGAACAAATTTTCTTACATTTTTGCTTGCTTCATCATTTTCTGTTAACAGCTGGATATTTTGAGTATTTATTATGGCAACTCTAGAAATGAGATTCTCCCACATTCCCAGAGTTAGGTGATATTGATGGCTGTGTTTTATGTTTGCTTGTTTTTGCTTCTGTTTGGTTTTAGTTTTAAGACTTGATAGCACTCTGTAACCCAGGATGTCCACAAATTCACAATCTTTTTGTCTCTGCCTCCTGATTGCTGGAATTACAGGCTATGTGTGATTCACTACTTTGTGTTTCATTAACAATTTTACTGATTCAATTTTATGAAGAATACACTCTTTTTCATGTTTTATCATAGAATTTCTATTCTGGATCCAGCCATCTATTAGTCAAAGTTCTTTACATTCTTGGAACGACAACAACAATCTCATTACTAAGTATTTAGGAAATATATATGTATGTGTGTGACAACAACTAATGAAAAAAGAGGCCATGAATTTAAAAGAGAGCAAGGGGATTTGGAGGGAAGAAAGGAGGGAAATGATATAATTATACTGTAACCCTACAATGATTTTTTTTTAAAAAAGATTAATCTTTGCAAAAGGGTCTTATAGGCACATTGGGAACTATTGGGAAGATTTCTGTGCTTGGACAGTTTAAATTCCAATTTAGATTTTACATATAGCTTATTTAGCACATCAAGGTCATCAGAGTTGAAAGCTTAGGACATTATGAGATCTTCCCTGAGGAGGTATAATACATACTGCCCTGAACTTGCATATGGCCTTCTATATTCGAAATAACACAATGAAACTACAAAAATTTCCCTTTTCCTCCCAAGCATTTTTGTTTATCTATTGTTTGCCACAACTAATATCTGTACTTGTCTACAAGTGTTTAACACATGCCCAACAGAAGAGATTGGAGTTAGGAAACAAACAAACAAACAAAAAAAAACGTACTTTGGAGATGATTGTTCCAAAAAGCCACCTGTCAGTTCTTTGCAAATGATGTCCAATATGGGTGTTACGAAAGTTGGGTAGTGATATGTGAAACAAAACTAACTTAAATTGCCAACATTCACTCATTTTTTTCTAAATGAGCACTCTTGTGTGTAGTTATAAGATTTTGTGAGCTTCTTGAGAGGATTCTAACAAATTTTTGCCATTTTTTCATTGCTTTTACAGAGGCACAATATAGAGTTCCTTCCCCACCATTTTCTCTCTATTCAAAGATGAGAAGATCTTTTGTACAGAAATTCCCAAGTAATCCACTAAAATACATTTAGCTATATCAAATATGATTAATAAAATTACACAACATAAGATCAAAATACAAAAATTAACTGCATTTTTGTGTACTACTGTTGAGCAACTAGATAATAAATTGAAGAAACTGTTACATTCTTAACTCATGAAATAAAATAAAATACTTAAGAATAAATGTAACAAAAACTCAATGATTTATTTTTATGTTGCAAAACTATGTACCAAGAAATTAAATAAAATACAGATAAATCGAGAGACAGTATATTTTTAAAAGTTGGAAGACTCAGTATCATTAATTTACCTAGTCTTGCCAAGTTGTTCTGTTCTGTAAATTTAATATAATTCTTATAAAAACCAAAGTATCATTTTTGGTGCTGAAATTGAGAGTCTGATCCTAACATTTACTCAAAAATGCAAAGAACCTAGAATGTCAAAGTAATTGAAGTGAATACTGTGAGAGAACAAATTCTTCCTGGTTTCAAAACTCACTACAAAGCTACGGTAATGAATAGAGTGTGGTACTGACACGAGGGTAAGCATGGGAATTGCTCCCACAGAACCGAGAGTCTAGCTAGGCGTTCATATTCAGGGTCAATTGGTTGTTTACAAAACTGTCAGAAAATTTGATATGGAAATAATAATCTTCTCTACAGATGGCACTGGAACATTTTTCAACATCTAAAAAAGATGTAAAAGACAGAATAAAACACCACTGTACAACATATCCCAAAACATAATGGCTGAAAGTATTAAACTTTCTAAAGAAAATTCTTATGACCTTGAGTTAGGCAAAGAGTTCTTACATGCCATATTAAAATCCATAAAAGAAAAACTTAATAAATTGGACCTTATCAAGTTAAAAACTTCTCTTGAAGAGTCACCTTTAAGAAAAGTTAAAGACAAGCCATATATTAAAATCAAATATTCGCAGATCATACATTTAATAAAGACTATGTTTCAGAGTATATGTCATACAATTTAACAATAAAAAGAAAATCCAATTAAAATTTTGGCAAAAGACTTAAAAGACATTTCACCAAAGAAATACATGAGGACAAAAGTCAACATTATTTTTTAGTGATGAAATTCAAATTATAACCACACCCAGCTACCATTCACTCCCACAAGAATGACCATCATCAAAACAATATCTAAGGCCTGGGGAGATGATTCAGTGCATGCCAAGACTTAGGACCTAAGTTTGATTCCTGGGACCCACACAGTAGGAGGAGTGAACGGACCCCTGAAAATTGTTCTCAACCTCCACTGGAGAGCTGTGTGTGTATGTGTGTGTGTGACAACACCACCCACACACAGCACACCAATGCACACGTAATAAAAGACATGAAATATATTTTCAAAGTAAGTGTTGGCAACAATAGATAGAAACTAATCTATGTGTTTTGTTGATACAACTGTAAAATAGAATACAGCTGCTTTGGAAGACAGTCAACAGTCTTAAATGTTTGAACACAATTTTAGTATGTGACCCTTCAGTGCTACTAGCTATCTAGCCAAGAGAGAAATTTACAAGTACATTCATAGAAAGATTTAGATAGAAATGTTCACAGCACCATTAATCATAACAGCAAAAAGGTGTAAATAAAAATTGAAAAAAAATGTACATCTACAAAATAGAAAACTATCTACCAGGACAGGTAGTCCTGTCCAGGTGGGTACTAATTGGTTGTTTAGTGCCAAATGGTCAGCACTGAAAATATACATAGAAGTAGTAGTATGTGGATTCAATAGGTTATTTGGGGGAATTTTTAGATATATACAAATACATATATGCTTCCCTGGGACTTTGAGAGCCCATCCACGTGAAGGGATGCACTCTTGACCTGGACACATGGGGGAGGGCCTAGGCCCAACCCAGGATGATGTGGTGGACTTTGGGGAGCCACCGTCAAGGGCCCCACCCTGCCTGGGGAGTGGAGGGTGGATGGGGTGGGGGGCAGGTGGAGGGTTGGGAGGAGAGTTGGGAGGAGGGGAGGGAGAGGGATTGACATGTGAAGCAAGCTTGTTCCTAATTTGAACTAATAAAATATAAGAAAAAATGTAACACAAAAAAATACATATATGCATGCAATAACAAACAATGAACAAAAAAGCCATAAATTTGAACAAAAGCAGTGAGGAGTATGTGGGAGGGCTTGGAAGAAAGACAAGGAAAGGAAAAATGTTGTAATTAAAATATAATCTCAAACACAAACATAAAGAAAAGAAAAGAAAAGAAAAGAAAAGAAAAGAAAAGAAAAAGAAAACTACCCACTGCGGTGGAATAACCCTTCGGTATAGTATGTGGATGTATGTCGCTATGATTGGTTTAATAAACAAGCTGACTGGCCAATAACTGAACAATATAAAATTAGGCAGGAAAGCCAAACTGAGAATGATGGGATGAGGAAGGGTAGAGTCTGGAGTTTCCAAGCAGATGAAGAGAGAGCAGGAGATGAACATGCCATGTTAATAACTGTGCTGCCACATAACAGAGGATAAATAAGGAATATGGGTTAACTTACAATGAAACAGCTAGTTATCAATAAGCCTGAGCTATTGACCAAGCATTTGCAATTAATATAAGCCTCTGTGTCAGTTATTTGGGACTGATGGCCAGGGTTGTGAAAGAAACATCCACCTACAATTAACTCATAAAAAAGAATAAAATTTCAATACATAGTGCACTATGGCTGAACTTCAAAAAAATATGCTAACTGAATATGGCTGGATTTAAGAGACCACACATTGAATGACTCTACTTAGAGGAAATGTCCAGAAGAAGCAAATTTATAAAAATAGAGAGTAGATTACTGAGTGCCTGAGGCTGAGGAAAGGAAGGTTGCAAATAGACATAAGTGATCTTTTTGTTAGCAGGGAGTGGGGGTGGTGGAAATGTTCTAAAAGTAGATTGTGCTGATAGTTTCTCAATTCTGAAAATGCTTTGAGAATCACTGAACTGTGCATTTTAAATGAGTGAACTCATAGTATGTTAATTATGGATTAATAAAGCTGTTAAAAATTAAATACAACCATGATAATGAACAGGCCGCCCCTAAATAAATCACTATTAATCGTGTTAAACCATCCAGAGCAGCACAGTGTAGATGAGTTTACCAGAAGCACAGCCTGAGGAAAGGAATTAATTCCTAGGGGCAGATGGTTCGTTTCAGCAAATGGAGAGACCACACAGACAGCAAGACGGGTGTAACCCTGTGCTTCCCATCTCAGGAATCTGCACTGGTGCAACCCCATCCCATTTTTGCATTCACTACTCCCAATCTCATTATTTCTTAAGGGGGAAATAAACAAACAATACATTACAGTGTATTCTAGTCTAGAAATCATAATAATTGTGTGTCCATTGAGGAAATCTCAATTTTCAAGCAAGTGTTTTGAAAAAAGGATCACAGTCCTTCTAAACAGAAGAATGCCACTTAGTATTAACAATTAAGGAAAACTCAATCAGACTACACTGGCTTTAAAGGAAGAGGTCCCTATGACTCATGCTAATCATAGCTCTCCAGCCATACATGCCCACAGCAGTTGAATAACCAATGCTTAAATATAGTTACTAGTATTAGTATTATTGCTGTGTGTGTGTGTGTGTGTGTGTGTGTGTGTGTGTGTGTGTGTGTGTGTGTGTGTGTGTACTCAAAACAAGTACCTTTACCTATGGAACCATCTCACTGGCCAATAATTAGTCATTTTGTTGTTGTTTATTCTTCTCTCTTATATTACATTCTAACCACAGTTTCCCTTCCCTCCTCTCCTCACAGGCCCCTCCCCTCTTCCCAAGATCCACTCTTCTTCCTTTCCCTTCAGAAAAAGGCAGGCCTCCCAGGGATAGCAACCAAACATGGCATATCAAGTTGCGATAAGACTAGGTACCTCCCTTCATATGAAGGCTGGACATGGTAATCCGGCAGGAGGAAAAGGGTCCCAAAAGCAGGCAAAAGAGTCAGAGACAGCCCATAATCCCTCTTTTAGGAGTTCCTCAAGAAGAACAAGCTACACAACTGCAATATATATATATATTGCATATATATATATATATATATATATATATATATATGCAAAGAACCTATGTCGGTGTCGGTTCAGTCTCTGGGAACACTTATGAGCCCAGATTAGTTGATTCTATGGGTTTTCTTGTGGTGTCCTTGACTCCTCTGGCTCCTAAAATCCTTTCTCCCCGTCTTCAACAGGATTCCCTGGGGTTTACCTAATGTTTGGCTGTGAGTCTCTGCATCTGCTCCTATCAGTTGCTAGATGAATCCTCTCTGATGACAATTATGCTAGGCTCCTGTGGTAGTTTGAAGGTAGTTGGACCCCATAATTTCATAGGGAGTAGCACTATTAGGTGTGGTTTTGGGGGAGTCGGGGTGGCCTTGTTGGAGGAAGTGTGTGATTGTGGGGGCAGACTTTGAGGGTTCCTATAATCAGGATACTGCCCAGTGTCTCAGTCAACTTCCTGTTGCCTGCAAGATGTCAGACTCTCAGCTAGTACTCCAGCACCATGCCTACCTGCATGATGTTGTGCTCCCCATCATGATGATAATGGACTGAAACTCTGAAACTGAAAGCAATCACCACAGTTAAATGTTTCCCTTATAAGAGTTTCTGTGGCCATGGTGTCTCTTCACAGCAATCGAAACCCTAATTAAGAGAGCTCCTGTCTAGGAATATAGCAAAGTATCATTAGGAATCATTTCATTGATTTTTTTTTTTTTTTAGTCAGTTGTGTTTGGTTCTATCCTAGGTCTCTGGGATATCCAGCCTCTGGTTCCTGACCCTCCAGGCAGCGTTGGGGGTAGGCTCCCTCTTGTGGCAGGGATCTCAAGTTGGGCCACTCATTGGTTGGCCACACCCACAAGTTCTGCACCACCTTTACCCAAGCACATTTTGCAGGTGGGACAGATTGTAGATTGAAGGTTTTGTGGCTAGGTTGGTGTCCCAATCCCACTACTGGAGGCATTGCCTGAGTACCGAAGATGGATGGTAATCCCCCTAGTAATCCCCCATTACTAGGATTCTTAGCTAGTTGTATATTTTGGGGAGTTTCCATTGCACTGGGTTACTAGCTTTTCCCAGAGAGGCTGACCCTCGATTCCAATTGTCTCTCCTAGTGCTCTCTCCCTCCATTTTCCCCACCTGATACCTCCTGTCCCCACCCCCACCTACCCCCAGCCCACCCACAAAATCTATTTTATTTCCCCTTCCCAGGGAGATACATGTGTCCCCCTTGAGACTTTCTTGTTACTTAGCTTCTCTGGGTCTGTGGGTTATAGCATGGTTATCATTTACTTTACAGCTAACATCCACTTATAAATGAGTACATACCATGTTTGTCTTTCTGGATCTGGGTTATCTCACTCAGGATGACTTTTACTAGCTCCATCCATTTGCCTGCAAATTTCATGATGTCATTTTTTAACAACTGAGTGTGTAAACCATTGTGTAAATGTATCACATTTTCTTTATCCATTCTTTGGTTGAGGGACATTGAGGTTGTTTCCAGTTTCTAGCTATTATGAATAAAGGTGCTATGAACAGAGTTAAGCAAGTGTCCTTGCCATAGGATAGAGCATCCTTTGGGTATATGACCAAGAGTTGTATAGCATGGTCTTGAGGTAAATAGATTCCCAATTTTCTGAGAAACCTCCATATTGATTTCCAAAGTGGCTGTACAAGTTTTCATTCCCACCAGCAATGGAGGAGTGTTCACCTTTCTCTACATCCTCTCTAGCATGAGCCGTCACTTGTGTTTTTGATCTTAGCCAATCTGACAAGTGTAAAATGGATTATGAGTCATTTTGATTCTCATTTCCCTGATGGCTAAGGTGTTGAACATTTCTTTAAGTGTTTCTTGACCATTTGAGATTCATCTGTTGAGAATTCTCTGTTTAGATCTGCACCCCATTTTAATTGGATTATTTTGTTTGTTAATACCTAGTTTATTGAGCTCTTTATATGTTTTGAATATTACATCTGACAAAAATCAATCATTTAAATGTAAATATAATAGTTTTCATTTATTCAACATTTTATTTTATTTGGAAGTTTTTTCCTTCATGTATGTATGTATGTACACCACATATATGCCTGGTGCCTCATCAGACCTCCTGAAACTTCAGTTACAGATTGTCATGTTGTGTGCTGGGAACTGAACCCAAGTCCTCTACAAGAACAAGTACTCTTAAACACTGAGCCATCTCTCCAGTTTTTGATTGAACACTTCTGTGTGTCAGGTATTATAGTCAAGTCTTTAATCTTTTCAACAGACACAACCCTGTGAGGCAGCAGCAATGTTTATACCCACTTTACAGTTTTGCAACCAGTAGCTAATGGAGCTGAAATGCTTCTATTGGAAGCCCTTAAAGGCAGAGGCTATTCTCTACAGTAATAGTTCTTAGACTGTTTAATGAAACACAACCTGAATTTTAAAATAAATGAATCATAAAGGGTGACCCAGGATGTGCAGGAATATCTATAAGAGAAATTGCAAGAAACAATGCCCTTTGCCTACATAATATTCACTAATATTTTTATTTATACTTTGAGTTTCAATACTATGGTGTACAGAATGGATATAGCTCAATAGTAAAGTACTAGCCTAGTATATACAAAGCCTTAGCTTTAGCCACAACTTAGATAATCAATAAGAAATACAGCAAGTCCAAAGTTCATTTAGCATACCTAACATATCACTGAACAGCTTGGCAGCATAGCACACTACAAAGTATTGCTTGTATCTCTTCATGATCCTCGGGCTGATGGAGAGATGCTCAGCATGCCAAAAAAAGATTACACACAGACTACATAATACCAAGGAGATCATCCAAATTAAAGTTTCCAAGTATGATTCCTGGTGAATGAGTTTGGCTTTTGTACCATACTAAAGTCAGAACTGTAAATGCCAAGGCATTGTAGGTCCAGGACTGACTGTACTTGTTACATGGAGATGAGATTTCAAGACCTCTTTAGATACTGAGTCAATGTTAAGTGCCTGATCATGTGTCCACTCCACAGCCATTCACCTGCCAGCCAAAAGGTCAAGAGAGCACTAAAATGCTCAATCAAGTCATCCAATGGATAGCCTCCACTCAAGGGCACATTAAGCCAGAACCTAGAAGGAAAAGAGCAGCTATCCAATTTGCCTGAAATGAAGTGTGCCCCAACGGAATTCTTAGCAACATACTGAGAGTCTGAGAGATTCAAAGACTATCTCATATTTTCCTAAGACCAAAATAGGACTAAACTCTTCAATTATCTTTTAGGAGCTCTCATGATGTCAAACCTGGCCAACTCACCATCTCCTCCCATCAAGAACAGAAAACTCAAAATCCAAATTCTGAAAAGTTATAGTCCTTTGTGATCAATTTATAATTAAAGCAGAGTTTTTATTTGAACAGCTTTACTAAATAAAAAACATTTAAAATGAATTTCTGCTTACATTTTTCCACTTTATTAAAACGAAGGCATAACCCTGACTTTCAGCCCTCCCCCAAGTGGTTTATATTGTGCTTAGTTGAGGACAGTCCTTTTCTTTCATGTTAATCTCTATCACCCTGCAGAGTTCCCTAGAACTCATTTCTCTCCAGAGCTGCCTCTATTTGCTTAGATTTTCTGATGATGTAAGTACTTACACTGATCAAAAAGGTGAAGAGGCGATTAGGGAAGCCCATATGAAAAGTCTTAAATATGTGTGTTCTCAATTCTTTTCCTGATCAGGGAGATTATTTTGGAAGGGTTATCTCTGCCTACTTAAGAAGAGAGGCTACAGAATTCTGTTGGTGAAGGGTTGGAAAGGATTACAGACACCCCCCCCCCCACTGGCTTTAACCATTGCATTCCTCAGAAGATTCCTTCCCCAGGTTCCTACTTTAAAGCAGACCTCAACTCTAACATTCCCCATTCAGAGTTTCCAACTCCTGGACACTGTACCCACTTTGACTACTCCTCTACTACTCACCCCCATCTTCTAAGCTTCAGAAAAGTTATCTCCTTCCTCCTAGTAGCATCAGCCTAAATTTCAAAGGTCAAGCTGAATTCCTTTCCTTCCTGTATCCCCTGTGCTAACTAGTTACCTGACATAAGCTAGAGTCATCAGAGAGGAGGAAGACTCAACTGAGAAAATGCCTCCAGAAAAAAAAGCATGCTATAGACAAACCTGCAGGACATTTTCTTAATTAGTGGTCGATGAGGGAGGGCCCAGCCCATTATGGGTGGTGTCATCCCTGGGCCGGTGGTCCTGGGTTCTATAAGAAATCAAGCTGAGAAAGCCAGGGGAGCAAGCCAGTAAGCAGCTCCCCTCTATGACTTCTGCAACAGATCATGCCTCCAGTTTCCTGTCCTGTTAGAATTCCTGTTCTGACTTCCTTCTGTGATGAACAGTGACATGGAAGGGTAAGTCAAATAAACCCTTTCCTCTCTAAGTAGCCTTGGTCATGGAGTTTCATCACAACAAATATTAACCCTAACTAGGACACCTCCTGCTAGATATAATCCACTAAGAAATATAACTATTCTGCTTTTAGAGTGGGTATTCATTTAATAGAATTGCCCTTCCCCTGCTTGTAAAGAATCATAATCTCACTGAACCACTGCAGCACTCTCACACTGATATCTTTGTTTTTGCTTTTGCTCCTCGTAGTCCATCAGATGGGAGATCTTATAAAAACTTAAGGCACATCATATTGTTAACCTGAAAAACATCTGAGTAGATTTCCATTGAAGTCAAAATAAGGATTCCCTGGCTCTATAATAACCTATACAGGTACTGCCTGGTTACCTCTCCAACTAACCTCTTTCCATTGTCCCTAACTTGTTTACTACACTGGAATCTCTCTGGCTTTCTTACTTGTTTTCTGGCACCTCACACTTATTTTTCTATGACAATTTGCACTCCCTGTTCCACCTTGCTAAACACTATTCCACTAGTTCTCCCTACGTTTGTTTCTATTCTGGGCTTGGCTCAAATTATGCCTTCTTAGAGAAAGCAAAAAAGACTGCCCAATCTACAGTTTCCCACCCACCATTGTCCTGTTTTCATTTTCTTTGTGGAAAGGACAGTATTCAGGCAATCCCATCCCCAAACAGCACAAGAACATCAAGCAGCAAGTGAAGGACAGGCCTCTTCTCAACTTTACTTTATTTGCTGAAACTGATCCTCCAAAATGAATTCAGGTCTCACAAATCTCTGCACACGTACATACTCATTCATGCACTCACACCCAGAATCCCACCAACTAGAAAAGATTGGCTTCCACCACACAGTAAGGAGGGTTTTTGGGGGGGGGTATTTTTATTTTTTGGTTTTTTGAGACAGGGTTTCTCTGTGTAGCTTTGGAGCCTATCCTGGCACTCGCTCTGGAGACCAGACTGGCCTCGAACTCACAGAGATCTGCCTGCCTCTGCCTCCCTAGTGCTGGGATTAAAGGTGTGTGCCACCAACGCCCAGCCAGTAAGGAGGTTTTAAGTTGCTGCTATGCCCACCAAAAAAAAAAAAAAACTGACACATTTCACTAAGGGACAATCCAAGATTACTTGTATTTGCCATATAATTCTTTTTAACCTCCCATAACTCCCAAACCCAGCACCAGAGTTTTAGTGCTTTAATACTTCTTGGAGGCTCATATATATAATGGGCTCCAGTGTATACACACACTATCAAATGCATTCTTATCTCCTGTTAATCTGCCTACTCTAAGTTTATTATTTAGACTTAATGACTGAACCATCAGAGCATAGAGGAAAAATTTTTCCTGCCTGGTATGGAGTGAATGTAAAGTGTGCACCATAAGATTTAGTAATTGAACCCTGATAGTACTATTTGGGTAAGTTGTGGAACCATTAGGCTTTTGCTGTAGGAATTAGGTCACTGAGAGAAATCCTAAAGACTTGTAGCTCAGCCTTGCTTCCTGTCTCATCTCTGCTTCTTGTTCCACTGAGATGTGAGGAAGTAAGGAAGGATTCCCACCCAAAAGCTCCCTTGCCATTGTGAACTATATCATCTCAAACCATGAACCAAAATAAATCCTTTCACCCCTTAAATTGTTTCATGTCAAGAATTTGGCCAGAGCAACAAGTAACCAATACAGAAAACTGTTTCTGAGAGTGAGGTAAATGCAAAGATAAACTTGACCGTGTGGTTCTTGGGCCTATAGAACTGGCTTACAGGAGGAATGTATTAAAGTTTGGAGTTTCTACCCAAAGAAGCCCTGGAATATTGCAATCATAAATTAATGGGAGGTTCTGGTAGGAGGAAACTAAACCAGAAGGATGAAAATAAACAGTAATGGCCACACTGTTGAGGATTCAGATGATCCTAAGTTTTTGTCAGGAATTAAACTAGATGCCATTTACGTTATATTCTGGTTTAACAAGAAGGAGGAGGAGTAGGAAGAGGAGGAGGAGGAGGAAAAGGAGGAGGAGGAGGAAGAGGAGGAGGAGGAGGAGGAAGAGAAGAAGAAGAAGAAGAAGAAGAAGAAGAAGAAGAAGAAGAAGAAGAAGAAGAAGAAGAAGAAGAAGAAGAATATTCATTTGACTTCTGTCTTGCCTTGAAAATTTCAGTGAGGCTGAATTCAAAAGTTCATGTGGGATGAAATCTACACCTCAAGCTGGCAGCAAAACTTGACAACATCTTCCATGTAGTAATAGTTTTCCATATATGCAGGATTCAGGCATTAGAAGACCATGCAGGCTTGTACTGAGGTTCAAAAAATGTTGAGCACAGGCAACACATAGCAAGCAAGACTGATTTCTTGCCTGGAGCTCCTGAGCAAGCTGTGGGTGAAGTAGCATCTCTGTGGAGACTCCAGGATATTGGAGATACCAGAAAAGTGAGACATTTGCCAATAATAGCTATGGAAACTGAGTAGAGCTGGCCCAAGACACAGGACATAATTGTCACAGAGAACAGAACTGGAGCAAGACTATTAAAGTCAACTGGGATGTAAATGATATCATCACAATGCCTAAATGCCAGATATGGAGGTGTGGAGTGTCTACTGGGTTTTTGTCTTGCATTGATCCAGTCTTTTCTTGCTATCATCCTGTTCCTGCATTTTGAAATGGGAAGTTTTACTGTGTGCTATGATATATTAGAACTATGTAACCTTTGTTGTTGTTTTACAGTGGGTCACAGTTAATAGATTGCCTTGGGCTATAGAAGGGACTTTGAACCTTGGGTTTGGAACAGTATTGGAAATGTAAGACTACGGGGGCTTTTTCCAATTACACAAAATGTGTTTTTGCATTATGAGATGGCCATGAGCCTGTGGGTGCCAGGACTAGAATCTTGTTTGGATGTGAAATGTTATCTTTAGGTTTATGTGTTTGAACACTTGGTCATCTGGTGTGGTGTCTGGAAAGGTTATGGAATTTTTAACAGGTGGCACATCATTGGGATTGGACTTGGAGATTTATAGTCCAGTCTTATTCTTATCCCATCTTTGCTTCCTGTTGGTCAAGATATAAGGGCCTGAGAAGCCCCATCCACAAGGTCCCACCACCATGTATCTGTCTGCTTCCCTGGCATCCTATACCCCTCAAAATGTAAGCAGTTAATTTTAAAAAGGTCATGAATGTGAGAAAGAATGAGGTTGGGATGGTTCTCTGGTAAGGGTTGGAGGGGGGAAAGGGAAGAGGAATGATGTAATTATATTTTAATTTCATAAACTTAAATTAAAAAAGAAACCTTTCCTCCCTTAAGTTGCTTTCTTGTCAGGTATTTGTGATGGCAAGGAAAAAATAATCATTATAAGTCCTTATAATTACCTCTTCAGAGAAACTTTGCATGGCTGCCCAATCTAGTTTTGCCCACCCATCCACTCACTATCACATTAACTTGCTTGCTTCATTTTCTTCATAGCATTTATCACTCTTTAAAGTCATTCGTGTGTGTGTGTGTGTGTGTGTGTGTGTGTGTGTGTGTGTGTGTGTGCTTGCTCCATTGGAATGAGCTTCATGGGAACAGGAATCATTGTCCCTCTTTTTCATGGTTTTGCACTCTAGTTGTATTTATTGAATGACTTGGAATACTATACTGTTTCTGGTTTCCCTTTGTTTATCCACTAATACAGAAATAAATAAGCCAGCCTATGTTTTAAGTAAGTTTTTTCTCTAATGACATCAAGGACATTAAAACTATGAACCATAACTTTTAGGATATATTGTACCCTAGTCTCTCTTCTAAACTCAGTTATGTTACTTATCATAAGTCATTGATATTAAAAAAATTACTGAGTAATTAGAAAATGCCAGGATTGATGCTAGTTGTAAGTATACCACCTAATTGGTACCTTCAGAATTTTACCTTTATTAGAAACTGGTTTACTGTGTGTGTGTGTGTGTGTGTGTGTGTGTGTGTGTATGATATCAAAGTGCTAATTGCAATTATATACCTAAAAGGTAACAACTTTCACTTAATATTGAGGAATCAATCAGAGGGCTGATAACAATTTCTTGGTAAATACAAGGAGCTTCATGCCAACCCCCCAAGAAAAACTTTAACAACTTTATTAAGAAAAACTAAGCCTATGAGTGGAATTAAAGAGAATTCTGGCACTAGGGAAATATCCAGAGATCTACAAGGTTGACCCCAACTAATAATCTAAGCAATGGTTGAGAGGCTACCTTAAATGCCCTTCTCTGATAATGAGATTGATGACTACCTTATATGTCTTCATCCAGTAGCTGATGGAAGCAGACACAGACACCCACAGCTAAACACTGAGCTGAACTCTGGAATCCAGTTGCAGAGATGGAGGAGTGATGAGCAAAGGGGTCAAGACTAGGCTAGAGAAACCACAGAAACACCTGACCTGAAGAAGGGGTTGCTCAAGGACCCCAGACTGATAGCTGGGGAACCAGCATAGGACTGTTCCAGACCCCCTGAAGGAGGAAGTCAGTTTGGAGGTCTGGACAATCTATGGGCCCACCAGTACTGAATCAGTATTTACCCCTAGTACACAAATGAACTTTGGGAGCCCTCTCCACATGGAGGGATACTCTCAACTTAGACACACTGGGGAGGGTCTAGGCCCTGCACCAAATGGTATGACAGACTTTTTTTTTTTGCTTTTTTGAGACAGGGTTTCTCTGTGTAGCTTTGGAGCCTATCCTGGCACTCTCTCTGGAAACCAGGCTGGCCTCGAACTCACAGAGATCCACCTGCCTCTGCCTCCCGAGTGCTGGGATTAAAGGCGTGCGCCATCAATGCCCGGCTGATATAAAAGACTTTAAAATTCCCCCATGGAAGGCCTCACCCTCCCTGGGGAGCAGAAAGGGGTTGGGATAGGGAGTTGGTGGGGGACGGGATGGAGGGGAGGGAGAGAGAACTGAGACTGACATGTAAAAGAAGCTTGCTTCTAATTTAAATAAAAAAAATAAAAACTAAGGCTGGGCATTGGTGGCACACGCCTTTAATCCCAGAACTCGGGAGGCAGAGGCATTCAGATCTCTGTGAGTTCGAAGCCAGCCCGGTCTTCAGACCTAGTGCCAGGATAGGCTCCAAAGCTACAAAAAAAACAAAAAAACAAAAAAACAAAACAAAACAAACAAACAAAAAAAACTAAGAATTATTTGGGAGAAAGTTGTACTATTCAGATACAGAATTTATTATGAGGAATTTAGAGCTTATTTGTGTGTGTGTGTGTGTATGTGTGTGTGTGTGTGTGTGTACAAAACTTTAAGAGGGGAAGGAGTTTGGAATTTCTTTGAAACACAGTGCATAATTTACTATATCAGAATATAAGCAGCCAATTCTCCGAGCCAGAAAAATACCATTAGGGCATATGTTTCAACTACAAACCAGTTTAGTTCAGCCATGGACATTCATTCAGAAGTTATTATCACTGCACTGAACAACATGGATCTAGAAGGAAACTTGGCCCTAATGCCCACTGACCTCAATTTATACATAAGGTCACTGTAGCCAGACCATTTCAAGTTACTTATACAATTCTTCACAATGTTAAGTGATCAAAGTTGAAGTCACAACCAGGTTTCCTGGCCCATTGACCCAATGGACACAGTTGGTTTTTTGTTTTTTTTTTTTAATCTAATTGTGCATTCACCCACCCTTCCTTATCACCTATTTCCCTACTTAAAAATGCTGATTTGTTCAAGAAATAGTCAAAGATTATATGATTCTAGAGAAGAAAGATCCCTTCACCAGCATTGGGAAATAAATCATTAAACTAAGTGGCCCTTTCCTGTCCTTTGGCTGTACTGATCTGCCATGGGCCTGTGACCTATTTCTAAGTAATGAGATCTAAAATATAATCTTCTGGAAATGTGTCACTTCCTGCCTCTAACCCCAAAATAGAAACTCAGAAGAAGAAAGAAATTCCCCTTTATCTTTTTGCCTTGAACTCAGATATGATACCAAAAAGTCCACAGTTACAATAAATACAGCAGAAATAGAGAAAGAACATAGGTTCTTAATACAACAGCAGTCACTTTCTTCTAGATTTCTAAGTGGTAAAGAAAAGTAACTCTCAGCTTCTTTAAGGCACTACTGTCATATATTCTATTTCCAATAGCTACACACCATGCTAACATGTTAGCACGATAACATCCCAGAAACTTTTCCACTGCAAACTTAGGAGTAGATATACAAGATGTATCACTGTCTCGGAGGGCCAAGAAAGGTTGAGGAGGGCAGCTCAGTGGGTGAGAGCATTTGCCATGAAAGCCTGATAAGCTGGATATGATAACCCACATGAACGGAAGACCTGGGTCTCAAAAGTTGTCCTCACCCTTATATATACACCAAGTCATGAGTGCACACCACCTGACACCCCATATATCCATGCACACAGAGAGTAATGATAAATACATCTTAAAATAGAAAGATGGGGACATGAAAACGGATGGAATAAGTCTACAATTTCACGCACTTCCATCTCTCAGATTAACAGCCTGTCCTCTTCTCTGAGTCGCTACCGAACTTTCACAAAAGCTTTTATTGAAATAAAATACCCATGTTTTAGAATCATTTTGATAAGTGTTATAGTATACTGCACAGTGCATACTTTCAGTAAAAGATACCACAAATGAGATACTCCATGGGAAATCAACAGGCAAATTAGTTCCCTAGAGATGCCTTTTGTAAAGACAGGAACTGTCCTTCTTTTACATAAAAATGTGGATTTCACACAAAGGTTCACTTAGAATAGAGTGAATTCATCATCTCTCTGGCTCAGAGCCTTGAAATTGGCCCCTAGAAGAACAATGATCTTATTCTTTTCATGTTTATCGATTTGCCTTCTAATATTGTCAAGGAGACAAAATAATAAATATGACCAGTTATGATTAGTGTTAATTCTACTTTAAAGACTAGAACTTATAGTTACCAGTTTAACCACCATGGAGAATGGAGTTTACTGCCCATTATGGTGTGGGGTTACCTGAACTGGTCACTGAGTCTGATTTCCTCTCTAAATTGAGGACATGGTCCTTGCCAGTACTGTTTGCTAACAACGCCAGGAAGTAAGAACTTTGCAAACTTTTTCTTAATCAGAAATGCAATAATGATCACTGTAAGCATTTTCAGGATGATAGCAAAGCAGTTCAGAAGACAAGATTTTTATAATTTACAACCAGAATTTTCTCTTTTCCTAACTTGGGAAGAATCTATGTGTGCAGAGTACCCCTAGCAAATGAAAGCTCATTATAAAATCCCAATGAAGTGGGTGGGGATAGAAACAAAAACAAATTACATTTTCTACACTTCTGTTCTTGTTCCCCTTGCTTTAAAGCCTGTATCTTTGCCTTAGTTAGATGGAAAGTTCAAGTATATGTGTATGAGTATTAAGACCATCTCACATCTTCCTAACCTGTTGTTTTACTCCATCCATTGCTGTAACAACTGGTTGCATATATGTAATTTGTTGGCACCTTGATTCAGCTCACTATATTCCTGGCTTTCAGAATTAGGATCTTTCTAATGTTACAATATGGGATACCACCAAGATTCATGTGTAGATAAAGCCAAGAGGAAGTCAACATCCTATAAGACATCTCGTGGTCAATTGGAAATTAGAATTGGTGAGTTTATGTACTGTCCTCAAAAACAATAGTTCTGAGATACAATCATATATGTCCTTGATGGCTTCCACTGGGACTGAGCCCAACAGCCCAAAGCAGTCATCATACATGAGAATGAACCCTTGGAGTGTCTCTTCTTCCTTCCCAGCTTCACTCTTCCCACGCTATGGTTTCATTACCAGAAATTTGGGGTTGTCCCACTAGAGTTGCCACAGAATTGGGGTCCTCTCTCAGAGTTCTTGGTCTAATTAACAAAATAATTGAAGAATGGATTCAAATAGAATCTCAGGGACAATTTTATCAGAGTTTAAAAGAAAAACCAGGGTGGAGTAGAGGTGAGCACAATAGAGGAGGAAGAATAGGGAAGGATAACTAATATTAAAGTTATTAGTTTGAAAAAGCCATATTGAAACATGAAACTGTATATATGTATTTGTAAACATATATATATATATATGAGAGAGAGAGAGAGAGAGAGTTTAAATATGGTTACACTATAATGCTATAATGGGGAAACAAAGCCTCTCACAAATACCATAGCTTATCAGATAAAAAGCTCAGTGCCAAAAATGGGCTACCTCTTTTCAGAACTGTTTGTCAGCAGTACAAACCTGAAATCTTTTCCTGATGGTTAGCTTGCATAGTGCTAGAATGTTCTATATATGCTACTGAGGAAGAAAAGTAGTAAACAGTCTTACCCATCTGGGAATTCTGTGAGTGATAATAATGAAGGACCAGGCAAGGTATGCCCACTGGTGCAATAGTGCAATGGAGTAACCAACCACCATATGATTAGCTTTAAGGCCTGTTCCACAAAGCAAAACCCATGCCTGGTAGTACTAACTAGGCTAAAAATAAAAAGTAGGTCATAGGTCCTAGGGAGAAACCTACTACTATTACTCTGCTAAGTGAACACAGTAATAAACTGGCTCCTTAGTTCTTATCTTCATACCCATAGATTGGTGCAGCCCTAGCCCTCATCAGAGATACTTCTTTTTTCAGTAGATGGTCATTAATACAGAGACTCACAAGGGTTCAACACATATAAAATGAGACACCTCTATCTCATTTCCTTCTCTCAAGGCTCATGTATCATTGCAGAGGAAGAATAGCAAAGCTTGTTAGAGCCAAAGGGAGTAGGTGTGTGTAGAAAAACAATATTTGCAGGACATTACAGAGCAGTTGAATATATGTACTCAAAGCAGCTATGACTTAATCCATAAAAGTTGAACTAATTCAAGCCAACCAAAATCCCAGAATGGATGGAGGAGTGTCTCACAAGCTAAGGACCTATTGGCAGCTGCTGATTGCTAAAGGAGGAAAAGCCAGTTTCCTTCAGGGATGTGGTCTTTGAGAGGCTACCCATGCTCCATTAGATGCTCCTATAGCCATATACATTCAGGCAGCACCAAATGGATTCAGTGAGTTTAAAAACAGAGCACATGAAGTTGGGAGAGAAAAGTAGGAGGGTAGAAAAGTAATCAGGGGAAGTTAATGGTGAGTGAATTTGATCAAAACACACTATATGCATATATCTTAAACAGCAAAAATAGAGGAAAACCCTCAGGCAGGCAAGATGTAAATATTGGCAGCTGTCAGGAGGAGGAAGATGGAGATGAGAGAAAGTTATGCTGTTTGAGTTAAGCTTCCATGGAGGTCAACCACAAGGCAGAGAACCAGCCACATGTCAGGAGGAAAGATTTAGAGAAGGATGGGGAATGTCCACAGTACCAGAGAAAGCATAGTTAGGCTCTATCCAGCACCCTAAAGAAAAATTCAGAAGAGAAGGAAAGGGAAATTTATGACCCAGAAAGGACAGAAGAGCCAGTAGAACTTCGTGGTAGCTCTGGACCAATTACATAAAGGATAAGTACATTATCTCATTAAAGGGGTAATTACTCCTCCTATCTCTTTAATGTAGCTTAATAAGCATCCACTTTCCTGGAGTGTGGTCCCTGAACCCAGTGATTAACTGGCCAAACTAAATAAACCCTATGTTTCAAATAGCTTGGACTATTAGGTCTCTACCCAGATCAGAGAAATAGCTTTCCCTAATGGGCTTTGACAGAATCCTGATCAAGACTATTGTAAAAGTTTCCATATAGTTTTAATATATCTCCAAAGTTTCATGTAGTAGAAGTATGACCATCCTTGTACAGGTCTTTTGAATATATATTATGGCTTCCAGTTTAGTGTTTTTTATGGGATTCCTGAGTGTGCAAACAAGTGGGTCTCTGATTCTTTTGTGTTCTCTTGGGCCTTTTTCTTCTGTTAGTTTTCATTGTTCAACTTGGATGTGATGGTTTTTATTTGTCTTATATTTTATTTTGTTATGTTTTGTTTTTATTTCTTAGAAGCCTGTTATTTTCTAATGAGAGGCAGAAAGGGGTTGGATCCAGATGAGAGAGGAGGTGGTGAGGAACTGGGAGGAGTAGAGGAAGAGGAAGCCATACTTAGGATGTTAAATGAGAAAAAAAAATCTGTTTTCAAGAAAAGGAAAAAAAGAATAAACACACACACGCAAAAATAAGGTCCTCAGTATAACAACCTGAGTGACCCTCAGTAGGTGGGGTTTAATGGAAGGTCTTTTAAGTTATTAGGGATATTAGCCTCCAAAGAAGTTAATGTAGTTCTTTCTAAACAGTGGTTAGTTTCCATGAGATTGAGTTGTTTCATTTGGTATAGTACCTCCCACGATTCCCTCTTCTGCATGAACCACTTGCCCTTTGATACATTACTGCCATGATGCCCTCTGCCATGTTGTGATATGTCCAGAAAGCCCTCACAAGTGGCTAAACATATGAGGCCACCAGATCTAGAACCTGTCAGCCTCGAAAACTAAGAAAATACTGAACCTCCCCCACCATCAGATATCTTGGTATAGCAATTCAAAACAAAAACACCAATCTCCCATTCTTATTTCCTAGGGTCTCTTCTAAAATAAATTACCTGTATCCAAATCCTGGCTTTAAGATCAGCTCTCTGTAGATAGCAACTCCCACACTATCAATTCATAGTCCAATGGAATGTTATCAATTTTCTTACCCCCTAAATGTTTGCCTTCTAAAAGCTAAGACTAGGAGGGCAGGTTCTCCTATCATCTATCACCTGAGCTGTCCTAAAAGAGGCATACCCTTCTGCTAAATAGCATGTATGGTTACCTTAAAACACACCCACTAATTATTTGACAGTAGGTATTCTCATTTACAGCTGCTCCTTCCTCTTCAGTCTGGGAAGATATCATGCCAAAAGAATATAGCAGAAATAATTTGCAACTTCAAGGCTGAGTTATACAATTCCATGAAGCACATACTTTGTACATATACTAGATCTCACACTTTCATTCATCATATAAGAAATCTTAGTATTTTGAGGCTACTATACTAGAAAGGCCATAGAGAGGTAGCCTGATCTGCAGTTCCAATAGAGTCCAGCCTTTCTAGCTGTCTGATCAAAATGTTAGTCACTGTTATGGTCTGAATATTCCCCTGGCTATGCATAAACCTCTCACCAAATGGGAATGCATTAGAATATGAGGCCTTTGTGAGGTACTTAGTCTATGAAGGAAGAGCCTTCATGACTAGGATTAGTGCCTTTATAAAAAGAGATCCCACCAGGGGGAGCAGAAAGGATATGTGATAGGTAGGGGTTTAGTTGGGGGGGGTGATAGGGGAGAAGGGAACTGGGATTGTCATGTAAAACAATCTTGTTTCTAATTCAAATAAAAAATCTAAAAAAAAAGAAATCCCAGAAAAATAACTAGCCCCTTCCACCATGTGTGGACCCAGTAAGCCAGAGCCTTCCAAGCATCAAATTTGTCAGTACACTTGACCTTGGAATTTCTTGCCTTTAGAACTGTCAGAAATCAACTGCTGTTCAAAAACACCTGACTGATGACATTTTGTGATAACACCCTATTAACCAACTGAATATCAGCAAGTGACCTCCATCAACACTACATAGGACAGAAGGATAGCTGTAACTAAATTCCATACCCCAAAAATGAGAAAATATAATAATTTCTTTTTAAGGTACTACATTTGGAAATCCCTTACTCAGCAGAAAAAGATAAAACACCCTGGAAAGGTAGGTCCAGCATGTTTACAGGGTGGCACTATTACCCCTTGAGACTGGAGAACTGAGCAATTCCCCAGGACAAATCTCCTAAAGGAGTCAGGGATAACTCACCTCTCACTCTATATGGTCTCTTTAGTCCTGCCTGATCTAAGTGATTAAACATTGAAACCCCTTACAGGTGCTACCTCATTTCTCACTTACATAAAACTTCAAGCCAAGGTATCAAAGTTACATCTCTGTGCCTTTGTTTCTGCCCTCTTAGACTTCTGAGTCTACCAAAAACAAGGGTTGAGGGTATCCGAGGTGGCATATAAAGCATTATACCATCACATAGATAATGTTTAATGCATTCTAATCTCAGGGTGTACACAGAGGAAGAAAAAAGAACTGTCAAAAGGCCATCATAGAATGAAAATGCAATCACTGGGAGCTTGCAGGTATTCTGAGACATAAAACAGTTGCCACTGCCTTTTATGCTTCTGTTTATCACACTTAACAGGAATATTTTACACTTGTATAGTGCCTTACAGTTTAGCTTATATTCTACATACCTTTCATGGTGATCTCTCTTACACCCATGACCCTATAGAGATAACTCCCACATGGTCAAATCAATCTCCCAATCTCCCTCTCCCCCTTCCTTCCCTCCTGCCATTACCTCCTAAAAGCATTCTGCCTAAATAGGCTGAAGATAAATTCTAGCCCCCCAACACACCCACACTCCTCTTCCAGCTATGTTCCCACCACATTTCCCCAACTTAAAAGTCCAAAATAATCTTCTCTTTCCCTCCAAAGCCAATTGTCAGTTCCTGTGAGTTCTACTACCATGTCGTCTATCAGATTTCTACCCTTTCTTCTTTCCCTCAGATGCCACTCCCAGTTCAAACTCATATTGCAATATGTCTCTGTCCGTTTGTGTATGTATTAACTACAGCTGATTTCCCACGATGCCAGCAAAGCTGAGTCATTGCAACACAGGCCTTACAGTCCCATAAAACTGCAAACTTGGTCCTTCCCAGTAGAAGTTTGCCAATCCTAGATAAATCTGTAAAACCAAAGGCATCTTTCAATTTTTATCTACTTAGAGGCATTTTTGTCACTACAGAAAATATGCCAATTCTTCCTTCACTGTGCCCAAATAGACTGTATGCAAAGTTCACAGGGCTGATTGATCCCACTTTCTGTAATTTAAAACTGACTTCCTATAAATGAGCCTCTCTCCAGGAGGCTTTATGCAATTCAATACAGGACATGGTAGGCTCCTCCAGACTAAGCCATGCCTCCCAGCTGTCTATGACTGGAATTGTAGCAACTAGACACCCCAGGTTGAAGTTTCCATGTCGATGTTGGATTTCTATAATTTCCTTTGTCTTCTTTGACATTCTGAAGTCTTTTATCGCACAGTACTAACTTAATTAAATGTGAAGGTCATGGGATATGCACAAATAATTTTTTACTTCTACTCATATTTGTTCTAAAAACTAATATTGAAAGTTTATACGTGATTTCAACACAGTTGGTAGAAAAGAAAACATTTTATTTATTTTATTTTTAATTGAAATATAATTATAGCCTCTCCCCTTCCCCTCAATATCCTACCCTCAATCTCTCTCAAATCCATGGTCTCTTTCTTTAATCACTATTGTTACATAAATCCTGCTGGGTCTGTTTAGTGTTGCTCTGGCTCTTAAAATCTTCCTGCCTTCCCTTCTACCGTGTTCGCTGGACCTTTAATACAGAAATTGAACTGAAGATGTATCACCTTGGCCTGGGCACTCCACAGCCAGTTCTCCCTGCATTTTGATCAGGTTTGTTTTCTCTAGCAGTCTCCAACTACTGCAAAGAGAAGCTTCCTTGATGAGAGGTTTGAGCCGCACTTATCTGTGTGTTAAACAAATATTTAGAATATAGTTAGGGATTGTATTAGTTTATTAAAAACATGGTTGTAGGCTCTACCACAAGATCCATGACTTCACTAACCCAGAGTGTTTGCCTATGTCTCCTGTACCAGGCATGATTTCCCTCCTTTTAAGTGAATCTTAAGTCTAGTTAAAGAGGTTTGGTTACTACTAAGGTATGTGTGCCACTATTACACCCTTAGGGTTATTGTGTCATGCTGGTTATTGTTATGATTCATAGGCATGGGGGTTGAGTAAGGCTATTGGTTGCTTCCTTAGCTTGGAAGCTTGTAGGATGTGTTCTGGTACTTTGAAAGCTAGTACTTTGGGTGGAGGATTTTCAAACAAATTCAGCTCTATTTCTCTGAGTCCTGTGTCCAATATCCATGACATCTTCAGCAATAGGTACTTACCTTCAACTTCTGGAAGGCAACCAAGGGCAATGGCACTAACCTATATTGTTTGGGGAATCTCTTGGACTCCCCTGACCAACAGCTCAAAAGGAGATTTCAAACAGAGAAACATCTTTGGTTTTTGTTTTCTGTTGCTATATAAATAATCATAAATTCAGTGACTTAAAACAGTAAATATTCATTCCCTCACAGTTTTACATATTGGTGTCTGGGTACAATGTGCCTGGATTATATATTCAGCATCTCACTGGGGTGATGTCAGTGTCAGTGGAGGCTACAGTTCTCATCTGAGCCTGGGATCCTCTTAGAGAATCCTTTCTGGAATTCAGTCTTTTGTCATTGTCAGGTTGGCCTCAATTTTCCTGCTAATAATTTTTTGGGGCGGGGGAGGGCTGATCTCATCTTCTGGAAACTACCCAAAAGCACCTTTCATGGATATCTGCATTCTTCTGGGTTAGCTAGAATGTGTCTCCCTGACATTCTCTTTTTCTGTCAGTCAAAGGAAACTCATTCCTTCTTAAGGTCTCCCATGAAGTATCTCCCACTTGTATATTCTTCTAGTCAACCTTAATCACACCTGCAAAAATCTCTTCACAGCATCATCTAGATTAGTATTTGAGTAAACACCTAGGAGAAAATAAATGCTCATCAAAGGGACAAGAACCTTACAATTCTATCTATTGTAACTTCTTTATCAACAATACCAAACAGATAATTTGATTAACTACATTAACTACTAGATTTCAAATATATTTTAGAAAACTTATTCATTCTTCTAGATATTTAAGTGAATTCACATTATGAGGAAACTTCAGAAGTTTACAAAATTTCAAATCTCTCTTTTCAGACAGGCAAGGTTTAGAGAGGTCTTGTGGTTTTATTTGGTTTCATCAGATATTCATATCCTTTTATGAAAACTACATCCTACAAAGATTAAAAAAGACCAAAATACATTTGGCTTTATTGTAGGAAAATAGTATCAATATTGTCCATGTTATTGAGTTTTATCTTCAACCTCCTTTTGTCCTATTTGGAAAGTATTTAATGAAATGGGGGGATAGACAGTTGGAAAATTAATATAAATTCCTCTGCTCACTTTAAATGTTTAATATATTCTTAAGCGAGAAACATTTTTAATTTCACTATATTCTATGTAGTTTTCTTTATTACTTGTTAAATGTACTGCTAAGAGTTTTCTTAATTTTTTATCTTTGATCTGAAATATTTAACCCTCTTATACTGTGCCAGATAGTTTTATGTCAATGTGACCCAAGCTATAGTCATCTGAGAGAAGGATCTCTTGACTGAGGATATAGGCAAGCCTGTGAAGCATTTTCTTAATTAGTGATTGATGGGGAAGAACCCAGACCATTGAGAGTGGGGTCACCCCTGAGCTTGTGATCCTGGGTTTTATAGGAAAGCAGGCTACACAAGCCATGAGGAACAAGCCAGTAAGTGGCTCCCATCCATGGCCTGAGCATCAGTTCCAGGTTCCTGCCCTTCTTGAGTTCCTGTCCTAACTTCCTTCCATGATGACTAGTGATATGGAAGTATAAGCCTAACAAACCCTTTCTTCCCCACCTTGCTTTGGTCATGGTATTTCATCATTGCAATAGTAACTCAAACTAAGACACACTCTGTTGTGGGATACTTGCACACTATGTGAAGGTACTTTACTATGAATGGTGTAGTAATAAGCTGAACGTCCAATGGCTAGGCAGAAGGTACAGGTGGGACCTCCAGACAGAGAAAAGAAGAGGAGCAATCTAGGTGCTGAAGAGAAGCCAGACTCAGAGGAAACAGAAGGTGCAAGATGAAAGAGAGGAAATGCCACTTAGCAGAATGTAGATTAATATAAATGGGTTAATTTAAGTTATAAAAGCCAGTTGAGACAAGTCTAAGCTAAAGACAGAGTTTTCATAATTAAATGTCTCCCTGTCATTATTTGGGAGCTGGCTGGTAGGACAGATTCCTTACAACACTTTTCCTCCATTTTCTCCCTTAAAAGAAGTCTTATTGTGAAAACTATATGACCATGAAAAATGTATTCTTCCATTTCTTGCAGATTCTAGTGTTGTATTATTGTTTCTATTGTAATATAATATTATTTAGTCACAAACATTAAAACTAAAGATAAAATCTACTACTCTTAAGCAGCTATTTAACTAAAACTGATCTATAAATTAAACGAAAACAAAACTAAAGATCCACTAAAATATTAAAATGATTGACATTAATTTAATATGATAGATTGTATAATTAGCTAACATCCAAATCATTATTGAGTTTAATAGTAGAATGACAAAGCCTTTGCTATGATTTCATATTTAATCTGTTTTTGTATTTGATTTTTATGCAATGAGTGTTTACACAGAAGGTGGTATAAACTAATTAAAAAGATGTGACTTTGATTGTTACTTCAAAACAATCATAAGACTCTTCCAGTGAATAACTGTCAAATGCCAATTTTAATTAAACACAATGACACATGACATATATGGCCATTTGTTTCCCAAATAAGAAAGGATAGAAGTTTAGATTGAGTCCTAACTAGGGAGGGAACTCCAAGGATATCAGGAAACTGGTGTAATAGAACATAATAATAAGGTGAGGAGGAGGAGGAGACAAAGGGAGAGAATCAACTAGGAGTCTGCCATTTAGTGTCTTGTAGGTCACAGTCAAAACTGAGTAAGCTGGGAAGTTGTTAGAAGATTCTGAGCAGAAGAAGAACATACACAGCATGGATATTTGTTTGTTTGCTTGTTTGTTTGTTTGTTTGTTTGTTTGTTTGTTTGTTTGACACAGGGTTTCTCTGTGTAGCTTTGGAGCCTCTCCAGGCACTCACTCTGTAGACCAGGCTGGCCTAGAATTTAGAGATCCTTTTGCCTCTGCCTCCCGAGTGCATGGATTATAGGCGTGCACCACCAACGCCCAAGGATGACCTGTTTTTAATGACTGGCTGTAACCAGGTTTTACTGAAGAGGCAGCAGTGAAAGAAGAGAAGTGGAAGGGGAACCTGATTCCAGGCAATCTGATGGGGCCTTGAAACAGGGCTTGGTGCTAAAGGTGATTAGGTTGTTTGAATGGGGAATGTGTTCTGCAACTAAAGATAGCAGGATACGATGCTGGTATTACAGAAAGTAGAGTTAGGATGACTCTGAAGTTCGAGACATGGACAACTGAGAGAATGGTGCTGCCATTCACCATTCACTCAAGTAGGAAATGAGGCAGGGGTTACCTTGGGTGGAGATAAACAACAGAGTCTGTTTTAGACTCATTAAATTTGAGGGGCTTGTAGGGCATGCAATAGCTAAACAAACAGATGAAGATTGAGAAAACAGCTGGCATATAAAAATCATTCAGGCTGTTTTAGGTAGTATTAATCCAAATGGAGAAGTGGAAATAAAAATAAAGAGAGGGGTATATGTGTGTTTGTGTGTGTGAGTGGGTGTGTGTACATACACATGTATGTAATTTGGGAGAGATTTCTAGTATTAAAACTACTACCATGACTTTCTATACATCATTTCTAAATAAATACATGTTACCACATGATCATCTCACTAGATGCTGAAAAAGCCTTTGACAAAATCCAACACCCCTTCATGATAAAGGTTTTGAAGAGATCAAATGGACCCAAGAAACAAGCTAGTATAGCAATCCTAATATTGAACAAATTAGACTTCAAACTAAAATCAATCAAAAGAGAAGAAGGTTATTTCATATTCATAACAGTAAAAATCCATCAAAATGAATCTCAATTCTGAACATCTATGCCCCAAATACAAAGGTGTCCAGATTCATAAAAGACACATTACTAAAACTCAAATCACACATAAAACCTCATACACTTATAGTGGTAGACTTCAACACCCCACTCTCACCACTAGACAGGACCAACAGACAGAAACTTAACAAAGAAACTAACAGAAGTTATGAGCCAATTGTATTCAACAAACATCTATAGAATATTCCATCCAAAGAATATACCTTCTTCTCAGTGCCACATGGAACCTTCTCTAAAATTGACCACATACCCAGCAACATAACAAACCTCAACAGGTTAAAAAAATTAAAAACAATCCCCTGTATCTTATCAGACCACCATGCTTTAAAGTTAGAACTCAACAACAACACAAATTGTAGAAACTCTACAAACTCATGGAAATTGAATAGTGTGCAATTGCACCATTCCTGGGACACATAAGAAAAAATAAGAAATTAAAGACTTACTAGAATTCAATGAGAATGAAGACACAATATACCCAAACTTATGGGACACTTTGAGAACAGTACTAAGAGGAAAGTTCATAGCACTAGGTGTCAACATGAAAAAACTGGAGAATAGTCATGCTAGAGAATTAACAGCACAAATGAAAGCTTTAGAACAAAAAGAAGCAAACTCAGCCCAGAGGAGTAGATGCCAGGAAATAATCAAATTGAGGGCTAAAATCAATAAAGTCGAAACAAAGAAAGCAATACAATGAATCAATGCAACAAAGAGGTGGTTGTTTGAGAAAATTGATAAGTTAGACAAACCTTTATCCAAACTAACCAAAAGGCAGAGAGAGAACATGCAAATTAACAATATAAGAAATGAAAATGGGGAAATAACAATGGATACTGAGGAAATCCAGAGAATCTTCAGGTTGTACTATGAAAACCTGTACGTACTCCACAAAATTTGAAATTTAAAGGAAACGAACAATTTTCTGGATAGATATCACTTACCAAAATTTAATCAGTAACAGATAAGCAATTTGAAGAGACCTATAACCCCTAATGAAATAGAAACAGTCATCAAAAGTCTCACAACCAAAAAGAAGCTCAGGGCCAGATGGTTTCAGTACAGAATTCTACCAGAAATTCAAAGAACAGCTAATACCAATACTTCTCAAAGGGTTCCATACAATAGAAGCAGAAGGGTCATTGTCTAACTCTTTTTATGACATTATAATTACCTTGGTACCCATTCTAAACAAAGACACAACCAAGAAAGAGAACTACAGACGAATATCCCTCGTAAACACTGATGCAGAAATACTCAATAAAATACTGGCAAATCTAATCCAAGAACACATCAGAAAACCATCCATCATGATCAAGTAAGCTTCATCCAAGGGATGCAGGAATGGTTCAACATACAAAAAAACCCATCAATGTAATCCACCGTATAAACAAACTGAAAAAGAAAAACCACATGATAATCTCACTAGATGCTGAAAAGGCCTTTGAAAAAATCCAATACTCCTTCATGATAAATGTCTTGGAGAGATCAGGGATAACAGGAACAAACTAAACATGAAAAATGCAAATCAAAACAACTCTGAGATACCATTTTGCTCCTGTCAGAATGGCTAAAATCAAACCAATGACAGTTTATGCTGGAGAGGATGTGGAGAAAGGGGAACACTCCTCCACTGCTGGTGTGAGTGCCAACTCTTACAGCCACTTTGGAAATCAGTATGGCAGTTCTTCAGGAAAATGTGAATCAATCTACCACCAGATCCAGCAATTCCACTCTTAAGCATATACCCAAAGGATCCACATTCATACAAGGACAACTGTTCAACCCTGTTCATAGCAATATTATTTGTAATAGCCAGAACATGGAAGCAACCTAGATGCCCCTCAACTGAAGAATGGATAGAGAAAATGTAGTACATTTACACAACGGAGTACTACTCAGCAGAAAAAAAAATGGAATCTTGAAATTTGCAGGCAAATGGATGGAACTAGGAACTATCCTGAGTAAGGTAACCTAGTCACAAAAAGACAAACAAGATATGTACTCACTCACATATGTATATCATACATAGAGCAAAGGCTTACCATCCTACAATCCACACCGCCAGAGAAGCTAGGACACAAGGATGACCCTAAGAGAGACATACAGGGTCCCCTGGAGAAGGGGAAAGGGACAAGATCTCCTGAGCAAATTGGGAGCATGGGGGAGGGGAGCGGGAGTTAAGAGAAAGAGAAGGGGAGAAGAGGAGGGGAGAAGAGTACAGGAGGGAGCAGGAAGATTGAGTTAGGGAAAGAATAGAGGAGAGCAAGAAAAGAGATACCATAATAGAGGAAGCCATTGTAGGTTTAAAGAGACACCCATACCTAAACACTGAGCTGAACTCCTGGAATCCAGCTGTAGAGAGGGAGGAGTAATGAGCAAAGGGATCCAGACCAGGCTGGTGAATCCCACAGAAACAGCTGAGCTGAAAAAGGGGGAGCTCTTGGCTCCCAGACTGATCACTGGGAAACCAGCATGGGACTGATCCAGACCCCATGAATATGGGTGTCAGTGAGGAGACCTCGGAAATCTATGGGGCCTCTAGTAGTGAATCAGTATTTATCCCTAGTATAAGAATGGACTTTGGGAGCCCATTCCACACAGAGGGATACTCTCTCAGCCTAGACACATGGGGGAGTGCTTAGGCTTTGCTATAAATGATATGACAAACTTTGAAGATCTGCCATGGAAGGCCTCACTCTCTCTGGGGAGCAGAAAGGGGATGGGATAGGGGTTCAGTGGGGGGCAGGAGAGGAGGAAGAGGTAACTAGGATTGACTTGTAAAACAAGATTGTTTCTAATTTAAAGAAAAAAAGAATAGAATACACCCAAACTAATGATTAGAAAGAGCAGCCAACAAAATGAGAAAGAAAGCAGAAATGATGGTATCCTCACAATCAAGTGAGAGGAGCGTATTAAGTAGTGACTGGTTATTTATGGCCAAAGCTGCAAACATAATAAGGTAAGATCACATGGAGTCATTAAAGTAGTAGGAGTTATAGGAGACAGTGTAAGAAAGAATGAGAGAACACGAGACATGCAGAAAAAGCAAGTTAGGAAGTACAGGGAAGATGGTCAGTGATATTTTCTCAAAGTGAAGCAGAAAGCAGGTAGCAACGTGAGAGCAAACTGGGTTTCTGGGAAAACACTTTTTTCCATTAGAGATTTCCTTTTTTATTTTATCATTATATGTACCTACTGTGAGGTGGTGTGCATGTGTGAGCTCAGGTGCTTGAAGAGTCCAGAAGAGGGTTCAGACCCCATGCAGCTAGAGTTACAGGCAGTCGGGAACCCCCAGCTACAAGTGTTGAGAACTGAACTCAGACCCTCTAGAAAGGCAACAAGAGCTCTTAACTGCTAAGGCCATCTCTCCAGGCCCAGGGGAGACGATTTTTAAGTTTAACTAAGTCATTGTGGTAGAAGAAGAGGAAGTGAGAGAACTGAAGGTTTAAGCAACAGAAAAACTGTAATAGTGCACCATGGATTCTAACCAAGGTTTAGTAGGAGGTGATAATGGAATGTGGTAAACGTGGTTCTAATGTAGTTACAAAGCTTTAGGAATGGGAATATTTAAAGAAGTAAGCTGAAAATATAGAGGGTAGTGGTCAGAAAGCTATGTAACCAGATATGATGGGACAGTTCTGAAACCCAACGCTTGAGCAGCTAAGGCAGGAGATTCTCAAGTTCCAGGCTAGCCTGGGTTATTGAATGAGACCTTACTTCTAAAAAGAATGGACATGCTTAAGACTAAGAGTTAGAAAAAATAAAGCCATTAAATATGATGATGGCAGATGGTGGCTAAGATGGAATCATAGGCATCATGTACAGAATTCCAGCCCTGAAGAGAACCAATTATATTTTCCCTAGTCTGACCCAAATATAAGTTATAATCTTATACAGAACACAGAACATAGATCTAGTCTTTTTTATTTCAATTAGAAGTAAGATTGTTTTACATGTTAATCCCAGTTCCCTCTCCCTCCCCTCCTCCCCTGACCCCTCCCAACTAACACCCTACCTATCCCATACCCTTTCTGCTCCCCAGGGAGGGTGAAGACATCCATAGAGTCAGTCATATCCTTTGGGATAGGGCCTCGGCCTTCCACCATGTGTCTAGGCTCAGGGAGTATCACTCCAAAGTCCTTTTTTTTGTTGTTGTTGTTGTTTTTTGTTTTGTTTTGTTTTGTTTTTTGTTTTTCAAGACAGGGTTTCTCTGTGGTTTTGGAGGCTGTCCTGGAACTAGCTCTTGTAGACCAGGCTAGTCTCGAACTCACAGAGATCCGCCTGCCTCTGCCTCCAGAGGGCTGGGATTAAAGGCATGCGCCACCACCTCCCGGCTCCAAAGTCCATTTCTAAGCTAGGGATATGTACTGGTCTACTTCAAGAGGCCCCATAGATTTCCGAGGCCTCCTCACTGACACCTACATTCATGGGGTCTGGATCAGTCCCGTGCTGGTTTCACAGTTATCAGTCTGGGGACCAAGAGCTCTCCCTTGTTTAGGCCAGCTGTTTCTGTGGGATTCACCATCCTGGTCTTGAACCCTTTGCTCATCACTTCTCCTTCTCTGCAACTGGATTCCAGTTCACTCCAGTGTTAACTGTGGGTGTCTGCTTTTACTTCCACCAGCTGCTGGATGAAGGCTATAGGATGGCATATAAGTTAGTCATCATTCTCATTATCAGGGGAGGGCATTTAAGGTAGCCTCTCTTCTGTTGCTTAGATTGTTAGTTGGTGTCATTCTTGTAGATCTCCAGACATTTCCCTAGTGCCTAATCTCTCTTTAAACCTATAATGGCTCCCTGTATTATGGTATTGCTTATCTTGCGCTCCTCTATTCTTCCCCCAACTCAACCTTCCTGCTCCCTCATGTCCTCCTTACCCCTCCTCTTCTCCCCATCTCATCATAGATCTAGTCTCATTTCATGAAATCTAGTCTATTCTTACATTGTACCTAGTCCTCATCATTCTATCAATGGGGAAAGAGATTTCTTAAAGTCATACAATGAGTCCCCAGTAAGAGCCCACATGCCCTGGCTTTTAGAAACATGGGGTAAAGTTTTCATGCTAAACTTAGAAAGGGATAGCAATGACCATATTCCATTTCCCCGAACCCAGGTGATAATGTTCTCTTATATTTTTAAGTTTTTATTCCTGATCCTCATCTGTCCAAAAAATATGAAGTAAAATATGACAGTAAACGGATCATCTTTTCATGTCTCTGCATAGGAAAACAAAACATAACGCCCCACAAAGCCTTGACTATACCAGAATCCATCCACCTCTACAACTATATTTTAAGTATTTCTGTAAATACTAATTTTAAGTAATAAATTAAGCACTTTACATAATTGCTTGATGACTGTTTCCATGTGCTGCCTATATAATTTGCTTTTTACCTCTGTGTACAGGACTCATTCATTAACCCATCATTGTTATGAAAAATACAGTGCTACCTGAGGTCATCTGCCAGATAACCAAAACGTAAAACTTATTTGAAGAATAAGGCTTTATTTAGAATCGTTTTTATTTATTAATATATTTTTGTTTTTATACCCCTACCACAATTTCCCCTCCATCCTCTCCTCCTAGTCCCTTCCTCCACCTCCATCCACCCTACTCCCATCCACTCCTCCTCTTCCATTTGTCTTCAGAAAAGGGCATGCCTCCCATGGATATCAACAAGCTGTGGCATATCAAGTTGCAGTGAGACTTCCTCTCCTATTAAGGGTAGACAAGGTAGCCCAGAAGGAGGAAAGGTTCCCAAAAGTAGGCAACAGAGTCAGAGACACTCCTTGCTCTCACTGTTAGGAGTCCCACAGGAAGACCAAGCTACACATATATGCAGAGGTTGTAGTTCAGTCCCATGCAAGCTCCCTGGTTATCAGTTCAGTCTCTGTGAGCCCCTTTGAGACTGGGTCAGTTGATTCTGTGGGTTGTATTCTTATGGTGTCCATAAACCCTCTGGCTCCTACAATCCTTCCTCCTCCCCTTCCACAGAATTCCCCAAGCTCCACCTAATGTTTGTCTGTGTGTCTTAGCATCTGTTTCCATAAGTTGCTGGGTGAAGCCTCTCTAATGACCGTTGGGCTAGGCACCAATCTTATGAGTATAGAAGAATATCATTTGGAATAATTTCATTGATTTTTTTGCCAGCCATCTTTGGCTCTACCCTAGGTCTTTTGGATACTCCACCTCTGGGTCCAGGCAGTATCAGTTTTAGCTTCCTCTCATGCTATGGGTCTCAAGCTGGAGCAGTCATTGGTTGGCCACTCCCATAAGTTCTACGTCACCTTTACCCTAGCACACCTTCCAGGCAGGACAAATTATAGGTCACAGGTTTTATGCCTGGGTTTGTGGCCCAATCCTTCTATTAGAAGTCTTGCCTGGAGATGACCAGATCAGACTCTTTATCTACCGTTGCTAGGAGTCTTAGCTAGGGTCACCCTCATAGATTCCTGAGAGTTTCCACTACACTAGGTTTCTAGCTCTTCCCAGAGATGGCCCCCAGTCCACTTTTCTTTCCCAGTACTCTGTCCCTCCCTCCTCTTCCCACCTGGTCCCTCCTGCTCCCATCCCCACCCCCTATCTAGACCCCTCTCTCCATCCACTGTCAATATCTATTCTACTTCCCCTTCACAATGAGATTCATGCATCCCCCTTGAGCCCTCCTTGTTACTTAGCTTCTCTGAGTTTGTGGGCTATAACATGGTTGTCCCTTACTTAACAGCCAATATCTACTTATAAGTGTATATAAACCATGTTTGTCTTTCTAGGTCTAGGTTACCTCACTCAGGATGATCTTTTTTTCTAGTTCCATCCATTTGTCGGCATATTTCATGATGTCATCGCTTTTATTTAGAATGTCTTTAAACATTCAATACTTGTCTTCATCTCCTAAAAGGGAAACTGAACAGTATTCAGCCTGTTTGAATTAAACATGATTTAAACCTACCCTCAAAACAAAAGAATACAACAAAATCTTTTCTAACAAAATGTGTTAGTTTGTTTTCCACTACTGTGACAACAGACCTAAGGTAATCAACTAAAAAGAGAAAACACCTCGTTTGGCTCATGATTTCAGAGGTTTTGGGCCAAAGTGACTTAATGCCAATTATTTTGGACCTATGTCAAGGCAGAATATCACCAAGGAAACATGCTGTGGAGCAAAGTTGGTTCCTTCATAGTTGTTAGAAATTCGAGGTCAGCATAGGATAGAAGACCTGGTTCTAGAAAAACTTCAAACTTTATAATGAGTGAGAATTATCTGGAAGGCCTGTCATACAGACTGTGGTTCTGATTCCTCTAGTTTTAGCTAAGGCATTTGCATTGTAGATGACTGTGCTACTGGGCCAGGGACCACACTTCAAGAATGCTCTCTGAGCTGATAATGAGCCAAGTAAAGTTTTAGTTTTGTCCAAAAGTGTGGCAACTGGAATAAAATGAATTTTCAGCCAGGCACTTTTCTGTGGAACTATGAAGATGAAAAGAAAACTCTAAAAGTTTCTTTAATGTTAAGAGATGACAATTGAGGTGATCCCAAGTGATCAGAATGCTTCAAATGAGTAGATTTAATTATCTCAGTTAATATCTAATAAAAAATTCTTTTTTCTCACTCAGAAGATTGATAATTAAGCATGAGTCTCACTGGAGACAAAAGAATTAAAGATAGTGCTTGCTAATATTGATAAGCCTTTTGCCCTATGGAAAAATTGAAGTAGGATTTCTGGATTATCTAAGGTAAGAAATAGTTTGGTTATTTAAGTATTAAAATCAATGCTAAACCAGACAGGCACAGTGGCTTATGACTATAGCCCCAGTACTTGGGAGGCTGAAACAGGATGGTTATGATGTTGAGGGTAGCCTAAGCCACAGGGTAAGTTCTTTACTATGCCGGGCTATGGGGCAAAACCCTGACTCATGAAAACAAAACAACAAAGTAATCTCAAACCATAAGGTTATGACCTCACCAAGCTAAAGGAACAATAGGTCAGGATATAACTATTTAAAGTCCAAGAGTAAAAAATATTTTAGAGAGCATAATTGCATGTATTTGGTTTTGAGAATTATAATATATAAATCTTCTAATCAATTTCTCCTTTCCCCAAATCTTATTTGGTTATTTTAGGGGTTGGATAAACAATTTTCAAATTTGAGAAGGTATTCAAATCACCTGGGGAGGGTGTCATGAAATGCAGATCCTGATCCAGTGAGTGTAGGGTGGAACCCAAGAGTCTCTAAATTCCCAAGTGAGTCCTAAGTGGCTGGCCTATGATCTCTCCTTCAAGTACAATGGGTCTATACACAGGTGACCAAGGTGCCTTATGGCCACATTCCCCAAAGCCTATTACATTTTCTTTGATTTTGTGTACTACATCTGAATTGACGAACTTCATCCTGAACAAACAAAGTGACTACCACTATGTTTCAAACTGAAAAATAATGCAGGGTTTCCTAGTTCCAGACATAGAGGCTTAAACTGTACCTATTAGTTCCCAGGTGTGCCACAGCTTCCATCCCTTTGTGCTCTTATTTTTCAGCTCCCAGCTTTGTTTCTAGACAGCTATCTATCTGCCTGCATTAAGTTATTCCCATGTGATAACCTGTTCCATCTCTACCTGAAGATATCCTCAGTTTGTTTGCTTTCAGACAATGGATCTTTTGTGCATGAATTCCTTCTCTGTGTTCCCACACTCTTTGCCAAGTCCATTGCTCATCATTTTCTTTAAAGCAACAGTCTAGTTGGTCTAGCATGGGTGTTTTAATAATTTTGTTGTCATCTCCAACACCTCTCCTGACTGCCTCTGAAGGTGCCAAAAATCTCATCTCCCTCCCACCTTAGTTATTCAAGAATGACTGCAATTTCTCAATTCCTCACCCCCATCAGCTTTAGCCACCCATTCACAAACATTACATCCCTGAGAAAAAAAAACATTATCATAGCCAGAAATAAAATGATTACTATAAGTGAGCACCAAACATGTACCAAGATCTTTATAAGTACCATCTCAGGTCTTCACACTTGCTCACAAAACAAGCACTATGCTTTATTACAAATAGAGAAATTGAGTCTGCAAAGATTAACAGACTTACCCAGGGTCACACAGATGAAAATGTTTGAGCTACCCAACCAGCAGAAATCAAAGACCACCCTGTCTAATTGAAAGAAGATGCCCTACCTTTCTAAAGGAATTCTGAAGAATACTTTCTCCAGTCTAGAACCAGTGACTTCCATCTGATACAAAAGTCAGGGGTTAATCAAATATCAGAACACAACACTGGGGAAATTTATGTGACTACAGCACCAGTAAAAATTTCCATATAGAAAAAAAATACCACAATTTTAAAAGACAACAGAGAGTCTAGAAGAAAGTTTTTGCAATAAACATACCTGTCAAATATTAATATTTAGTATAAGACCCCCTTCAAATTAATCATAGGAAGACAAACAACTCAACAAGAAAAAATAAGCAATGGATAAAAAATACCCACCTGAAAATGAAATATTGAAAAGTCAATAGTCATGTAAAAATATATTCATCCTTGCCAATAGTCAGAGGAAAGTAATTTTATGTGATGCTATTTTTCAACCATAAGACTGGCAAAGTTAAAGTTAAACAACATCAAAAGCTGATTAGGTCAGGAAAAAACAGATACTCTCAACCTCTGCCTATGGGAGCAATTTGGTTCAGTCACTTTGGACAGAACTCACTCTGCCAAGATGAATTGGAATTGAAAGGCAATCTGAAACTATACAGTGAAGCAGCAGTTCTACTTCCAGTCTCTTCCCTTAGATAGACACCTGTACACATTCATAAGAAGATGTGGACAAGGATGAAGCAGTGCTTAGAATATCAAAACACAGAGGGGGAAAAAAACAAATGCCCACCACATCAGTACAAAATGTGTGTGTGTGTGTGTGTGTGTGTGTGTGTGTGTGTGTGTGTGTGTGTGGTGAAAGTATGTAAAAAGTAATGATAAGAGTAATATTATATATATTCATATTCATAAAATCAACTCTAAGTAAGTCATAGAACTAAATGTAAAATACAAAACCATGCAACTCTAGATGACCTTAGTTAATTTTCTATTGCTATGATAAACCATCATGCCCAAAACAACTTATAAAAAGAAGTATTTATTTGGGATAAGAGTCCATTACCACCACAGTGGGGAAGCACGGCATTGGGCAAGCATGGCAACTACAGCTGAGAGCTCACATCTTGAACCATGGAGAGGAAGCAAAGAGAGAACTGAAAATGGTACATGGATTTTGAAACTCCAAAGTTTACTCCAAGTGGCATACTGTCTCCAGTTATACTACACTACTAAACCTTCCCAAACACTTCCAAGAACTGAAGATCAAGTATTCAAATACTGGAGACTATGAGAGACATCTCATTCAAATACCACACTTGGGTAAGTGGGTATGGTGATAGCTGAAAATTGGTTTAATTCAAATTTAAATTTGGGGTTTACAAAAGATACTATCAAGAGAATATATAAAGAATTCTTAAGACTCAACAATAAGAAACTAAATAACTTGATTAAAAAGTAAGCATAAACATCAACAGACACCTCACCAAAGGAGACACATGAATGAAATGAGTATATGAAAAAAATATTTAATATAACATGTCACGGGGAATTGCTAACTAAAGCAGTGAATATCATTGCTTACCAATTAGAGTAGCTGAATTCAACAAACTGGCAATACCAAATCCTGGACAGGATACAGAACAACAGAGACTCTCACTCATTGCTGCCAAAGATGTAAAAATGTACAAGCACTTGGGCAGTTTATTACACCACTAAGCACCCTATAATATGATCCAGAAATTCTATTCCTTGATCCTTTTCCAAAAGACTTGAAAACTTATGTACACATGAAAACCTGTATACAGATGTTTATAGCAGCTTTATTCATAATTTCAGAACTTGGAAGCTGCCAAGATGATCTTTAGTAAAAGAATGAATAAAGCAAAAACATCCAATTGATGGGATGTTTATGCTAAAAGCAAATGAACTATTAAACAATAAAAAGACATGGAGACTTTTCAGTGCATATTAACTAAGTAAATAAAGTCAATCTGAAAAGGATACATATTATATGATTGCAAACATATAACATTGTTGAAAAGGCAAAACTATGGAGGCAGTATTTTTAAAAAATATCACTGGTTTCCAGGGATTGGGAAGCAGAGGACAGAAGAATAGGCAAATAAGAGGAATTTAGAGAGGGAGAGAGAGAGAGAGAGAGAGAGAGAGAGAGAGAGAGAGAGAGAGAGAGAGAGAGAGAGAGAGAGAGAGAGATTGATTATATGTGTCTGAGTCCACATAACAAAGTGAACCTTAATGCAGGACTTAATGCAGACTTCAAGACTTCAGACTCTTGTTGATAATGATGTGATGTGTCCATGTAGATTAATCAGTTATAACAAACATGGCATCCTCATGTGGGCTGATGATGATAATAGAGATGACAACTGTGCACATGAGGAAACAGTGAGTATATGAGAATTCTCTACTATGCTCAATTTTGTTGTGAATATATAACTGATATGAAATCTATTTAAAAGAATAGACTTTTTCAACAAAACCATAGAAAAAAATTTTCCTAACCTAAAGAAGGATATGTCTATAAATGTACACTAAGATTACAGAACACAAAACCAATTGGACCAAAAGAAGAAAATCCCCTCAAAACATAATAATCAAAACACTAAAGAAAGAGAATATCAAAAGCTGCAAGGGGAAAATGCCAAGTAACATGTAATGTCAGACCTATTAATATTACACCTGACTTCTCTATAGAGATGCTGAAAACCAGAAGGGCCTGAACAAATGTCCTGCAGACCCAAAGAGATCACAGCCTAGAATACTATACTCAGCAAATCTTTCAATCACCATTGATGGAGAAAACAAAATACTCTATGATAACTGTCAATTTTCAACAGTATCTATCCATCCATGATAGTCCTACAGATGATGGGAAATGTCATTCTGTAAATATGTTTTTCTTATTGGTTAATGAATAAAGCACTGTTGGCCAGTAAGGTAGCAAGATAGGTGGGACTCGGAGAGGTGGAGGATTCTGGGAAACATAGGCAGCATCAGTCACCATGTAAAACGGAAGAGGAGTAACAGGTCTGGACCCTTTCTGTAGCAAGAAAAGACCACGTGGAAATACTTGATTATTAGAAATGGGTTAATAATTTAGACCTAGCTAGCCAATAAGAAGCTAGTGGCCAACAGTTTCATAATTAATATAGCATCTGTGTGCTTCTGGGGGACAGAGAAGGACAGCAGGACCCTGCTGTGACAGAAAACTCATGCTAACATACAGAAGGTAATAGAAGGCAAACTCCAACCTTAAGGAGGTTAACTATATCCATGAAAACACAGGAAATAATCTCACAATAGCAAAACCAAAATAAGGGAAGCATACACACAACTCCACTACCAAAACCACTACCAAGACAAAATAACAGGAATTAACAATCATTCATCATTGATATCTCTCAATATCGATGGACTCAATTCCCCAATAAAAAGACACAGACTAACAGAATGGATGCAAAAACAGGATCCATCCTTCTGCTGCATACAAGAAACACACTTCAACATCAAAGATAGACATTATCTCAGAGTAAAGGGTTTGAAAAATATTTTCCAAGCAAAGGGACCTAAGAAACAAGTTGTTGCAGCCATTCTAATATCTAACAAAATAGACTTCAAACAAAAATAATTTTAAAAAAGAGGCAGGGAAAGACATTTCATACACATCAAAGGAAATAACCAACAAGATGACCTTTCAATTTTTAACATCTATGCCCCAAGTGCAAGAGCACTCATACTTGTAAAGAAACACTAGTAAAGCTTAAATCACACATCGACCTTCACACATTTATAGTGGGAGATTTCAAAACCCCAGTCTCACCAGTGGACAGGTCACCCAGGCAAAAATGAAAAAGAAATACTGGAGTAACAGGCACTTTGAAACAAATGAAACTAACAGACATCTATGGAACATTTTGCACAAACACAAAAGAATATACCTTCTTCTCAGCACTTCATGGAACATTCCCCAAAATTGACCACATATTGAGTCACAAAGGCAGTCTCAAAAGACACAAGAAAATTGAAATAACACCCTGAATCCTATCAGACCACCATGGATTAAAACTGGATTTCAACATGAGAAACAACTGAAAACCTGAAAACTGAAAAACTCTCTACTGAATGGCTATTGTTTAAAGGCAGAAATAAAGATGGAAGTTGAAAACTTTCCAGAATTCAATGAAAATGAATGCAAAACATACACAAACTTATGGGATACAATGAAAGTAGTTCTAAGAGAAAAGTTCATAGCACTAAGTGCCTGCATACATAAATTGGAGAGATCTCATACTACCAACTTAACAGCACACCTAAAAGCTCTAGGATAAAAAGAAGCAAGCTCACCCAAGAGTAGATAGAAGGAAATGATCAAACTGAAGGCTGAAATCAATAAAACAGAAACAAAGAGAACAATACAAAAAATCAATGAAACAAAGAGTTGTTTCTTTGAGAAAATCAACAAGATAGACAAATCCTTATCCAAACTAGCTAAAAGATGGAGGGAGGATATCCAAATTAAAATCAGAAATGAAAATGGGGACATAAACAACATACACGGAAGAAATCCAAAGAGTCACTAGCTCATACTTTTAAAAAATTTGTACTCCACAAAATTGGAAAATCTAAAAGAAATGGCTAATTTTCTTGGTAGATACCACTTACCAAAGTTCAATCAAGATCAGATAAAATAATTTAAATAGAACTATAACCCCTAAGGAAATAGAAGCGTCATCAAAAATCTCCAAACCCAAAATTGAGAAAGAATGAAAGAACGAAAGAAAGAAAGAAAGAGAGAGAGAGAAAGAGAGAGAGAGAGAAAGAGGAAAAAATGAAGGTAAACAAAAAAATCCTAGGGCCAGATGGTTTCAGTTCAGAATTTCACAGAAGAGCTAATGCCAATACTCCTCAAATTATTCCCCAAAATAGAAACAGAAGGAATATTGCCAAATTCTTTTTATGAGGCTACAGTTACCCTGATACCAAAACCACACAAAGATTCCACAATAAAGAGAATTACAGACTAATCTCCCTCATAAACATAGATATAAAAATACTCAATAAAATTCTTGCAAACTGAATACAAGAATACATCAAAAAGATCATCTATATGACCCAGTAGGCTTCATCCCATAGAAGCAAACATAGTTCTACATATGAAAATCAGTTAATGTAATCTACCACATAAGCAAACTAAAGAAAATAATCCACATGATCATCTCATTAGACACTGAAAAAGTCTTTGACAAAGTCCAACACCCCTTCATGATAAAAGTCTTATAAAGATTGGAGATAAAAGGGACATACTTAACATAATAAAGACAATATACAGCAAGCCTATAGCCAATATCAAATTAAATGGAGAGAAACTCAAAGCAAGTTCATTAAAATCAGGAACAAGACAAACCTGTCCACTCTCTCCATATCTATTCAATATAGTACTTGGAGTTCTAGCAGAAGCAATAAGACAACTAACTGAAGGAGATTAAGGGGATACAAATTGGAAGGAAAGAAGCCAAAATATCACTATTTGCAGATGATATGATAGAATACATAAGTGACCCCAAAAGTTCTAGCAAAGAACACCTACAACTGATACACACCTTCAACAAAGTGGCTGGCTACAAGATGAACTAAAAATAAAAATCAATAGCCCTCCTATATACAAATGACAAACAGACTAAAAAAGAAATAAGGGAAACAACAATCTTCACAATAGCTTAAAATAATATAAACTATTTTGGAATAACTCTAACCAAGCAAGTGAAAAAAAGACTTGCATGATAAAATCCTTCAAGTCTTTGAAGAAAGAAAATGAAGAAGATGAAAAGAACTCCCATGCTCATGGATTGGAAGGATCAACATAGTAAACATGGCTATCCTACCAAAACCAATCTACAGATTCAGTTCAATCCCCATAAAAATTCCAATGCAATTCTTTACAGACCTTGAAAGGATGACACTCAACTTCATATGAATAAAACAAAAATCCCAGGATAGCTAACACAATCCTGTGCAGTAAATGAATTTCTGGAGGTTATCACCATCCCTGATTTCAAGTTGTACTACAGATCTCTAATAAAAAAAAAAAACAGCATGGTATTAGCATGAAAACAGACATGTTAACAAAACTTGATCAGAAAAAAATGTCAGTGAAATGATATCCTACTGCACTTGTAGACTGGAGCCTAGCATAATCATCGTCAGAGACGCTTCCTCCAGCAACTGATGGGAACAGATGCAGAGACCAACATCCAAACATTAGACAGAGCTCAGGGAATCCTGTGGATGAGGGGAGGAAGGATGGTGGGAGCCAGAGGGGTCAAGACACTACAAGAATGGCCTACAAAATCAACTAACCAAGGCCCATAGCCATTTCCAGAGACACAACCAACAATCAGAGAGCCTATATGGACATGACCTGCATCCTCTGTATATACATGATGGTTGTGTAGTTTAGGGTTCCTGTGGAATTACTAACAGTGGGAGCAGGGGCTGCCTCTGACTCTTTTACCTACTTTTGGGACCCTTTTCCTCCTACTGGGCTGCCTCATCCAGCCTTAATATCAAGAATGTGCTTAGTTTTATTATAACTTGACATGCCATGTGTGGTTGATATCCCTGGAAGGCCTGTACCTTTCTGAAGAGAACTGAGGGAAATAGGATGTCTGGGGGAGGAACTAGGAGAAGAGGAGGGAGGGAAAACTGCAGACAGGATGCAATACCTGAGAAAAAATGATAGATAGATAGATAGATAGATAGATAGATAGATAGATAGATAGATGATAGACAGACACTTAACGAAGTGTTCAACATCCTTAGCCACCAGGAAAATGCAAATCAAAACTACTTTGATTCTTATACCTATCAGAATAGCTAAGATCAAAAACACAAGTGACAGTTCATGCTGGAATGAACTCAAGGGGAACACTCATCCACTGTGGGTGGGAGTGCAAACTTGTACAGCCATGATGGAAATCCTCAGAAAATTAGGAATTGGTCTATCAGCCACACCACTCTTGGGCATATACCCAAAAGATGCTCTGTTCTATCACAAGGACACTTGATCAGCTATGTTCGTAGTGGCTTTACTCATAATAGCCAAAACCCTGGAAACAACATTGATGTCCCTTAACTGAAGAATGTAGTACATTCACACGATGGGTTATTACACAGATGTTTAAAAAATGACATCTTCAATTTTGTAGGCAAATGGACAGAACTAGAAAAAATAATCCTGAGCAAGGTAACCCAGACCCAGAAAGACAAACATGGTATGTACTCACTTATAAGTTGATGTTAGCTGTAAAGGATAACCATGCTATAGCCCACAGACTCAGAGAGACTGAGTAACAAGGAGGGCTCAAAGGGAGGACACATGGATCTCCTTGGGAAGGGGAAATAGAATAGATTTTGTTAGTGGACTGGAGGCAGGTGAGGATAGAAACAGGAGGGATCAGGCAGGGAGAGGAGATGCATAGATGGAGGAGTACTTAGAAAGACTACTGGAATTGGGAGCATTTGTGGGGTGATGTGGAAACCTAGTGCAGTGGAAACTCCCTGGGATCTTTAAGACTGACCCTAGCAAAGACTCCTAGTAACTAGGGATACAAAGCCTGAACTGACAATCCTCTATAATCAGGCAAGGCTTCTAGCAGTGGGGATAGGAGGTCATGTCTACTTTCTGTCTCAATGCCAAGACCCCATATAGCTTAAACCTGTGTATAACCTGCCCTGCGCATGCTATCCCAGTCTCTTTGAGTTCATATGTGCTTTTTAGTAGGTCTTGTTCCCTTGGCGTCCTCCATCCCTACTGGCTCTTACAATCTTTCTACCTCTTCTAACACAGAGTTCCCTGAGCCCTGCAGGAAGAGATTTGATGGAAAGACATCCCATTTAGGGCTGAGTGTTCCAAGATCTCTCACTATCTGCATAATATCTATCTGTGGGTCTCTACATTTGTTCCTATCTGCTGTAGGAGGAAGCTTCTCTGATGATGGCTGCAGAAGGCACTAAACTGTGAGTATAGCAGAATGTCCTTAGGAGTCATTTTATTGTTACATTCCTTTAGCAAAACAGTATTTGGTTTCCCCCTATATCTCTTGGCTATCGAGTCTCTGGTTCTTGGTCACCCAAGCAATGTCAAATATGGATTCCATTTCATTGAGTATGCCTTAAGTCAAATCAGTTATTGGTTGGTTAATGCCACAAGCTTTGTGCCACAGTTGCCTTAGCATATTTTGCAGAGAGTACACCATTGTAGATAAAAGGGTTTGTGGAGGGGTTGGTGTTTACTTTTATCTTCTGGTAGCATACACAGTACCTTCCTGTACCAAAGATACTAGAACATAGGTATTTTAAGGAACCCATGTAAGACAGATACTTTCCTAAATTCTCCAAATGCAAGTTCATGCCCTCACAAGGGTAGTGTATTCATTACTTGTGTAGCTATGACCAAAACACACGAGAGAGAACTACATAAAGGAGAAAGTTCATAATTTCAAAGGGTTCAATTCTCTGGTCCTTGATTCTATGACCATAATGAAGAAGAACATCTTGGCAGCAGGAAATGTGAATGAGACTGTTTATCTTACGATGAACAGGAAGCAGAGAAAACCCAGCTATAACCCCCAATGGTATATCCCAATTACCTACTTCATCCAGCTAGGCTGTACCTCCTAATGTTTCCAGAATGTCCGAAAGTAACTGCCAGGTGGGAACCAAGCAGCGGGGGACATTTAGCATTCAAAACATGGTTTAGGAATGATTGGAACTTTTACATTAGGTCTAAGTTTTTTTTCACAATGATTATAAATGGATTATAGCCAGGGTTCTTTTTTATTTTTAAAATAAAACAACCTCATTTTACATGCTAATCCCAGTTCCCTCTCCCTCCTTCCTACTTCTCCCATCCTCTCCCCACCCCATCCCCCATCCACTCCTCAGAGACAGTGAGACCTCCCATAGGGTATCATCAAAGTCTGTCACATCATTTGGGGCAGGACTAAGACCCTCCCCCACTGTATCTAGGCTGAGCAAGGTATCCCTCCATAGGGAATGGGCTCCAAAAGAGGAAGTTCATGCACTAGGGATAAATCCTGGTTCCACTGCCAGTGGTCCCATAAACTGTCCAAGCCCCACAACTGTCACCCACATTCAGGGGACCCAGTTCAGTTTTATGAATGTTTCCCAGTCTAGAGACAGTGTGTTCCCACTAGCTCAGGTCAGCTGTTTCTGTGGGTTTCCCCAACATGGTCCTGCCTGCTTTGCTCATATTATCACTCCAACCTCTCTACAACGAATACAGGAATTTGGATCAGTGTTTAGCTGTGAATCTCTACTTCTTCTTCCATCCCTTACTGGATGAAGGCTCTAGGATAGCATTTAAGGCAGTCATCAGTCTGATTATAGGGGACGGGAAGTAAAAGTAACCTCTCCACTACTGTTTAGATTCTTAGCTGGGGTTATCCTTGTGGATTCCTGGAAATTTCCCCAGTGCCTGGTTTCTCATTAATTCCACAATGGCTCGCTCTGTAAAGGTATATCTTTCCTTGTTCTCCCTCTCTGTCCTTCCCCCAACTAGACCTTCCCTATCCCTCATGTTCTTCTACTCCCCCTTCCCTTCTTCCCTTCCCCACTCCCCTTCCACCCTCCCCCTCCCCACACTCCCAGCTCCCATTTTACTCAGGAGATCCTGTCTATTCTCCTTGCAAGGGGAATCCATCTATGTCTCTCTTAGGATCCTCCTTGTTTCCTGGTTTCTCTGGGGTTGTGGTCTATAGGCTGGCTATCTTTTGCTTTATGTGTAATATCTACTTATGAGTGAGTACATACTGTGTTTGTCTTTCTGTGTCTGGGTTACCTTACTTGGGATGGTTTCTTCTAGTTCCATACATTTGCCTATGACTTTCAAAGAACACAAGAAACTAGATGTCATAATACCAAACAATCTGATTTAAAAATGGGGTACAGACTTAGAGAATTCTCAATAGAGAAATCTCAAAGGGCTGAAAGGCACTTAAGGAATTGTTCAACATCCTTAGCCATCAGGGAAATGCAAATCAAAACAACTCTGGGATACCATCTTACACATACTGTCAGAGTGGCTAAAATCAAAAACACCAATGAAAGCTTATGCTGGTGAGGATATGGAGTAAGGGTATCACTCCTCCATTTCTGGTGGGAATGCAAACTTGTACTGCCACTTTGGAAATCAATATGGTGGTTTCTCAGAAAATTAGGAATCAATCTACCTCAAGACCCAGCAATATGACTCTTGGGCACAGACCCAAAGTATACACACTCATGCCACAAGGACATCTGTTCAACTATGTACATAGCAGCATTATTTGTAATAGCCAGAACCTGGAAGCAACCTAGATACCCCTCAACCAAAGAATGGATTAAAAAAAATGTGGTGCATTTACACAATGGAGTATTACTTGGTGGTTAAAAAAAATGACATCTTGAAAATAGCCAGAGTTCTTTAAAGGAACAGAGCTAGTGGTGTGTGAGTGTACATGTGTGGGGGCATTTATTAAATCAGCTTTAAAATAATAACAATAGCTAAGTCATGCCTAAGAGACTGACAATCCAGTAGTTACTCTGTCCTTGAGGTGGGATGCTTCGGTAATCCAAACCCAGCACCAAAAGCTTAGAAGAACCATTGGTTGATAGTCCATGATGAAAGGTTGGAAATGCTGGTGACATCAGCTAAGACATCAGCAGTTACAGCAGCAGCAGCAGCATGACAAATCAACTGGGCAACAAGCAGGAACACCAGGCAAGCAAAAGGAAAAGTGATCTCCCTTTTTCCATTTTATCCTGCAGGTGCTACTCACAAATGGGACAGACCATCTCACATCAACCAAGGCAACCAGGGTGATTCATCAGGTAAAGTTCCATACTCAGGTGACTATCCATTGTGGCAACTTGATATCAAAACCAACCATAATAGATGGGACTAATGCTAAATAAGCCAGGTGTGGTGGCATACTGTGGGATTCCCAGCTACTCAGGAAATGAAGGTACGAGTATGGTGAGTTTAAGGTCAGCCTGGACTACACAGCAAGACAAAGAAAAAGCAAACACACCGGGGATGTAGCTCAATAGAGAAGTATTTGCCCGGCACAGACAAGATCCATGGTTTCATCCCCAGCACTACAAAAAGAAATAGTCTAAATAAGAGGCCAGTGTTGCTTTTTCTCATTCAAGTATTATGGTAAAAAAACAGGGTTAAAGAGAGACAATGACTATTATCTCTGCTTGTTACTATAGAGGGCAGTTGACTTGACCTAGAATGATGGGCCCATCTCTGAGTTTAGTGTTTGCAGGAGGGAAAACTGTCATTTACCCACAATTATGGAAAAAAGAGCTGGAAAGGGGTCAGCACTGTTCTACTCAATTTGAGAGACAGATTATCTTTTTAGCAGGAACAGCTGCCAATGTTAATTTTCAGTTAAATTAGATAGCCCGCCTCAGTTGACCATCTGTCAAAGAGAACCTCACAACTATTTAGAGGCTGTGATAGAAAGCAAACCGTTCTATAACATATTCTCTGTAGACTAAAAAGAGCTCCCAATTCCAGCCCACGTATTTCAAATGATGCTCGGTATTGGTTTTGATACAATCAAAAGATGTGCGGTTCATTGTCCTTGCCTTTATCCACAAGATTACCATTTTGTACTTTTGTAAAGTGCTTTGATTCAAGGAGCACTAGGAACTTTCCAGGCCTTAATTAGTTAGACCTCATATACCCCTGGGAAGTTATCATTGTCTTCATTTACAGGTGCATAATTATCAAATAGAAAGGTGAAGTGGGTTATTGTATGTCTCAGCAACAAGTCAAAAGCTCAAAAGAAAACTCAAGAGAGAGAAGATTCAGACTTACTAGGTTTAAGGAAAACAAATGATTAAACATAATTCCAGGTGTCATTCTGTCTCAGGGATTTTAAACCATTTCCCTCTACACATCCAGGCTTTTACATCACTGGTTCATTACAATAGAAGTAACAGAAGAGGACAAAAGAGATCTGTAGAAGAGTAGTAGAGCAGAAATTTGTATTTTCGCCCTCCTGGAGCTACACACACACACACACACACACACACACACACACACACACACACACACACACACACACACACACACACTGTGCTTCAGCAGAACTCATGGAGAATCCATTCTAAGACTGGGTCACAGCACCCTTTCCACTTGGCCACAATTAAATTGAGGACAGGCACATGAGCCAACTGGGTGGATTTGAATCCTCTTCTCTGCAGCATTTTGCAGCAGTGAAGGGTACCTCCTCTCTCTGCTGCAGCTGGTAGGACACCAGTTCAGGCTGAGAGCAGTTAGCCGTTTAAACTCACATCAAGGAAGTCTATGTTAAAAGTGGCAAAAGGACAATAGGTTCCACCAAGATAGTGTCTTTTCAGTCCCTATTCCTACAGGCAATTCTACCTCTAAACTCATTAGTGATTTTTAAGTCAGTGCCAGCGAGATAATAACCAATAGCCCAGCAGCGGCATGATGATTATTTTAAACTGGAAACATCTGAACAAACAGCAGCTGCAGAAAGAAACCTTATCCAAACTCAAGCAGAGCCTCCTGAAAATGCAGCTGTCATTAACCCCCTTCTGGAGGGAGTTTCCTGTTTAGGAGATCACTGACCCTTAGCACCAGGAGGTGTGAATTCAGCTGTCATAAATACCCTCGAAGGGAGAAGAAGAGTTTCAGCTGGAAGGAGTCTGTCCCTCAATGGAAAGAATGAAAAAGCCAAATAGAGCCTTCCATACTATTGCATTGAACCACTAAGCCCTACATTATCTTTGGCTGCTCAGAAAACCAACTCCCATTGATTGTTCCCATATGAATGGGAAATAAGCATTTCTGTTAATAGATTTGTTGTCAGTTAATGTAGAGGTTCTCACCACTTGAACTTAAAATGATAGAGAAAAAATTTTCCTCTGAACAATAGGTAAATAGCAAAAAGTTACTTCATATATTCACTCTGTATCTGTGTATAGAAATATGTACATGCCCATACATACATAGTCATGTGTCAATAACAGCAATAAGATGTCTTGAGAATTGCATGGGGAAGCAATTTCCTCATTACTCATATATTGTAGAGAATGCTTACACAAGGTGAGATAACTACAACACCCCTAGATGGTGTAATATTATAGGAGTACCATGACATTTGCAGTCCACTGTTGTTCAAAACCTTACTATGGAGCACATAACTGTATATCACTGGTGTATGTGAGATACATGCATGATAAATAGATGAAATGTGTGCTTGCTTCTATCTCTTGTAACATAATAGTAAATAGCCTATTTAGTTATCTACCCATCATGAGTCCCTTAAATATTAGATTAGGTTGAAGGTTACAATGGGTTCTCTTACCTTACAATTTGCTTCTCCCTCTAGAAACTAATTCTGACACACTATTAAAATCCCTGGGGGCAAATGTTATGTGACTGTGTTGGTTATGGAGGTGGCCAGTTCACTTATCCTCTATTGCTAGGACTCTTAGCTGGGGTCATCTTTGTAGATTCCTGGGAGATTCCTTTGTGCCAGGTTTTACCTGACCATGAAATGCCCCCCTTTCCAGTAGTCTTTTTTAGTACTCTCCTGATGCATCCCCCACAACCTGATCTCTTGTGTTTCCACCCCCACCCAACCTCAGTCCACTTATGAAATCTCTTCTGTTTCCCTATATGTTGCAGCTGTGTAGCTTGATCCTCTTGAAGGACTCCCAACAGTGGGAACAAAGGCTATCTCTGACTCTTTTACTGGCTTTTGAGACTCTACTCCTTATAAAGGGGTTTCCTTGCCTAGCCTTAATACAAGGGGGGGGGGTGCTTAGTCTTACTTCAACTTGATATACTATGTTTTGTTGATACTCATGGGAGACCTGCCATTTCCTAAACAGAAATGGAGGAGGAGTGGATTGGGTAAAACAGGCGGGGGAGGGACTAGGAGGAGAGGGAGAAGAGGAAACTGCAACTGAGATGTAAAATACATAGATTAATTAAAAAATAATAAAAGATATGTTTCTGGAGTTTTCTTTTCAGCCTGGTCCCACAGCCACCTTTAGCCCAAAATAAACATATAAAGACTTATATTAATTATTAAACTGTTGGCAGATGGCTAGGGCTTCTTTTTGGCTGGCTCTGTCTTAATTATTAACCCATTTCTACTAATCTATGCATTTCCATGTGGTCTTGGCTTACCCGAGAATGCCCGGACCTGTTACTCCTTCGGCACCTCGAAGCGCCTCTCTGTCTCTCTCCCCAGAATTCTCCTGGTCTCCTAGCCCCACCTATTTTCCTGCCTCTATTGGCCAGTGTTTTATTCATCAACCAATAAGAGAAACATATATACAGAACAACATCCCCCATCAAAAATGAATCATAATATAAGTATCTGATATTCAGGATAGCTGATATGTGTGATCCTGTGGGGATTGTGACCTACCAGTTGAGAACCACTTCTCTACTACAATTCCTTTATCTGAATATTGACATATTTGATGTCATTAAATACAAAAGTTAAATACTAAGATGTTCACACACATACACACACACACACACACACACACAGAGAGAAGAGAAGAGAGAGAGAGAGAGAGAGAGAGAGAGAGAGAGAGAGAGAATCCCTGGGGGCAATCATATCATTCACTGAGATGATTTAGTGTCTATTCCCAATGCATTCAAAGAAAAAATAAAGGTTTTTACTTTTATCTGCATTTGTTCCACAAAGTATCTCTAATGCCTGTTCAACATAATTAACTCATTAGGTAGTAAAAACAATCCCATGTGGGGCAGGGAAGAATAGAGGGGAGAATGGAAAGCAGAAGCTAATCAGAGTGAGATAACAGCTCTTTCAGAAACCTAGTATATGAAGAAGCCAACTTCGATTCCTGATTCCTACTCCTAATTGTGCTACACTATGAGAGTTGGCATATTATTCAAACATCATCATCTTCTGAAGATTAGACATGGTCACAAGTGAATGAATTTAGAAGTCAGAAGATCATTGTGGTCATCACTTTTGCTTTGCTGTGACAAAATACCTGTTGGGCTCAAGATTTCCTAGGATTCAGTCCATGTTTTCTTTGTCCCCATCACTTAAGCACAGCATTGTGGTGGTGAGAGCGTGTGGAAGAGAAGGCTATTGATCTCATGACAGGAAGTAGACAGAAGGTTCCCGGTGTGGGATAATACTCTTGTACCCTGTAAAGATTTGTCACTCATATTGGTTTAATAAAATGCTGATTGGTCAATAGCCAGGCAAGAAGTATAAGTGAGGCTACCAAACTAGAATCCTCTCTCTCTCTCTCTCTCTCTCTCTCTCTCTCTCTCTCTCTCTCTCTCTGTGTGTGTGTGTGTGTGTGTCTGTCTGTCTGTCTGTCTGTCTGTCTCTCTGTCTCTGTGTTTCTCTCTCAAATTCATGACCTCTATTTAATTTGTGGGTGTATGTGTGTGTGTGTGTTCCTAAATATATAAATACAACCTCTTCAGTCCACATAATGTTATGTGTATGGATATATTTTCAGGGCTGACTATTTGGTGTTGAATAATCAATTGATATCCTCCTTCCTAGGGAAAGACTATTTCTCTGGCTTTCCGTCTTTGCCTATAGTTCTTTGTATATGGTTGAGGCTTCCTGGGGTTTCCCCTTCCCCATTTGCATGTTTATTGGTGTTGTCCTTGTTTGGGTCTTGTTTGGACAGCCATGTTGATGAGACTTATGGGTGTAGCTTCTCTGACATTTCTAGGAGACATGATCTTACAGCAATCTTCCTTTTCCTCTGTCTCTTACAGTCTTCCCACCTGTTTTTCAACAATGATTCCTGGACCTTAGGTGCAATAATTGTGTTATAGATGTATCAGTTAACAGCTTTCTAATTGAACTTAAATCCTGCTCAGCAAGAGGAAAGCCATGCCTGGTACTGGAAACCTGGCCAACTACTCAGGGCTAGTAAAGTCATTCATCTTGTAGGACCTACAACTCCCACTTTATTAAACCAGCATAATCCCTAACCACATTCTAAATCCTTGCCTTACACCCATAGATAAGTGTAGTTCTCAAATTTCCTCAAAGAAATTTCTCTTGGCAGCAGAGACCATTGGATAGTGTTCTATTATAGCCACAGAAAGCAAACTAATACAGTCACCAGTGACCTACTTCTTACAAATAGTTCCCACCCCACAAAGTTTCCAGAACCTTCCAAAAGTAGCACCACCAGCTGGGGACCAAGCATTCAATACATAAGTCTGTGGGGAACATTCCATGTTCAAATGATTAAACCAAGTAAATGCCACGGTCTTGGGCTGTTTGAGAAACCTAGTCTACAATTTGCTTTCACTTTGAAACATGCAGGAAATTCTGATATGTGTTGTGGACCAGTGGCTCATATTCCAACAGCATTTAGCATTTAATTATGTGTTAAAGCACGGTGCTACTAACCATGATCAAATCTTTTAGGATAGGCTTTTTTAATGCTAATAATGACCATACCTTAAGATTCAACAAATGAATACACAGTAAGCCCTATATGTAGGAGTATAAGAAACTAGGTTTTTCATTGTAATAAGCACTGTTTAGTGCAAGCCTTAGAAAACCACAAAAATATTCTTTCTTGTTGCTATCTTTCATTGTAATTGAATTTAACACCTACTGATTATGCATATCAGAAAGCTTTTGTTACACTGCATTGCAATAACAACCTCAAAAATCTCAATAATTTACAATGACAAGAGGTATTTTTCACTCAAAACTTTTTCTGTCAAGGATTGGCTTCACCTCTCCTTTTTCATGCCAAGGACCAAAATGAGGAACAGCCTTTCTCTAGGGCAGAATACCAAAGTGTAAGAAACAGGCAAATGCACTGAAAGTTTCTGCTCATACTTCATTGTCCAGATGCCCTTAGTCAGTCAGGTTTTCTGTGGCTGTGAGGAAATATCATGACCTAGGAACATGGGGAGGAAAGTGTTTATTTCATATTCCAGCTTTAAGTCAGGAACTGATACAGAGGCCATGAAGGAGTGCCGTGTACAGGCTTGCTCCTCATGGCTTACTCAGCATAGGCCCAGGACCACCAGGCCAGGGTAGCACCACCCACAGTGAGCTGGACCCTCCCATAGCAGTCATCAATCAGGGAAATGCATCACAGGCTTGCCTACAAGCCAATTTGGTCAGGGAACTTTCTCAGTTGAGGTTTTATCATCTAAAAGGACTCTACCTTGTATCAAGTAGACATGAAACTAGACAGCACATCAGAGCAAAACAGAAAGTCAACAGACAATAATGGAATGAAGAAATACAGTTCTCAGGGAGCTATGGCAAGTTTACCTGGCAATAATTGAGGATTTATAACTCCCCTATAGGGCAGGCAAGATTATGTAATTGAGAACAATGACACAGGTAACCATACTGAATGAAACTGAAGTTCTTTATCAGGTGTCCCTTACATTCACCTGCAACTAAACACACACAGTAATGAAAGGTATCGAATCCCTAGGGCAAATAAAAGAGGGAAAGAAGAGGCAGAAATGAAAAGAACTTCCCAGTGGCAGCTATTCTATGCTAAACACTCTGTAAATATTTTCTCCATAAAAATAGAAAGAAAAAGCCGTGACAGAGCTTGAAGATCTTTGATCACATCCTTACTCCAGCCTTAAGTACACAGTTTACTTGGAGTTATTTTCACTTAATAAATCATATACAATAAATCCATAAGAAACTTTAAAAGGTCACCTGTTAAACTTTTAAAACTTTTTTGCCTTGGAGAAGAGAATAACTGGAACATTCAAGACAATTTGATCATTCCTGAGGATTCTTGAGGTTAAACAGCAAGCCCATATTTCAATGTTTTAAGATTAATAATTTCTTTCTTACATTGTCTTATTTTCAGATTAGCCAATCATCTATAATTACCTCAGCAGAATTGTCACTACTATGATTTCAGTCACAAAGTTGGAGTAACATTTCTATCTACCTAAAGTGACTAGATGACTTAAAACTATAAATATGCCCATGGCACTTCATTGTTTAAAATGCTTCTGCTGTTCTCTGTGCTTATTCTATTGAGGAAACATCTTCATCCTTCCCCAGAAGATTCTAAGTTCATTGAGAAGCAGACCAGAATCTCTAACACTGTCTGCCACATTGCAGAAACTTGGTATCTGCTGAATAGATGAGGGAATGAAAAAATTAATTAATTAACTAATTAACTAATGGAGGCCCTCTATAAGCAGGTGCCCACCTCGCCTCTGCTGTGTGTACCTGGAATATGACTTGTCCCCTATGAAACTCATAGAGTTTAATCCCCTATTGTGAAGTGTTCAGAAAGTGAAACTTAAAGTTCGGTGTTTCAAACTGGCAGGTTTTGGACATGATTGTTACCAACTATTCAGCTCTGCCTTTCCTACAAGGTAATTTGTTAGGGTTAGATAATGTGGCTCCAGGATTGAATTCTTGTGACTTTGTAATAAGTGATCAGGGTGTCTCTTGCCATGTGAGGTTTTCTGCCAGAAAATAGCTCATCACCAGATGTGAGCCCTTGGCTTTGAACCTCCAGAACAATGAATCTGAAGGAATCTCCTTTACTGATAGCCTACCTACTTAGTCTGTGGTGTTAAGTATGGGCAATAGAAAATAGACTAATTGTCTAATTGTCTTAGGGTTTCTGCTGCTGTGAAGAGACACCATGACCCCAGCAACTCTTGTTTTGGGGGGATGGGGATTCTCTTTGTAACAGCCCAGGCTATCCTGAAACTGAACCCTCAGAAATACGCCTGCCTCTGTCTCCCAAGTATTGGGATTAAACACATCTGCTACCACCACCCAACTTCACAGCAACTCTAATAAAGGAAAACATTTAATTGGGGCTGGCTTTCAGTTCCAGAGGTTTACCCCATTATCATCATGGCAGCATGCAGGCAGACATGGTCTTAGAGAAGGAGCTGAGAATTCTACATCTTGATACACAGGCAGCAGAGGGAGACTGGGAAGGAGAAATAGATTCTGTGGGTCTACTAGGGATGGGAACAGAAGGGATCAGGCTGGGGAGGGAGGGAGGAAGGGTCAGAGTAGGAGAGAGGGCAGATCTAACTATTTTACCTATTCTTGACATCCTCTTCCTCCTACTGGGTTGCCTCACCCAGCTCTGATATGAGGGTTAGTGCCTAATATTACACTATCTTGTTATGCCACATTCTGTTGCTATCCCAGGGAGGCCTGCTCTTTTTTTCTGAAGGGAAATGGAAAAGCAATGAATCTGGTGTAGAGGGTTGAAGAAGGGGAGGCTTCGATCAGGATGTATTCTATGAGACAAGAATAAAGAAAAAGACTATTTATAAAATAAAATGGCTGCTGGGTGTTGGTGGCTCATGTCTTTAATCCCAGCACTCGGGAGGCAGAGGCAGGCAGATCTCTGTGAGTTCGAGGCCAGCCTGGTCTCCAGAGTGAGTGACAGGATAGGCTCCAAAGCTACACAGAGAAACCCTGTCTCGTAAAACCAATAAAATATAAAATAAAATAAAATAAAATAAAATAAAATAAAATGGCATAAATGTAGTTGTCCTTCTTTGTTATCCATTCCATTAAATGGTATTGTGTCTCTTTCAGGTATGCTGTACCTATGATTTCATTGACCTGTAGGTATACAATGTGCACATACTGTGCACCAGGCAGCTCTTGAGATTGTCAGGGATACAGTGGAAATGAAAAAAATAACATGTTGCTGCCTGCAAAAGCGAATTGCCAAAACATATCAGCCTACGAAAGGTCACTATTCTTTCTGACCCATTTACCACCATTCTCAACATATCATATCCCTTAATCCTGGCTGAAGGTGTTTAAAGGACAGCCTAACCCCATGTGGCAGACTCTATTTTTAAATTTTGATGCAGTCACTGAAAGTACGCCTACTGTGTTGCTAACGTTGATCTATCTATCCTTATTTTTCTTCTCATCAAATTTTCCTTATGCTCCATTTTCCGAGTTTGTATAAAGCACATGTTTCCTGACAGCAGAAGAGGGTTGTTGGAGTATCCAGGGGCCCTTTATTTACAGTTTTAGTAGCTGTTAGAAGTTCAGAGGCTACGTGGAATGGCCAGATGGATTCGATTACAGAAATGGCTTTATAAACAGGAGACAGCTCTGTTGAATCAAAAGAACTAAAACAAGCCAGATTCACTTAATCATCGTTATAGAAGGCTGTAAGGCAGCTGAAAAGAAAATAAATGCTTATAAAGTTATCTGTTTAAAGCTTAGCAAGAGGTTCAGAATGACCATTGGAGGATTGGCTGTTCAAGTACAGGATGGAATCTGGAGTAAGACTGGACAAAGGGCACTTCTATTAATCAGACTAGAGAGAAACTGGTTGATCTGGCATCACCAAAAGGACCAAACCCAGTTCAAACAGGCCGCTGTTGTGAGCTTTTCCACTATGGGAGAGCAGAGTTTCCTCTGCAGTACATCCCAGGGTAGTCATTCCCACTCTCTGTCTCAGCATGCCTTTCCAGTACAAAGGAGACCTGTGAACCCCATAGAACTTTCGGCAGAGTGGAAATACAACTAAACCATTGAAATGGTGTCCCTGAATTCTGCTGTATGGCTTGGTGCCATTTAAGGGTTAAAGGGCTTCTCTAGATCCAGAGTTTGGAGTGTTTGAGTGGGAGGCCCCTTATGCATGCTTCATGACCTGTTTGTTTACTAAAACCTTGAAGGCCTCAACATAAACTGACGGACAAAAGGTCACAGACTACTGGGAAAGTCAGGTGCACGTCCTCTCTCCAGCCAGCCCCATTCAGGGCACCCATACCCTCAGATACAGAGATGAGAGTGGCAGCTAGAATGCTGCTGGTCTTCAGAGAAGATGTGGTTTCCAGAAATCCTTTCCAAAGAGTAATTTATAGAGAAGTCATAGTTAACTTTGTGGTGTTTCTACTTAGTGAAAAAATCCACATCTGAAGTCCCCTCATGGGTGCATCGGAGATTGAATTTTTACCATATTAATCAATACTAAACAGGCAGAGTGTTTCCTATCTGAACAAAGATTTACCTTTAAGCTCATACCCAAACCAGGCTGTTCCTGTTAGTAGCAAAGTTCACCATCACCATGTAAGCTCTTTTTTTTTTTAACTGAAAATACTATATCAATAATTGTCTGTAACTACTAAACTCCATACATAGTAATTAGTCATGCATGAGATTTTCCTACATTTTTTCTTTTTACAATTATGTGTTGATTTCATATCAACTAAATTGGTTAACTAGGTTCCCTCACTATCCTATAAACTGAGGCAGAAAGAGGAAAAGTGGTTTCCCAAAGGAAAGTGATGGGACTATTATAAGTAACTCACATTTGGGGCAAGTGGTAGATGACTGGCAAGCTGCATCTGCTTCAGTAATGATGCAGCTCCATTCATTCCCAGCAAAATGAACTTACAAAAATGCAGTCCCATGGCAATAGCAAGTTAATAATACATATTCCCCCTGGGATGTTATAAAAGAGAAATGAGATAATATATATGAAATGCCTCAAGCTCCTCAGAAGGAAGGTGCTACACACATTTGCAGTATTGTTATGAATAATCACAATAATTAAAAATAATGCAGCTTTTTTTGATCTACTCACCTAAAATAAAGGAGCTTATTTTGAGTCTAACATTCTACCCACTGGATCATTGCCAAGAATTTTATGTTGGTTTTCTGAATATAAACCTTAGTGACTTCGTTATTTTCTAAGATTGATAAGTTGCTTTTCCCATCAAAACATCATTTGGTGAAAACAATTTTTGCTCCTGTTGTTACTCATTCTCTATTGCCTCAAGTAAGCAGCCCGGATGCTTATCCAAACCCTCGGTGGCCAATATTCGAGTTGGGGAAGTCTTGTTGCTCCACTTTCTTCCCTTCTTCCAGAGGTGGGAAGCATTTGAATGCCTGCCTCCTTCTTTCCCAGGAATGTAAACAGGTTTTAGGGGAGGCTGAGATATGTCATTCTAACCTCTCTCACCACATCTCTTCAACTGAAAAGTAGATTGGAGAACTCGAAGAACTGCAGTGGCCCCATGAACACCCCTCAAGCTCCAGACAGTTCTCTTCAATTGCCCTAGTGCAACTAGATGATTTATGAAAGACTAAGCTGAGACTCGGCGGCACTTGACACATCAAGAAAGCCACTGACTCTGTCATTCGTTCAGTTGGCTTTCTCTGAACCACTAAAAGATAAAAATGCATGCCTATACCTGCTCCAGTAGATTGAGTATGGTATGTGACTTTCTTGTCACTTGAGTAGAAAGCTGCTTTGGCTACAGTGGGTGACTGGGTCTGTCTCTGGCTAGGGTCTCCAGAAGATAGCTCTGAGGCTGAGTGGTTTACTTTAGAAGTAACCCCAAGGAGCATCAGTGTGGAGAGAGAGAAGCAAGATGGAGAAAGAAAGGCAGGCAATAAATGGAGCTGTCTTTTCTAGGAGACTCTGTGAGGCACTATGGCATACACTGCAGGGATCAGAGGAAGCCCTATGCAAGTGAAGTTCTGAATGCATGTGGTTTTTGACACAGGCTTAGCCTTTTGAGATCTCCAAGACCAGCTGGCCCATGGGAAATTAGCATAGCCATTATCTACATGGGTCAGGCTCAAGAAAAATGGTCAAGTTTTTCTTGGGAGTACAAGTATGAATGCTCATGGATGGTTGATCAATGTGCACAAAGACTTCAATTGTGTCTTCCTCCTCCTGGATGTTTACAGCTTGGCACTGCTTGCCGACAGACTCCTCCTACCCAAACTAGCTAACCCACCCCCACACCCCATCCCTGTGCGGTACCTAATAAACATACTGAGGTTCCAAGTTGTGATGGTGGTGATGGTAGTAGTTAGACAGAGAACCCCACCTGATCACAGCTTCATTGTCTGTCATTTCTTCATTCCCTCACTGTCCCTAACCAGAATTCCAGGACCCCAAGCTACAGAGGATGGATGTGATGAATGACAAAAGTCTCCCCACCACCCCCACACCCAGGTGAAAAATTCAGGGAAATGGAAAAGCCTTATTATGGATGTTGATAATGTGAAAGTACATCATAGCTTTCTCTCCTTGAAACATTTATAGCCTGAAGACTGTCCCCCTATAAAGACAGCATCTACTGAGGTTAGCTAAGCCAACCTCCTAGATCCAGCTGTATACCATAAACTCTCCCTCCTTGTCTATATGAATGTAATAACCCCTCATCCTTGGTCAGCCTTATGCAATAACCATGCCTCTCTGTTCAACTGTATATAATAAACACATTGAGTTTCTGGGTGTTGCAGCTTCCCCATCAGAGAACCCAGTCCACTCAACCCCAGCTGTTTCTGTGTGTCTACTTGTGGTTGCCCCCAGTCAAATCTGTCCCTAGAACCATGCAAAGACATGGCAAAACACCTTGAAATTTTCCTTGCCAAGAGGCTAACAAACTAGAGTCATCTTCCACCACCTCAGCTCAGTGATTGTACAGAGATACCAGGAAGTGAAAAAGCATAAGAGATTCAACCTTCACATTGCTAGCCTGCTTCTGGTACAGGCTAGAAAATACCAGTAGTGAAAGGTGCCTGCAAGCAATCTCCTAAGTGCTCACATTTGAAAGCCAACAAGCCGCTACTGTACCCGGTAATTCAGACAACTAGTACGACCACCCAGAGAAGCATAAAGACAAAGAAGCTGCAACTAACCCCTGTGGGCTTTCTTGCACAGGATCTCCCACTTACTCTCCTTCAAAGGCTGCACTTTCCTGTGGATTTTCCCTTTTATTGGCTTTCCAGCCAGACTCCCTTCTCCTTTGCTTTGGAGGTGAGGTGTGGATGATATTCAGGACACATTTTCTAGTCTAGTCAGTTGAGAGCCTCCTATCAATGGACTCAAATTACCCTGACAAATGTTTATGTCTGGGACCCAAGGATACTATCTTCTTTCATATCTCATGGGCACTTCCAGTACAATTACCTTGTCTTTCCTCTTTTTGTCTTCACATCATTCATTCCTCCAGGCATGAACAAATAAAAGTAGATCTTCCACCAGGAGTTTATAGACTTTTGTACATTCAATAGGAATCATTATATTTGAAAACCAGAAGTTGACAGCTGTGTTTTATTCCACAATTTTGACCAAAGAAAGTATTTTAGCTGGTTTTTGTTTCCCAACAGCCTTTGGCTTTATGTAGCAAAGTTCTAACAGACCTGGTTTAAATGGCAGCAGCTGAAACTAAAATCCCATGTAAGTTCAAACTATTTTCAGGGAATTAACTCAGCAAAGTCTTGTGGTGATGGGTCACCAAACATGTTTGTATAGAGAACAAAACTAAAAGGTGTTTCACATATGGCCCTTTATTTTCTTCATTGTTGACCATCTCAATCCCTCATGAACCACCAGTCTTATCATCCAAAGTAGGTAAGACCAAAGCAGGTAAAAGTTAACAGGACCAAGAGAAAGGGTTTGAAGTTTAAAAAACTGAATCAAAGAAGCAATTGGACAAAAGTCTCTATTCTTTCCTCCACATCAAGCCCCTATCCCAAACAGGTAGAAAACAGTCCTTAAGGCTCTTTTGGTCACTAACCAACAAGGACTTTTTTTTACCAAAAATATTTTTAGAAATTATCCCTGTATATTGTTTTACATTGCAATGGGTTTCCTCATGACATTTACATGCGTGTAGATCATTACACTTTTCTCAGATTCATCATCCATTGTCCTCGCTTGTTCTCCCACCTCTTGGGCACTGGTTCCCACTCTCAGCCTAAATCCCCCTTCAACTTTCATGTCACATACACAGGTTTGCAGATAAGTATGTAAATGTAGGTTCCACATATTACAGAAAGTATGCTATTTGTCTTTTGGAGTCTAGCTTGTTTCCTTAACATGATGATCTATTTTCCTTGCTAACTACTCAATGATGTTCTTTTTCATTTTAAAATGTTTGTATGTGTAGGGAGAGTATATAGTAAGGGTGTGCATACATATGTGTGCCCATGTGTGTGAAGGCCAGAGGCCAACCTCAGGTGGTGTTCCTCAAGAGCGATCCAATTTTATTTTTTGATACAGCATATCCCCTAGGCCTAAACCTCTCTGATTAGGCTAGGATGTCTGATTACCAAGGACCAGGGATCCCCTGTTTTCTGCCTCCCCAGATCTGGGATTACAAGTACATATGGCCCAGCTTTTTACAAGAGTCCTGGGTGTTGAGCTTAGGTCCTCATACTTTCAAGGCAAGCACTTTACTGACTGAACTACCTCCCCAGCACAGTTCTTTTGTATGGATAGTACTCCTTTGGGTACATACTCAAGAGAACCAACAATATTTAACGGTGGAAGCATCCTGTCATTCTGCAATGATCAATAATGGGGCAAATGGCAAAACGCATTTTCCCCTGATCTTCTGGAAACCTTGGGAGAAGGTATGACTAATATTTGTTCAATGACCTGGGTGATTTTGTTGTCATTACTTGATCTGTGACTTGAAGCAGGGTGCTAAGTTAGCATTAACAAAGTCTCAGCCTACTCATCAGAAATAAAGAATTTGTATCAATGATATGCCCCTCACATAGTTATAACAAAAAGTGACTAACATATGGCTAGTACACAGTAGGTGCTCAAGAATTGCTTTATCTTTTCCAAGGACAGAAATACCCCAGAGACAGAAAGAGCTAGGTTTTAATCTTGATGGCACCACTGTCTGTCTTGGCACATACCTTTAATCCTAGCACTGAGGAGGCAGAGGCAAGCAGATCTCTGTGAGTTTGAGTCGAGCCTGGTCTACAGAATGAGTTTCAGGACAGCCAGGGCTATGCAGAGAAATCCTGTCTCAAAAACAAAAACCAAACAAACAATCCAAAGAAGTTGTTAACTTGTGATCTGTCTTAGCCTCATTTTTATATCTCCAAACAAGAAATAAATGCAGTTGCGTTACATATTCACTAAGGAAGCCAATGGTTCAACTATTCCTTTAAAATAAGGAGAACTACACCCTTTAATCTATCCCTACTTGTTCTCCCAGGAGAAGCAGGTACATGTAGCCAAACAGGGTATGGAGATATCAACCAAGACAAGTCATCATCTTTTCTCCAGAGTGTTCCAATGAATGGAGCTCTGTGGTCCAGAGCATGCTTACATAGAAACACAAGGGCAAAGAGAAATTTTCTTTCACCCTCTGAAAGTTTTGGGAGAATGAAAGTTGTAGTTGGAGGTTTTTCTGTCTCGCCCAGTCCCACTGGACCAGTTTCTCTCCTGCCCACTGGGTCCCCATATCCACTTATGCAATAACACTCAGAGGCTAATATTAAATATAATTGTTTGGCCAATGGCTCAAAAATATTACTGGTTATCTATCTCTTATAAATTAACCCATTTTATTGATCTATGTATTGCCACAAGGTTGTGGCTTACCAGTGATGCTCTGTGGCATGTTAATCCTTTGGTGACTATATGGCATCTCCCTGACTCCGCCTTCTTTCCCTCTGTAACTCTGTTAGGATTTCCCACCTATCTATATTTTACCGGGCCATTGGTCAAAACAACTTTATTCATCAACTAATAAAAGCAACACATATTCACAGCATACAGGATATCCCATATCGGAAAGTAGAAAGGTTAACATGAGAAAAGCTATAGAAATGTGTTCTTTGTGCATGCACACAAATGTAAGAACCCAAGAAAGGTCACCTGGCAGTTGAAGTTTACATAGCTATAAACTATTTTGTATTACCCTAAACTATGGAAAGCAATAAGGGTATTGGGATTTTGAGGTAAATAGATTAATAGAGAGGGAAGGGTAATACATGGCAAACAAGGACTAATCTGTTATGTAGATTACTACTTTCTTTTCCTGTTGGTTAATTTTATATTTAGTGAAATTGTATGAAGGGGCATTCACAGCTATCCAATTCCTTCTAGAGTCTTCTCTAAGTTACATAAGGGAACTTCAGATAATGCTTCTGTTTTAGTCAGCATTCTCCGGATGAACGGACCAAACTGAAGATAGGTGACAGTTATTAGATAGATGATTGATGGTAGATGGATGGTGGATGGATGGATAGATAGATAGATAGATAGATAGATAGATAGATAGATAGACAGATAGATAGATTTCTTGGATTCATTTGCATAACTGGAGGTTGATTAGTTCAACAGTGGCTGCACAAGCTGGCAGCTGCTCAGTCTAAGAGCTGAAAGTTTCATAACAAAAGGGATCAAAGACACAGTCCCAGTCTGAGACTGAAGACATTAAGCTCCTAGGAGAGTCACTGGTTTAAGTCCACATGGAAAAACTGAAAAAGATGGAGTCTGATATCCACAGACAATGGAAACAGCAATAGAAAACCCTGTTCTGAAAAAGTAGAACTTGCACACACTGGCTGATGCCATTTTCCTACATTTATTCCACCAGATCTCTCAGCCTGTTGGATGATGCCATTCATATTCAGGAAGTGCTGGCCCACAAATCAATCTTCACTAGAAATTCCTTCACAGACACTACTCAGAAGCATGCTTCCCAATCTCCTGGGTATCTTTCAATTGAATCAAGTTAACAATTAAGATTAAGTATCACAGTTCTTCCCAGACTCAAATTAGTGAACCATAAAGGATGGAAAGTTTCTTTTGCTACACATCATTTTTTAATTCTTCTTTATATAGAGCCATCTATAATAGCAACTTAAAAATGAAAGTTGAGAGATAATGAAAGAAAGAAAAAGTCTTCGTATGTTTCCATCTTTAATGGTAATCCCTTTTCCTTTTTGAATAAGGGATTTCTGCCTTTTCATTTTCAGTGGGCCTCACAAATAAATAGCAAACATGGATAGGTCTTTAAAAATGCTGTGTATTCATCATGCATCTGATGCTAAAAAATGGATATCCAAATATTCTGATTAGTATTTCCATTTCTGACCTCATTTACTGTTCTTTGAACTCCATCTACAGTCTCTAAATTTAATATAAGTGCAACCATGCATTTCCCTACCTGTTATCACACTCTGAACCCACCAGGGCAAAAACTGGGTCAGAACAGGGAGGAATACTAAACCAACACTTTCTTAAACCAAGCTCTTGGTATTTGCCTGCTGTGTTCCTATGTTAGTTATTAGTTTGAAATTTATCTTCTTTAAATACAAGGAAAGAGTTGCCTCTCAGAGTCTTTGCTGGAGAAGAGAAAAAATGGAGACTAAGAAGGAAAAGAATATTAGCTATACTGATCACTTTCTTAAAGAAGCAGTAGACCTGGCATACTTAATATCTTTTAAGGAGTATCCCAACAGCCCTTTCTCTTTTTTTAATTTTTTATTTCAGAAGCACTTTTATTCACATATCCATCCCCCCATTCTCTCGCCCTCCCATCCTCCCATGCTCCCCACCAACCCACCAACCCCCCAACCCTCCCTTCACCCCCTCCCCTGGGAGACACATCATTTGGGGGAGGGCCCAGGCCCTCGTTCCTGTATCTGGGCTGCAATAGTATCCCGCCATAAGGAATGGGCTCTCAAAGTCCATTTGTGCTCTAGGAATAAACACTGGCTCCACTGTTAGAGGTCCCATAGACTGTCTTGGCCTCTTAACGGGCACCCAAATTCCGAGGGCTTGGTTCAGTCCAATGCTGGTTCCCCAGCTTTACAACTAGGGTCTCCGTGCTCTCACTAGATCAGGTCAACTGTTTCTGCGGGTTTCTCCAGCACTGTCTTGGCTCCTTTGCTCATCCGTCCTCCCTCTCTGCAACTGGATTCCAGGAGTATGGTTCAGTATTTAGCTGTGGGTGCCTGTTTCTGCTTCGATCAGCTACTGGATGAAGGCTCTAGGAATGACAACCAAGGTAGTCATCAATCTCATTATAGGGGAAGGGCATCAAAGGCAGCCTCTCCACCACTGACTAGATTCTTAGTTGGCATCTTCCCTGTGGATCCCCTAACACTTCCCCTGTACCAGACCTCTCTCCAGACCTGTACTGTCTCCCTCTATCAAGGCATCTCCTTTCTTGTCCTCCTCTATTCCTTTCTTAGACTCCTATAGTACCTATACAAAGATTGTGAGGAGGGAATTATCTTCAGGTTATTTTTATATGTTGTGGTAAAATATGTATAATGTAAAATTTGCTATCTTACCCTTATTTAAGTATATAGTTCTATAAAATTAGATGCTACACAACCACCACCATCTATCTTTCAGCTTCCGTTTGATCATTAAGGAGTTTTTGTTGCATTTGTTGTTGATGGTGTTTGCTTGGTTGTAGTTTATGAGTACTATGATTACTTTCAATGATGGTTATTTGTTTTTGAGACCCATTTTCTTTTTGTAGCCCAAACTATCCTCAAACTCACCATCCTTCTGCTTCTTGAGTTCTGAGATGACAAGTTTGTGTCACTGTGTTCTGGCCTACTCCTTAATTGCAACTAGAACTTCCCCATGGCTGTTCCATCAAAATGGCAGATGATATTGCACTTTTAATTAAAAAAGGATAAAAGAAAAAACTTAAAGGATTGGGGAAGTGAGTATAAAAGATGTTTACTCTGTAGTTAATAGAAAGCCAGGAAGAAGGAAATGTGATATAATCAATCTAAGAAAGTGAAAGATAAAACCAGTACAGGGTACAACTACCCTCTTTTACATATTATCAAATCTTATGAAACAAAAGAACACTCCTGGAAAACCTTGTTAGCAAACAAAGCACTTTATCAGTTCCATTGCAGTCAGAAAAAGAATGATTGTTGACATATTGACTATCTTAATAATATCTCAACAAAGGCAAGTTGAAGAGAATCTTTAGACAGTTTCAGAACCTCAGCTAGGTGATCAAGTGAACTTTGTAGAGGGAAACTGGGATTGGGTTGAGTTTATGACGTAATAAATGAATTAATGGGCACAGCGAAAAGAGAGTCTTGAATGAGACTTTATGAGTAATCTTCTATTCTCCCAAGAAAATTATTATAGTAAGTTAATTGTCTTCCTTTCTAGAAACTATCATTTCCTGGAGCAAGTAGCTTCCAAGAAAAAAAAATCAAAATGGAATAGCGACGGTTCAGAATCCTTACTATGGAGTCAAGAGGCATTGTTAAATCAGACCTCAGACATGTCAGCAGATGAACCTTTGATCTGGGCTGTAGATATGCTCACCAGCACCTAACTACCACCCCAATGCAAGCTGACCTTTGGACTGGACCACACCATATTCCTGAAACACAGTTAATTTCTGCTGACCTTTACTTCAACAGGTCCCTTCACCTGAATCACCCGGAGACTAAGACTACATCCAATTCATTTTTTACAAAACATCTTAACTTTTCTACCACCGATTATAAAATGTTACTAAAAAGTGATGTAATTCCCACACCTCCTTTGTGTCTTAAATCTATAAATACAGATGCTATTTTCTGGGCACATTTTCAAGGCTGTTTGAGTCCGTGTTTCCCCACATTACAATCCTAATTAGCTCCAAATAAATATAATTTCTTCATTCTTAACTAGGTTGGTTCTTATTCCCAGTCAACATACCTTGATTTGTTTCAATATTATGAGACATAGAGAAGCTAAACCTGGTCCTAATATTGTTAAACACAGGAAAAGAAATTGGTAGTAGTTCTCAACATGAGAAAACCAAGAAAGAGAATGATTAAATTACTAGCTCCCAATGCGTGAGCAGCTGCTAACAGTGTTGAGTTTTATCCCAGAGCTCCTGACTACAACTTCAGGAGTTGATCAGCCTTCCCAGACCTAAACTTCTAGAGTTACATTCTCCTAAATAGAAAATGTTATAACAACATCATAGAAAACTTGGGGAATCCACCAAATGCTTTCACCATATCACCTCTTTTATTTCCTCTAGTTTTTCTTCATATGCAGTGGTTTTGTTTGATTGTTTGTTTGTTTGTTTGTTTATCTTCATTCTGCACTGTTTACTTGCTTTCTCTCCAGATGCTGTTTCTCTAAAGCCTTGTTAGAATTTTCGCTGCTGTGAGGAAATACATGATAAAACATCTTAAAGGAAAGAAAAATTCATTTTGACTGATGGTTTCTGAGAGTTGGTTTCAGGATATCTTAGCCCATCCGTGTGAACACATCAATGGCCATCAGAGTAAATGACACTAGAGCTTCACTCCATGACATCTGAGAAGCAGTGAGATTCATAGCAATGAAAAGCCACCAAAGACATGCTACTCAGTGACCTATGTCTTCCATCTAGGCCCATCGTTTAAAGTTTCCACAGCTTCCCAAAATAGCACCACCAGCTTGGTTCTGAGTGTTCAATACATGGGCCTGTGGGAGACATCCACATTAAAACCAAACCTCTATCAAGTCTTTGCTCTCATTCTAAACGATCCAAAAACAAAGCTGGAGATGTAGCTCAGTTGGTAGTATGCTTTTCTAGCATTCATAATACCCTGGGATTTGATCCCCAGCACTGCAAAAAACTGGACTTGGTGTCACATATCTATAATCCCAAAACTCAGGAGGTGGAGGTAGAAGAATCAGGAGTTCAAGGTCTTATTTGGCTATACAGCCTGCCGTACTTGAGATACTGCATCAAGGAAAAGAAGGGAAGGGAAGGGAAGGGAAGGGAAGGGAAGGGAAGGGAAGGGAAGGGAAGGGAAGGGAAGGGAAGTATCCAAGCAGGTTAAGGACAAATAGATTCTGCTACAATCATTTTTTCTTTATTTATTTATTAATTTATTTTTTATATTCTAATTCCAGTTTCCTCTCCCTCCTCCTCTTCTTCTTCTCCCCCACTTTCCCCCTTCTCTCTGCTCCTCAGAGAGGGTAAGGCCTCCCCTAGGAAGTCAATTAAGTCTGTCCCATCATCTCATTGAGGCAGGACCAAGACAACCCCCCTCCTGTGTCTAGACTGGGCAAGGCATCTCTCCATATAGAATGGGCTCCACTAAGTCAGTTTGTGCATTAGAGTTAGATCTTTTACCCACTGCCAGCGGCCTCATAACTGGGAAATCTGCATAAGACCAAATTAGACTCCCTGAATATAGGTGACAATGGTGCTGCAATCATTTTACCCAACAGAGCAACTTAAGCCAGTCATAGGCTTCCAAAATTATCTTTTCCTATCAACTCAGAATCTGGGGCCCAAAATTCTCCAGACAAACTCACCAGTGTCACTAAGGCAATGTCATTTGGCTCTCAATTAAACCCACACTTTACATTAACCTTCTTCTCTTTCTGATTTTAGCTTTCTTTTCCCTTCTCCTTACTTCCCACCAATCCCTTCCATGGGCAATGTCTCACTTCTTTGATGATCCTCATTCTTAAATCAGCAAGTCTTTGCTGGAATCATGATCACATTCCACAAATGGAGAAAGTAAATGATTATTCATTCTCAATGACTCCATTCTCAGAGAAAGGGTTCCTGAGAAGTTATAAGATAGATTGCTATGAAGCTAATCATACTTCAAATTTACTTGAAGACCTGTCAGAAATTTCTCTTGTTAGATCGTTTCTAAATAAAATAAATAGTCACTTAAATTTCTTTATCCTCTAAATCAAATGATCTGACACTATTCGACTGAACATGACAAAAGACATCTTTCTGAAAGCTGAAATAAAAATGCATTCTTATGTCCAAAATAATGTAATAGTTAGTGTTCGGTCCCATATAATAGTATTTCTTTAGATGGAGCTCCAAGAAAAATCTGAAATTCACACAGATATTTAAGATATAAAAGTCATTTAGGAACTGATATTTTTTAAATCAGACAGCACTCTGTTCACATGTTATATTTTGTCCCAGATATCCTTTGAATGATATAGATTGGCATTATCTGTTATTGTAATTGACCAATACTCATGGTTGGCCAAACACCTGTCATTTTTCATTATTCTAGTCATTTCTCATTGTTCTATTCAGCAGCATGGTGATGCTATACAACATAAGGCTACATTACAAAGGCAAATTATCTTCATTAGCCAGAATGATTCTGAAGGCCCAGACCACTTCTTATTGGCGTATACACTGTATTGTCCAATATTGAAACACTTACACAATCATCTTTGGCTTGATCTTGAGAAACAGAGAGTTGAATAAGGGTATGGGCTCTAATAGTATAGAATCTAATGGGTTGCTTATAAAAGAAATTGCCCAAAGAAATTTTCTGGAATCACTATTAATTTTGTGTATAGGTCACTTCACTATTTCAGTTTAGATCCTCTGCTTGTAACAAGACTATCAAACCTTTAGACCTTTTGGCAGTTTGAACAAGAATGGTTCACACAGGCTCATTTATTTGAAAGTTCAGTCCTCAGTTGTTAGAACTGTTTGGGAAGGATTAGAAGATATGGCCTTGATAGAGTAGGGACAGCACTTGGGGATGGGCTTTGGAGTTTCAAAAGCCCATGCCATACCCAGTTAGTTCTCTCCCTGGTTCTCATGAATGGAAAGGTGAGCTCTCACCTATTGCTCCAGCACCATGCCTGCCTACCTGGCCTACTGCCACGCTACCAGCCACAATGGTCAGACTCACCCTTTGAAACTATAAACCCCAAATAGACTCTTCTGTAAGCACTTTGGTCATAGTGTTTTATCATAACAGTAGAAAAGTAACTAAGATAGACCTGAATCATAATTGAACATATGAAATTTTTCCTAACAAAATTATTCCTCCCACATTCAACCTGTCTCTGAGAGATCTCTGAAAATTCCCAAGAAGGTAAATGAGTTCCAACCTAGAGTCCTTTCTTTATCATCCATTATGATAAAGATGTTGATTATAATAAGAAGGTTGGGCAGTTTTCTGGAACTGGTATCAAGACAACAGAACTGGGCAAAGGTCAGTGTTTTATTAATGCTCCATGGCAAAACATTTAAGACAGTAACTAATACACACTCAGTATTAGTTTGTCTACCTAGTTAATTCTTACACGTGTGAAATGTCAGTTCCTTGACAAATCCTGACCATTTACCCTAGAAGAGCAGGCAGCCCTGTAATGAATTCTCAGACTCCTTACACATTTCTTTCAATGACTACTTATAAATACATGTGTGCGTTTACTTAATTGGTATATAGATCTCCTCACTAGGCTTTAAGCTTCATTCATGCACATATCTGGCTTACAGAAACTCAATATATATTTGTTGGATGAAAGCAAAATATTCAACAGATATACCTTACTTAACTCAGATAAACAACTCTCTGGTTAGATTACCTACTGAATGAGATCAAACTTTCTCCCATAAGATTTGATCATTTCTAATGGCCACATTACTTGGTGTGATAGATAGTTAATCTTGTGAATATGATTATATTGGCATGTACCTGTCAGTTTAGTTGTATTTTCCTACAGAAGATTAAGAGAGTGGAAACCTGTAATGTGAACTTTTTGGTCCAGCTGGCTGAGTCCCACCGCCCTTCTCTGCTCCCAAAGAAACACACAGACGCTATATTAATTATGGAACGGTTGGCCTTTGGCTAAGGTTTCTTATTCTTAATCATTAATCCATTCCTATAAATCAAAGTATTTCCATGTGGTCTTATCTTACCAGAGAAAAGGTCCAGGCCTCTTACTCCATTGGGGTCTACATCGAGTCTGCCCAGTGTCACCATAGAGAAGACAGCAAATTCCTGTTTGTCCCTGCTTATATTCTGATTCTGCCCAGCTATGTTACTTCCTGTCTATCTGTACAGACCTTCAGACCTCTGTGGTTAGCTAGTGAGTTTCTGCCCAGCTACGTCACTTCCTGCCTGGCCAATCAGTGTTTTGTTCATCAACCAATAAGACAAACATATACACAGAAGAACATTCCCCATTCAGAAACCTACTCTGAATATGGGTGGTACCTTCCCATAGGCTGAAAGGAATAAAATAGGAAAATTAGAGAAAACCTGCCTAGGGTGCAAGAATTCCTCTTTCTGCTTCCTGCCTGCCACAATGTAAATAGTTCTTCTCTGCCACTCATGCCCATTGCCAGCAACTATGTTCTTTCCAAGTGTGACCTGATACCACAAGCTAACATAAATCCTTCCGGCCTTTAATTGTTCTCACAAGTATTTTACCACAGCAACAATAAATGTAATATATATTGGCTAACCTGGCCTCTTCTTCACAACTTATTTAAAATAGTTATTTTTTAAAATAGATACATACCAAAAATGAACTTACTATTCCATGTGTATATACATACATACATACATACATACATACATACATACATACATACATTTGCAATTTCAAGCCAGATTCACATATGCAGAAGAAAAGTCAACAGGTAATGGTATTCAGTTAGTCTGACAACTTTTCATACTTTATTCGTAGTAGAAACACAGCTTTCCCAAAATTATCAGTGGGTTCCTGAATTACAAAGTTTAAAACCTGTAATTTAAAAAAAGACAAAAAAAAAACACATTGCAAGTATTCATAGCAGCTTTATTCACGATAACCACAAAGTAGACACAGGCAAAGTACTGTGATATGTGCTGCAATCTCATGAACCCTGAGAATATTATAGTAAGTCGAAGAAGAGGCAGAAGAGGTCACATATAGTATGGTTCTGTATTAGAGAAGACTTCCCCTCCCCCATTCTTTCTTTTTCATATGGCATACCAAACTCTAAAGAGACACCTCTGAATCCTGCCTCTCCACCACTTGTATGAATTGGCTTGGAATGTGCTTGCTTAGAAAGAAAAGGAAGATGTTATCCCAGGAGACAAGGCCCCAGTTCCAACTTCTAAGAAGCAAGAAGAAGAAAACAATGCTCCAGAGCAAGGGTCCCACTAAAATGGGAATTTCCTGCCTGAGACCTCCTTGTAACTCTTTGGTGTCCCATAAAATCCCTGAACAACTCTAACATGACACTTCCATAAAGGTGGAGATTTGAGATGGAAAACTCTTCTCTTGAATAAAGGTATTTGCCTCCTTTAATTTCTATGTCCCAAGTTTTTGGTCCAGTAGTGAGCAATACAAACATTAAATTTCTAAGTCTCATTTATTATGAATGTCAAAAATACACAAATCCATGGACCCAGAAAACAAACTAATTTTTTCTAGGAACTGTAGGGATACGGAGTCTGGATTTTCATAATAGATGGTAAAAATTTTCTGAAACTGTTACCAATTTTTATTCTTAAACTGGGTCCCTTTTCCCCTTAGAAATGTAACAATATCAAAAGGCCAAGCACCAGCTAAGGAAACTTGATGAAGAATAGAAGGAACTCACAAATGAACTCCTCAAAATGGTAGAGACTAGAGTCTTGCAGATACATGGAAAAAGAAGTGGGTGTGAGGGTAGTCAAGAAAGGAAAGGAAAGCTTATATTTTATATGGGTTTAAACAAGAATTCCTTAGGGATGTGATGTTTGTTCCTTTGATGGCTCTTTCTGGTGACTTCCGTGGCAATTGTCAAGCATCTAGATATTGGATGAAAAAAAAAAAAAAAAACGGTATCATCAAGTATACATACAGGGTTGCAGTGAAATTAGAGACCATCTGTTGATTGCACTGGCAGCCATCTTAGATCTCTGAAGACATCTACAAGCAGGTTATCCTCAAAGATCAACAAGATTAGAGGCAGGCAGAAATTCAGGTAGAAGACCGATGCAGGACAAGATTTGGGCAGAATGAGCAAACTAAATAGAAGTAATGGTTGCACAACACTGCAAATGCACTTGATGCCATTGACCTACACATTTTCAAATGGTTACCCTACTAATTTTTGACACCAGAATTAAAATCCAGAGTCTCAAAACTAAACAAGGAAATAAACACAAAATCAGCAGCCTTTATAAAAGGAAACTATTAGCCCCAGATTATCTATTTGCATTTTAACACTCTGGTCTTTACTGCTACTACTATATTACCCTTGCTGCATGAACTTGAGACTAGAAGATTAATTACCATGTTAAAGTGAATTATTCCAGGTTGAAGAACATACCATTTTAAATGTAAATAACAAGTTCATCAAAGAATATATTCCCCAAACTTTTCTTGATATTACTAAATGGACTAACCTAAAGAAGAAAAAACAAAACAGAACAAAAAGCCAACAACAAGCTTTGTCAACCTGGACAAGTCACTACCTGTTCTGACCCTCAGCTATTTCCTCTCACAAAATGGAAAGGCTAGATGAAAGGATTCTATATCTCTAAAACAACTTCTTAGGAATTAAGGAAAACAACCTGATGATGTGGTTGTTCAGGGTAAGAAATCAGGGACTTTATCAGACTATCCAATTGTCTGGGTCTGGTGGTTTTTAACAAAGGAAGCTCAGACCAAGAACAGTAAGTATAAGAGTTCTGTGCCTCTGTGGGCCAGACTGATAATTAAATGAGTGAGGAAGGCTAGGTGGGGGAATATAGTGAATTAGAACAAATGCCACATGAAATGGAGCAGTCCTCTCCCAACTCCAGCTGGTTGTTGCTATAAAGATGGGTGAGCCTAGTTTGTCAGAATTTAATTTTTTTCAGAAAAAGAAATTCAGATTTTGTTTGTTTTTTTCACTATGTAATACTGGCTGTCCTTGAATGTTCTGTGTAGCTCAGGCTGGCCTTGAACTCATGATCCTCCCACCTCCCCATGCCAAGTTCCAGAAATTCCAATTTGTAAATAAAATCTGTGCATTCTGAACACTTCTGGCTTCTGGTTGGAATGTGAACTTTGTTCTTCTCTACTCTTTGACTTCAGCTAACTGGGGCAGCCAGAAAAACTGAGTGATTACACTGTGCTTAGAGGCTCCAGATGCATATCAAGAAGATAGCTCACTCTTTCAGTTTTTCACAGAGCATTGGATAGACCAAAAAAGAAAAGCATTTCTATTGGGTGGTCCAGGATCATCAGTCTTCAACCTGTCAATCAATCCAATCTCAGAAACTGCAAAAGTGAAAAGACATTATTGGGGGTATTATAAATTTTCCATTCCTGAGATGGTTCAGATAGTTCTGAGGAAGACAGGAAATGTGGGAACTTAATATAGATGAAAGAACAGGGGAGCCTGACCACTAGAACACTGTTTAAAAGTGTGTAAACAAGACAGAAATGTCCATTAAAGAGTGTGATATCACCATGCAGTGGTGTCACATGCCTTTAATCCACATATTAAGGAGGCAGAGGCAGGCAGATCTCAGTGAGTTCAAGGTCAGCCTGGTTTACAAAGCTAGTTCCAGGACAACCAGGGCCACACAGAGAAACCTATCTCGAAAAATAACAACAACAGAAAGAGTGAGCTATCTTCTTGATAGCAATCTGGAGCCCTCTGGACATGGTGTAATCATTCAGTTGTTCTGGTTGTTCCAGTTAGCTAAGTCAAAGAGCAGAGAAGATCAAAGTTCACATTCCAACCAGAAGCCAGAGGTATTTTCTAAATCCTGCTTCCTTAGTCTTCCCAATTCTATTTTGAAAATCTCCTCAAGGGTGCCTAGATCACAATTTTCCTTTCTTTTCACAAACCTCAAATTGGAATATTTAGTAACATTGCTGACAATAATATGATTATGAATACCAAGGTACTTGTGGAACAAAATATAACATAGTTTAACTCAACTAATTCATTCGGTAGTTTATTTCATGTGTATTTATCAATGCTTACTAGAGTACCACACTACCAATTACTGTGGCCACACAGAGAGGAGCAAACACTGATGGTGTTCCTATGCTCAGAGAATTTAGAGCCTTCTGGGGTAGGTGAAATTTGACAAAATAACCATACTAATAGGTGAGTCATTTTAAGCTATGCAAAGTGTTTTCAAGTAATAGTAACCAGTGCTACAGCAACATATAACAAGGGGGTATGAGAATGATCTAATGTAGAGCATCAAGACAGGCTTTCCTAAGCAAATGGTATTGAATCTAAGACTCTAGCCATGAATACAAATGGTGGGGGTTTGTTGTAGGCAGTCTACAGCTGCTGAAGTCCTATTGGAGGAGCTCTTCTGGGTAGATAGGAGGAAGGTCTGGACTGTTGAAGCATGAAAAGCCAAAGGAAGAATGAAGGGAAGGAATAAAGCTGAAGAGGGCAGTGATGGCCTTCAAGGCCTAAGGAACAATTTTTTCTATGCATAGGAAAAGCCTTGAGGCCCTTTAAGAAGAGAGTAGTGTTGACCCTTGGTATCCACGGGTTCTGTTCCGGGTGGTAAAAGCTATAAGCATTTTGAGGTTGAGAGACAAGATGGAAACCCCTCCCCAGTGTTTGCTAGTCCTTGTCACAGTCAGCAAAAGTTCAGGGACAGACAAAGAAAAGCTTTGGAGAAAGTTTTGTTATATGGTGAAAGTCCATGCTGAAGAGGTAAAGCATAGGCTAGCAGTCCTTCGAGGGATGCTGGACAGCATCTTATGGGAAAACTTAATAAAGTGAAGCATTATTTGTGAATTAAAGGGGTGGGAGAGACAGAGAATTCAAGGAGTGGGTTGGGATTTTCCTGGAACAGTGTTTACTCCGGCTTTTCTGTTTGAAATATATCATGGCATCAGATGTACTCTGGGAGCAGTTGATTTGTAAAGCTAATGGTACAAATATGTTATCATAATGAAACAAAGAACAATTAGTGGTCCCCTCAGTCAGCTGTGTTGATCCTAGACAGTCTTGAGTGATTGTGTGTGTGGGGGGGTGTTGTTTCCAGTGTTGGGAATCTAACCCAGAGACTCATGCATGATAGTCAAGCATTCTACCACTAAGCTACATCCCTAACCTCCCACCCACACACTTTTTTAAAATCTTGCCACAGGTTCTTGCTGACTTGCTCAGGCAGGTCTTGAACTTGTGATCCTTGTGCTTCTCAGTGGTTAGGATTACAGGCCTAAGCCATCAAGCATAGATGTAATATTGTTTGTTTACTGTTGGACTAATACCATGGAATTCTATTCTAACACAGCACTTTGGTTGCATCAGCCTTGAGCCACTATGCAGCTTGCTTCTCTTTTCTCCCTATGTCTAGCTAACCTACCTCAGGTTTAGAAGCCCCCCTGCAGAGATACCCAAATCCACTGATGCTGAAGGCCCTTATAGGAAACAGTGCAGTATTTGCATATAACCTATGCACACTCCTCCTTGTAGAGAAGAATTTTTATTTTTCCTTTTTTATTTAAATTATAAATAATCTTATTTTATATTTCAATCCCAGTGCCCTCTCCCTCCCATCTTCACATACCCCCACCAACCCCCCATTCCATCCCCCTTCTGCTCCCCAGGGAGGATGAAACCTTCCATGGGTGATCATCACAGTCAGTCACATCATTTGGGGCAAAGCCTAGCCACCCTCCCCCATGTATCTAGGCTGAGAGAGTATCCCTCTATGAGGAATGGGCTCCTAAAGTCCATTCGTACACTAGGGATAAATAATGGTTCTGCTACCAGAGGCACCATAGACTATCCATCCATGCCTGCTAACTGACACCAATGTTAAGGGGGCCTGGTTCAGTGCTATACTGGTTTCCCAGCTTTCAATCTGGGGAACATGAGCTTCCCCCCATGTTCAAGTCAGCTGTTCCTGTGGGTTTCCCCAGCATGGTCTTGACCCCTTTGATCATCACTCCTTCCTCTCTACAACTGGATTTCAGGAGTTTAGCTCAGTATTTAGCTGTGGGTGTCTGCTTCTGCTTCCATCAGATATTGGATGAAGGCTCTAACATGGCATTTAAGGTAGTCATCAATCTCATTATAAGGGAAGGGCATTACCTTCAATGGAAGGTAGCCTCTCCACTATTGCTTAGATTCTTAGTTGGGGTCATCCTTGTGGATCTCTGGACATTTCCCTAGTGCCAGATTTCTCTTTAAACCTATACTGGCTCCCTCTATTAATGTATCTCTTTTCTTGCTCTCCTCTATACTTCCCCCACTCAATCTTTGTACTCCATCACATCATCCTCCCCCTCCACCCCCCCGTCATCTTCCTACCTCCCTCCCCTCCTCCTGTGCTCCCAATTTGTTCAGGAGCTCTTGTCCCTTTCCCCTTCTCCTGGGGACCATTCATATCTTGAATTTTTCATCATTTCATTCTACTGTTTTTGTTTTTAATTATTTTTAATTACTCATATTTATATATCCACCCCACATTCCCTCGTCCTCCCATCCTCCCATGTTCCCCACCCAACCCACCCCCCAGACTCCTCCCTAGGGATAGTGAGGCCCTCCACCAAGGACCTTCAAAGTCTGTCATATTGTTTGGGGGAGGGTCTAGACCCTCCTTGCTGTATCTGGGCTGCAATAGTATCCCTCCATAGGAAATGGGCTCCCAAAGTCCATTTGTGCTCAAGGATATTGGACTCCCAGCTGGTACCCACATTCAGAGGGCTTGGCTTGGTCCAATGCTGTTTCCCCAGCTATCAGTAGGTCAGGTCCACTGTTTCTGCAGGTCTCTCCATCCCTGTCTTGGCTCCTTTGTTCAACCCTCCTCCCTCTCCACAACTGAATTCCAGTAGTATGGTTCAGTGCTTAGCTGTGGGTGTCTGTTTCTGCTTTGAACAGCAACTGGATGAAGACTCTCCTTCCTCTCCCTGCCCCAGGCTCCAATTTGGTCAGAGGTTCTTGTCCCCATCCCCTTCTTCGAGGGACTATGGAATCTTCTCTTGGGGTCCTCCTTGTTTCTTAGCTCTTCTGGCAGTGTGGATTGTAGAATTATCTGAAAAATAAGACTAATCATTGGAAAGCAGAGGGATAACAGGAAAAGTACAAGAGGAGTCCCAGAGTCTAGAAGAAGTAGAGACTGTAGTTCAGCTGGGACTAGAAGTCTCCCTCACCTCTGGCACATAGAAGCATGGGGGTTAGTAAGCACTTTTGTATTGCAGAAAAAAGACATAAAGCTCCATCAGAAGGAGCCAGCTGGGCAAGCAGGAAGGGATGAAACAATGGCAGTGAAAATGTGCAACTTTTCCTAGAATTTTTGGCACTAAAAGGCAGGAATAGGGCTTTGGGCTTTGGATGGAGTTTGTGACTTAAGGAATGCCTCATTGAACACCATTTCCTTCTCAGTTCTCCCTGACCTCTGAACCATGGCTTGAGTCTGCCTTCCTACCAAAATTCAATCCTTATCAGCACACACACCTACCTCATGCTGAGACTTCTAAAATACAGCATTGTGAAAGCCGAAAACAGTTTCTGTCTGCCTTCCCTCCCATCTCTCTGAGCCTTCCTTTTCTGATTGGTTCTCATATTGATCATCCCTTTCTTTCTAGTCCAGCAGACCTAATGCATGCCGTGAGAAATACATTATTAAAGATAGTTTGGGTTTTATTTATCTGACTTTACATAAAGGATTCAGATTCTTACTAATTCTGCACATGTATTTAGCCTTTCATCTACAAAGCAACACTGGTAATCTTTGAGGTATGTTATAAACTGCAGTTTGAGAGAACCACTTTGACAGAATTTTTCTAAATTTAAATTTCTATTGCAGTCATTTTTGCTCCCAGCCAGACATTTTGTATGTTCTTAACAAAAACAAACAAGCGGGAATATTCCTCTATAGCTTCCCCCTCCCCAGGTACATAAGGTGGGATTCATCCAAAGAAACCTACTTCCCTTTAGGCAATATTTCCATTTCCTACAGGCATTTCAAAAATGACATTAACAATGCCATTTGGTTTCAATATCACTGGGGAAAGGAAACATTTTACTAATGATATTGGTTGTTCAAACAGTAAGAACATACATACATATAGTGTGCATGCATGTGTGTATGTGTGTGTGATTAATTGTTTTAGTTAGCATGCAAAGTAATCTACTGTGGCATTTTCATATGTATATAGCATTATACTTTGCTTCTGTTTGCCTCCTACTTCCTTCCCTTATCCCTTTCTGACTCCCTTACTGGAGTATTAAAGAGCCTCCTTAGATGTCCCCATGCCTTCAGCCTTGAAGTCTCTTGTTGCAAAAAATGGCTTCAACCATGACACTTTCTCCAAAACCTTTCAGTGATTCTCTATTGCCCATCAAATGCACAAAATTTGCTCCCTGAGTTCTGCTTGGGCCCATAGTCTGCCTTTAACCCTACTAGGTATACTCTCCTCTGCACACTGTGCTCTGGCCAAATTCTACTTGTCATTTTTACTTACTTTGTCGTAAAGGGTGCCTCTCCTTGATTTGTTTAAACTGTTCCTTATTACCATCATAACTTTACCCTCATCTCTGCCATTGAAATCTTACCTGTCCTTAGCTTAATGTAGGTGCCACCACTAATTAAATTTCCCTAACCCCTACATGACTCCCCATTCCAAGCTTAAGTACAGATAGTCCTCAACTTAAGTGGTTCAATTTACCACTTGTCGACTTTGCATCGGCACACAATCTATGTGTATTCAGTAGACACTATATATTGAAGTTTTGATTTGGATCTTTTCTTGAGCTAGTCCTATATGGTCTGATCTCTGGGGATGCTGGCTAGAAGCAACAACCACAGTTCCCAGTTGACCCAGAGGTAACAGTCCTGTGTTCTATTATCTTAATTATTTTTCTGTTGCTGTGATGAAATAACCAACTAAATCAACTTACAGAAGGACAGATTTATTTTGGCTCACAGTTTGAGACATCATCCATCATGCCAGGGAAGTCAAGGCAACAGGGGCTGGAAGCAGCTTCTCACATTGTGTTTGCAGTAGAAATAAAAGTAGGGAATGCGTGCTATTGCTCAGCTCCTTATCTCTATTTATACAGAGCAAGATTGCAGCCAGGGGATGGCATCACACATGCCAATGATCACAATCAAGGCAATCCCCTCCATGCATGCCCAGAGGTCTTCTTCCACATAATTCTAGATTCTGTGGGGTTCACAATAAGATTAATCATCTTATCTACATTATGTTGTGTTGTTAGGCCATTAGGGCCCATGGTTTAGACACAGTAGATGTACTTTCAAGTTTGTATTTCTCCGGGATGCCTCTCATTGAATTTGGAAAAGCAACTGTATTCATTCTTCACTGGAGAATCCTATGTGACAATGGGGGTGCGTGATCACAAACACAGGGCAATTGGGAGTTACAGGGCCTTGCTTGCTGTTGTATCTTTTGTATACTTGTCACATTCTGTCTGAGTGTACTGAAATCCTGGAGGACTGAAACATGTCAAGTTTATTTTTAGTTCTACTATGGCACCCAGCCAGGATCTAGCACAGAGCTGGCCCTCATCAAATATGTATTCACGAGTAGATTAACAAAGATCAAGAAAGGGAAAGGGGAGAAAGGAAGGAATGCTAACATCAAGTCACCAAGGCAAGGGACATATAGAAAAATACATCAAAAATCATCACATAGAAATTTGTTCAAACCTACTCATTTCTAAAGCTCTCTCCAGATTCTAGTAGGAAATTTCTTCAAATATTTGCCATTCTTAATATATATATATATATATATATATATATATATATATATCCCTTTTAGGTACATTAATTAAAGGTGATCCTGCCCCTCTGGCTACAGTGAATAGTAAACGACTTAAAGATAAATGATTTTTCTAGATAGAAGATACATGTTTGGAACTGATCTCTGCACCTCTGCCAAGCTCTAGAGAGTCACTTAGTTTAAACTCTTCCTCTTTGTGATCTGAGCAGTTCCTCCAGGCCAGGCTCTAGTGTCCTCTCAGTGGCATCCGGATGTTTTGCAACTGGTTTACCTTCATTTAGTCTCCTTCCCCATTCGACCCATCTTAATATGTTCTCTATCTCCTTCAAAAAGTTTTTTGGTTTTTTTTTTCTGCACAGCCACTGGAATGTCAAAAATGACAAGTATTCACAAAGACAGGGTGCTAATGCAGCTATCAGCCATTAATGGTGTGGGTAGAACCTATACAACTACTTTGGGCAACTATTTGATGGTAGCTACTAAACAAAAACACATACCTACCATATGATTCCATTATCCCACTCCTAACTATGTATCCAGGAGAAGTATGTGCGTATGTTAACCAAAATGCATGTAAAAAAAATCATAGTCATAGTAGAACCTGGGGGTGATGTTCAATGGTAGATCACTAGTCTAGTGTGCATGAGGCCCAGAATTCATTCCCAGCATCCACAAAAAATGAGCATGTGGGGAAGGTGAAAGAATGTTCTCAAGTGTCTTCTTCATAATAGCACACAACTGGAAACATCAACAGGAGAATGGATAAACAAATTGTGGTACATTCGTTCAATCAAACGTTACTCAGCAAGGAGAAGGAACAAATGTTATATGGAGAGGGTAATAAGGGGACAATTTGGAGGTGAAAATGCTCAAAATATGTTGTATGAAATTCTTAAATAAAAAATAAAATATTTCAATTTTAAATAAACATCAGCAGGTGTAGTGTAGAAAGGCCCCTGTTACAGTCTTCAAATCACCAGATCTGTATTTGAAAGAAACAAATAGAGATCATTTGTATTATACATATTCCTTTTATTTACATTTTTTTTTTTGGTTTTACGAGACAGGGTTTCTCTGTGTAGCTTTGGAGCCTATCATGGCGCTCTCTCTAGAGACAAGGCTGGCCTCGAACTCACAGAGATCCGCCTGCCTCTGCCCGCCGAGTGCTGGGATTAAAGGCGTGTGCCACCAACGCCCGGCATTACATGTTTATTTATAAAAAACAAATGTTGTCCCTGTGGGTGAGGTAACTCAGTCACTTTCTTCACTTGCTTCAGAAATACCCAGTGGGGATCCACTTAGACATTTTTTATGTACTGCTTGTGCCTAAAAGTTTTGTAGGGTCCATTGGTCGAGAAATCAAAACTAAGACCATAGGAGGAGATAGCTTCGTGAATTGGTGAGGAAACATTAGGAAAGAAGTGTTCAGGAAAAAGGAAGGAAAGAGAAAGGAAGAGAGTAAGACAAAAGCAGTCGGGCTGGAAAATGGAAAGTAGCTGTGCTGGCTAGTTTATGTCTTGACTCAGGCGAGAGTCATCTGAGAAGAGAAAAGCTCAGCTGAGAACATTCTCCAATGGACTGGCCATGGAATATTTTCTTCATCGAGGATTGATGTGGGAGGGCCCAGTTCACTGTGGGATGTGCCACACCAGTCTCGTGGGCCTGGTTGCTATACGAAGGTGGACTGAGGAAGTCAAGAGGCGCAAGGCAGTAAGCAACACTCCTCCATGGATTCTGGGTCACCTCCTGCCTCCAGGGTCCTGCCTTCTTTGAGTTCATGCCCTGATTTCCCCCAGTGATGTATGGAAAGTGTAATCAAAATAAGTCTTTCCCTTTGCAAGTCTCTTTTGGTATGGGGTATTATCACAGCAATAAAAACCATAACTAAGATGGTAGCCCAGTGGTAGAGGGCTTGCCTGGCAAAACCAGGATCCCGGGTTCCGTTCCTAGCACCACAAAGGCAAAAACAAAAACTTTGAAATGCAGCAATGATGGAGTCTACCATGCGCACCCAGTGCTCACAGCTTCATCCATGTGAGACTTTCCGCTTGATGATAGTTTTCAGTGCCAGCGGTCTTCGCATGGACACCACACTGTGCTCTTCGCAGGGCCACCACACAGCAGTCTTTGAACGGCCACCACACAGCAGGTCTTCGCACAGCCACCAAACAGTGTTCTTCGCACAGCTACCAAACAGCAGTCTTTGCACGACCACCACACAGTGTTCTTCGCTCGGCCACCACACAGCGCTCTGAACAGCCTGGCTCCTGAGAGTGCTTTCTTTGTTACTTTAAAAATTCTGGTAGCTGATGAACTCAAACCTCCATACTAGTTTGTAGCAGCAGTGGCCTTTGCAGGGACTTTTCTGATTTCACTACCCATTGTAAAAGACTCGGGAGATGAAAGGTTATACAAAGGTTAAGTATTATTGCTTTAAATACCCTGGGAAAATGTCTTATTTAAGACATTTATCACAAAAGAAAGGCTGCAAACCAGAAAAGCAGGCAGGTTATAAAGAGGAAAAACACATCTTTACTGGAAAAACAATGTGACCTTTCCTTTGTCCAAAATGACTTCGGGAAATCAGTATAATCTGGCAGGTGAACTTTCTAACAGTAATAAAGGAATCAATTTATGCTCTAAGATATTGCAAAAGTTGCTGGTGAAATCAGAAAGCCCTCTAGGAGTGGAATAATTTCCTCAATCCTTTGTGTTAGTCGATCAAGGAAACCCTAAAGTGAGGAGTCATTTTCTCCTGAGAAAATCCACCCTTGGAAGTTCTGTAAGAAATGCCATAGAGCCCATTATCAGTGAAACCCTTCCCTATCCTGCCATTGACGTCATCTTACCATAAGTGTTTTTGCACATTGCTGGGGACCAGTATCATATAATCTAATGCCAGATGCAGTTTTGTTCTCATTAAGATTAGTTTTCCCACAAATGGAGGAATATCTATAATGTAGCATACCACTTTTTTTTGAGACAAAGTCTCTGTAAGTCTCTTGGGCTGGCCCAGAACTCACTATACAAGTCAGGTTGCCATCAAAATCTTGATCCTCAAGGCCCCCACCTCCCTGGTGCCAAGATTGCAGGCATGTGTCAATGTGCCCAGCTTCTCTATTAGAATTTGATTTGACTTTCCTAGTGTGAAGATTTGGCAGCCAAAGCTAAAAGGAAAACATTGTCCACCAAGTCCCTGATACCTTCCCACTCACTGTTCCTCCACCCTTAGAATCTACCCATTGTCTTCATGGTACCACAGTAGCATCTGGATTTTAGGGAATGCTACAGGCAAAAGGACACCTGTATCATGCTAGGCAGAATAAGAGACACATGGCCAAACCTAGCTACAAGGAAGCTAAAATCACATTCATTATTCCAAAACATACCTGCCTAGTTAAAAATCCTAACACTATTTAAAAATGTAAGCTTCTCAAAGGCAATAATCCTGTGTCTTTGTTGTTCTTTACCTTAGTACAAATTTAATAAATCTCTGAGATTGTATTTTCAGATAAGGGGTCATTTTCAAGCTGTCCTTGATCCATGGACAAAACTTGGTCCTGCCACAAATCTTCCCCATCTTGATGCATCCCATGAACAATGAACAAAAAATGCCATTTTCTTTCCTTAAAGTTGTTCTTCTGGTATTTGGTTACATGCATGAGAAGTGTACCTAGTACATAGCCTATCAAACTATAAATACATCATTGCTTTATGCGTTGATGGGGTCAGAGCTCTCATGACACACTCAATTTCCATAAGTCCCACCTCTGAATATTAGTGCAATACTGAGAGCTGATTGATCAACACCATCACACTTGATGTCCTAACAGTGGCTGTTAGTGAAGTGACAGGAGGAGAAGGCAGGGAGAAAGGCATGTACAAAATTCTTACATTAGAAAAGAACCTGCTATGTTTGGAGAACTAAAGGAGAACCATCATCTTAGTTGGGTTTTATTGCTGTGAAGTGACACCATGACAATGGCAAATCTTATAAAGGAAAATATTTAACTGGGACTGGTTTACAGTTCAGAGGTTTTGTCCATTATCATCATGACAGGAAGCACTACTGTGTGCAGACAGACATGGTGCTGGAGAAGGAGCTGAGACTTCTACATCTTGATCTGCAGACATCAGAAAGAGAATGTCACACTAGACTTGGCTTGAGTATTTGAGACTTCAAAGCCCACCCCCAGGAACCCGCTTCCTCCAACAAGGCCATACCTCCTAATAGTGCCACTCCATGTGAGCCTATGGCGCCATTTTCATTCAAACTATCACAACGTTGTATGTAGAATTTTGCCCCCAAATATAATTATCTCAATATTCTTCCTTGATTCATTTTGTGTATTACTTTTTCCACATACACAAAGAATCAACCAAAAAGCTTTATTAATAGACATGTAAAATATTCATTAAGATTACTTCTCTTAAAATGTACCACACTCAGGGCTAGAGAGAGTTCAGCAGTTAAGACCACCAACTGCTCTTCCAGGAGACCCAGTTTCAATTCCTAACACCCATATGGTGGCTCACAACTGTCTGTGACTCCAGTCCCAGGGACTCTGGTGCCCTCTTCTGACTTACAGACACTAGGAATACATGTGGTACACAGACATGCATGCAGGCAAAACACCCATACACATAAAATAAAAATATTAAAATTAAGATGTGCCATACTCTTCCAGAAGCTACGAAACTGACAAGGACAGGATGCTTCAAGAAAGCATCAAAAACATCCAAATTGAATAGGGATCAGCCCTGAGCAGGTGGGTCCTGATGACTGTATATAAGGGAAAGAACTATTTGTTAGTGGGTCCAAACTGTAACCAAGTCAGTCCAGGGACATTAAAGAGAGATGGAGCAATGCTAGTTCCTGGAGTGAATCGTATACTGAGATGGTGCTGGGACTGGAACAATGAAAGAATTATAAATCTAAAACCAAGATTCATTAAAGGTAGCTCTATATTCATTATCACATGCCCCATTGAGTGTTGGGGGTCTTTTTTCTTAGTTATTCTGTTCTGTTTTGTTTTGTTTTTCAGACAGGGTCTCTTGTAGTTCAGGGTAGTCTCAAACTTGCTATGTAGTTGTGGGTGGCCTTGAACTCCTGATCCTCCTGTCACTACCTCCTAAGTGCTCACATTACAAGCATGCAACAACACACCCAGCTGTTTCTTCAGTTCTTAAATGTAGTTTATTCTGTGCCTCTTCTGATGAATGAAAGATGGAAGAAATGATCATGAGCTAACTCTAAGCCCACATTTCTAGAAAATCAGCTGCTTCTAACCTGGCCTGTCGGAACCCTGAACTACTAGTCAAAAGTTCAACTACACTGCTGAAAGGCTGAGGGGTTGAAACTATATATGAATGACTTCCATCAGAGTAAAACACACGTGACTGACTGATCACTTCTTGACTGTGATATTCCACTTACTGAATACCTCCAGTTGACTGCATAGAACAGAGGAACTGGTCAGGATAAGCCTGCACCAGATTTGTGACCCACAAGATACAATACATTTGTTAATGTACAGCACTATGTTTCAGAATTATTTGTTATGTACCAATACATAGTAAACACTGGTGTAAGAGAATTTGGGCTTATGGACTTTTTGAGGTAATAAGACCATGAGAAGTTTGGGATTTCTGAGCCCCTGTGGCCCTTATTTCTCTTTCTTGAGTATGTACTGCTGAAGCAATACCCTCCATTTAGAAAAATCTAGGATTCCAGAGAAGCTAATTAGATAGTAAAAATACAGCACAACTGACTGGGTATTTGCTTTGTGAATTGGAACCAAATGACCTTCTGTAACTGTCCAGCCCACTTACACAGGAAGAAAAGGCTGCCCTCAAATCACTGCTGTTGTATTTCCCCTTGAGCTGAATGCCCTTTGAGATGGAAAATGAATTTAATAGGGTTAAGACGCAAGCAGCCACAATACCAAATACCATTTGATTTAAAAACAAACCCATTTATAAAATAGTGGCTGCCTATTTTTTTGGAAGCAAAAGTTGAAAAACACCATAATCATATTTTTCCTAATCAGGCCAGTCTTTCAGGTCCTCTATATCTGCTTCCATTTATAAACACTTGGAATTTGCCCAAGTTATTAATTATTCTTGGCAACTGGGTCAGGAGTGGCAAGAATAATCACAAAGAAGTCTCAGGCTTCAAATAAACGTGTAGTTTAAAACCAAATATCAGAAATGCCTGAAGAGAATTACACTGCCTGACTCTGCCAGAATACTTAAAAACAATGGAATTCCAGGGGCCTGACAAGAATACAAAGGCATATAAGTATGCAACGGAAGATACAAACACCTAATAGAAAGAGGTCAGACAGAATTTGGAGACTTAAGGGCCTCTAATGTTGCCAATTAGTATCTTTAAATAAACCTAATCTCTCTGGTCTGTCTCTTATGTCTGGTGACTGTGAAGAAAAATCTTAGAAGCTCATGAGGTTGCTATGAATATCTATGTAGTAATTAATGTAAAACAACACATATACACATAGAGTTAAAAATGTCCTGCAAGTGTAAAATAGTAATATAAGAAACTAAATTTTATTTCTCTCTAAGGAATAAAAGAACAGCTATGTGCAGCCCATGTGTTGAGATTGGCTAATACAACCCATTTATTTTGGAAATGACAAAAATCATGTCTAGAGGAGTTCAATGACTTGTGAAGACTGCAGATCTGTCACCTGGAAACGTATTCTCCTTCCACCCAGCCTAATGTTCTCTTGGGCCCCTTACTTGTCCTTGAATACGTCTGAAAGTCGTAGGTAATGTCTAAAATGATTATTAGCATGTGTACAGCTCTCAAGGCTTTCACTGGTTAATAAGAGGTCACAAGCCAGTCCCCACCCCTTGTGATCTGTCTACCAACTACTGCTAAGTCGTGTAGCTGGAGTCTGAAATGTCCCTCTCAGGCTCCTTTTGATTGCTTGTTCTCCAGCTGATGGTGCTGTTTTGGGAAACTGCAGAGTCTATAGGAGTAGGTCACTAGGAGTGTGTCTTTGAAAGTTATAGCCTGGTCCCTCATTCATGTCTCTCTCTACTTCCTGATCCTCCATATCTTGAACAGTCTCTACCTCATGCTCTTGCCATGATGGATGGGGACATTCTGCCATGTCATCCCTACTTTGATGGATCAAAACTCTTTGAAACCATGAACCAAAAATAGCTTTCCTCTCCTAACTTGTTCATGTCAGACACTTTGTCAAAGAAGCATCAAAGTGATTAATGAACTAAGTTCACTTCTTAAACTTCTCTGAGCCCTAGTCCTTCCTCTCTGTTCCCAGCTAGGTCCCCAAACCAAGCTTGCAGGTGGTCCTCCTAACTTCCACTCTTGGTCAGTCTCATCTATTATTCTTGCATCAAGCACAAATGACTTCTTCAAAATGCAAATTTACTTGCATCAGCCTATTTAATCTTTCAAAGTTTTCCCATAAAAAGTAAATTTTACCATGGCCCATCAGGCCATCCAGAAGCTGGAGCCTACAAATCTGTTTAGCTCCATTGCTCTCTATTTCCTCCTAGTGCAGGGTTATGATTGATAGCCTCAAGGTGGGCTCATATACTATCCCATTCTCCTGTCATGCTTATGCTCTCCCTAATTGCCTTCATTTCCCTGATACATCCACCCACCAATCCAAATCAACTCTAGTGTCCCCTCTTCTAGAAAATTTTTCTGTTACAATATAGACGAAAACAGGACTCTTTTTTTGCATTTTCTTTATTACTTTTTATTGGGGGTTGTGCATGCATGTGTGTGTGTGTGTGTGTGTGTGTGTGTGTGTGTGTGTGTGTGTGTGTGTCTGTGTTTAAATGGGTGGAGAGGGTTCTGTAAGTACATGTGAAATCCAGAAAAACCTCTGAAAGGCTATCTTCCTTCTTTGAGACAGGCACTCTCACTGGCCTGGAGCTACCAATTCAGCTAGACTGGATGGCCAGTGTGCCTCAGAACTCCATCTGCCACTTCTTTCCTGGTACTAGGATTACAAGCCTTAGACATTTATGCATGCAATTACTTGATCAATGCCAGTTCCCCACTCTCACAGACTGTAAGGCCCATGAGGCAGTACCCTGTATCTTTTGTTCATTGCTTTCTCAGTGTTTAGTGCCTGGAATTCAGTAGGTACCCTCTAACTGCTTTTTGAAAGAGTAATGAAGAAAGAAGTCTATGTCAAGACAGTAATATAGCCTGAATCTTTTTATATATCTTCTAAAAAATAAAAATGGAAAAAGGGAAATGACCTAAATGTAGAGGGACAATATATTACTTTTATAAGTAATTTTCAAGTTCTATTGATTCACAAATGTGGTAGATAAGAGATCTAATTTCTAGAAGCAGTCCCCAATTTCAGAACATTTCCCTATCTAAAGATCTTCCCTTATATGTCAAGAAAAAGACAATTCTTCAGACTTCTCCCCATCTTCTGAGTCCAAGGGTAATTCCAAATATATAGCTGACATGGGTGTACAAAATTTAAAAATAATAAAAATAATGCTAAAAATAAATTTCAAAATTAAAACATAAAAGTTATTTTTGACTTAAAAAAACAATACAGAAGATCAAATCTCTCTCAGTCTATACAGAGAAAATTCACAATCTTTCTTTTCTAAGAGCAGAGGCATGAGGAACAAGCATAATAAGTTACCAATATTCCAATAATGTCTAAACATGAGCTAGACACTGTGCAAGTATTATATCAACTAACTTCACAGTCATGTTATTAGTTTGGGTACTGTCAATTTAACATGTGAAGTAAGAAAATAGCTAATTGAGGGTCGCATCACTATAAATCAGTACAGCTGGAATTCAAACTTGGAGCCCTTTTCTACATAGAACTCTTCTCACTATTATCCAATTATGTTCATTTTCTTTCCCTAAAACTATCTTTCCAAGCTAATTTCTGAGCATCTGCAGGAAGTATACTGAAGATAAAATCCCCCCGTACCTTTACCTCCTTTTACTCTGGGTACTGTGTTTTTTAATCCCTCACTAATGTTTTGAGGCATCAACACAGACACACACTCACTTGCACTTCACTCCCCTAAACCTAGCATGCTCAGCCCTTTGTTTCTGTTTTGTTGTTGTTTGTTTGTTTGTTTGTTTGTTTGAGATAGGATCCTACCTATAGTCTAGGCTAGCCTCAAACTTCCCTTCTTCCTTCTTCCTTCTTCCTTCTTCCTTCTTCCACCTTGATGTATTGGGATTACAAGAGTGTATCTCCCTGCCTGGCTGTTAGCGATTTTGAGAGTGAGGACCATGACTCATGTGGCTTTAGAACTCAGTGCTGAGGGAAATCACTGACACTTCATAAATCTTTGTTTAACTAACTGGATAAATATAGACTGCTGCAGAGATTACTAAGATCTAATTGAAAAGGAAAAAAAAAACGCATGTCAGAAACAATAATAAAAGAGAGTAAAGAAAGTATCAGAGTCAAAAAGCCCAAAAAATTGCTTCATGGAATTAAAAGCACTGGTTGGGGCTTTAAAGATTAGATGGGATTCCAATAAACTAAGAATAGGTCCACAGAGAGTATTCTAGGTAGAAGAAATAACACAAGCAGTGACACAGAAAAAAGAAAGTCTAGAAGATGGTTGGTGGTGGCACACACCTTTAATCTCAGCACTCAAGAGGCAAAGGCAGACGGATCTCTGTGAGCTCGAGGCCAGGTTGATCTATGCTGTTAGTTACAGGATAGCCAAAGCTACACAAATAATAATAAACCCTGTCTCAAAAAAGGAAAGGAAGGGGGGGAGAGAGGAAGGAGAAAGAAAGAAAGAGAGAGAGAGAGAGAGAGAGAGAGAGAGAGAGAGAGAGAAAGAAAGAAAGAAAGAAAGAAAGAAAGAAAGAAAGAAAGAGAAGTATAAAAAAGTCTAAAATTTATCCAACATAAGTTCATTTGGATGAAGCATAGGGCATAAAAGAAGAAGAAGGAATCTTAGAAAATGGATTAAGGAAGGCAATGGGCCATAGGAAGAGTGAGATTCTAGGAATGGCTTATTTGGGAATCATGTAGAAGATGGAATGAGAAGTACAGTGACTTTGGAACAATTCCTAGAGAGATAGAAGGGATAGTCCTCATGGTTCTAAGATCAGAAAAAGAAATGTGTTCTTAGCTCTATTGGTAGTGAGAAGGACTCAGAAACTGGAACTTAATGCCACATCACCTGTTACCCCCAAAGACATACCAAATAGAAACAGTCAAGAATCAAGAAAGACACTGGTTCTACTAAATATGCTAGTGTTTTCATTTTTATCTAACCCAACAGGTCTCTCCCTTTCTTAGTATTTATAAATTGAATGAAGAGAATGTTCCGGCATGCTAATTCCTCTGGGATTAGCCCTCAGCAGATGGTAGGGGAAAGATACAACAATAACACCTCAGCTTTGTTTGTGGGTAACTCTGAGGTATGGTCCAACTCCCAGGGGTCCATAATGAGATTGACCCCAGTTATCCACAATAGACACTTGTTTCATTCTGCAACCCAAATTGGCTGTCTTCCTGTCCTGTGTCACTTCCCTAAGCTATCTACAGCTGTTCCCTAGGATAACTTCCTAAGTTAATGGTCTTCCTTGAAAAACAATGTGAAAATCATATTCTAGGCAAACCCAAACTGCCTCTTTAGTGAATAGTGCTGGAGCCATGTACCATAGACCGGGGAGCTAAAACAACCATCCTGTGTTCCTCATAGTGCTGCTGGCAGATAAGAGGTCTCCTATCCGTGTCAGCAGACTCAGTGTCTGATGAAGCTTCTCTTCCTCGCTTACAGAAGGCTGCATTCTCATATCCTCTCACAGCAAAGAAAAAAACTCATCTGTACCACAATTATTCTTTTTTATGTATTTTTACATTTTAATAGAAATCATATTATAGTTTCCAAATCTCTTGTTTTATTAAGACAGTTCATTTGAAATACACTCCATGTCCTTAAACTGTATAAATGAGGACTTTTTGAGTTGCACAATCATCATATCAGACATTTTCATCATAATCTGCCTCTAAAAAAACAAAAGCAAAAACAAAAAATTCTATCTGTACCAATAACAGTCATTCTATGTTCCAACCTGACTCTCGAACCCATGGAGCCACCAGTCATCTTTCTATCTCTAGAGAAATGCACAGCCCCATCATTTCATACAAATGGAGCCATACATCTGTGGTATTTTGGGTATCGCTTCTTTCACCTGACAGACATTTTATAGATCTCCACACTGAGCCTGCTATGATATTCCATCATATAGAAGTTTCACTTTTCACTTCTTTAAAACTGTTTATTTATTTATTCATTTACCAATGGATCTTTAGCTGGTTTCCACTTTGAACTAATCATGATCAATTTTGCTATATATTCATAACTTATTCACATTCATATTAAGGGCTGTGATTTATAGGCTATACGGTAACTCTGTATTTAATTTTTGAGAGCTTGCTGGACTGTTTTTCAAACAAACAGCTCCATTTTCTAGTCCCATTTGAATTATCCACATCCTCACTAGCATTTTTGCCAGTAGTTTTTTGTTGTTGTTGTTGCATTTGGCTCTTGATTTGTTGCAAAAATCTGCTTACAAAAGCTTTTGGTCCCAATGCCCTATAAAAGCAGGATATATTCCTGTTTCCAGTCTCTGTCCCTGGCCTTCACTTAGGCCAAGGAACACAGTTCCTTTGACACTTTATCTTACATTCTACCCAACTCCTTACAGATCACACAAGATGGGGAAAAGCATTTGACAACAAATTCATTCAACTAGGAGCAAATACCCAGAATACATAGGAAATTAAGAACTCAACAGCAAAAGAGTAATAATAATAACAACACTAATAGGGTTTAAAGTGGGCAAATTATCTGAATATGCATTTCTCAAAAAGAAGACATACAAAGATGGAAAAATATGTGAAAAATAGTTCAGTAATCATCAAGGTGAGGCATAATGAAATTCAAAATAGAGACCATCTCATCTATGTTAGAATGGTATAGTGATACATTATTTATGATTTATTAAAGCTTGCCTGAGGATTCAGAAAGCAAAGTCAGCCACAAGCTATACAAGCTGAGCAGTGGTGGTACACACTTTTAGTCCTAGGACTCAGGATTAAGAGATAGACGGATCTCTCTGAGTTCAAGGCCACCCAGTTCTACACAAGAGGGAATCAGTCTAAAAGAGAATTATAGATCACACCTCTAATCCCAGGACACATGAGAGGTACATAAGTTGGTACCAGGAGTCAGCATGAGGGATTCATTCTCCAGCCACACTGAGGAGAGGTTACAGTCTGAGTCTTGGTGAGAGCTCATGCGTGGATCAGCCCACTCAACCTGAGCTTGAGTTGAGAGCCAGTGAGAGCTAGCTGCTTCCCTGATCTTCAGCTTGAACCCCAATATCAGTCTCTTGGGTTTTATTTATTTGTGTTACATTACGGCTAAAAATTAAAAAGACAAAAACATTTGCTAGTGAGGATGCGGGAAACAGGAGAAATCATTGTCTAGTGATATAAATTACTATAGTCACTAAAGAAAATACTACAGAAATTACTCAAAAAACACTAAAGTTGATTCAATATAGATCCATGTAACACAAATGATAAAAACACAAAGGCAGATATTGGGATTCAAGCTGAAGATCAGAAAAGCAGCCAGTCAGTAGCTCTTACCTCTACCAAGGCAAAATTGAGAACCTGTCTTCTCTGTAAGTGGAAACTAAATCTCACAGGAGACCCTTGCTTTATCCTTATATACCTCTCTAGTGCTGGGATTAAAGGCATGAGCTCTATTATTCTTTTAGACTGATTCACTCTTATGTAGGTTAGGATGGCCTTGAACTCACAGAGATCCATCTGCTTCTGTCTCCTGAATCCTGGGATTAAAAATATGTGTGCCACTGCCTGGCATCTATGGCTAACTAGTATGGCTAGCATTGCATTCTGATCCCCAAGCAAGCTTTATTAAATAATACATCACCACAGATCCATCAATGTCACACCATTTCCTCAAAGGATATGAAGTCAACATATCAAAGATCTAGTCCGCAACAGACATGAGCAAGAGCAGATATCAGTTTGATATGCTATATGGAATGCTATTTATAATAAAAAGGTTTTGTCCATTCCATTCTGTGTTACTGACACATGTGTGACTGATACATGCTAAGCACATGATCCCAAGGGACTTATACATGCTAAGCAGTGATCCTCAGGTGTGTGGCCAAGATATGGGATTAATTGAGGTGTCTGTTGATGGACTTTTGAAATATGGTATATGTACAATGGAATAATTTCAGCCACAAAAAGAAAAATGATATTATTTGTGGCAAACATAGATGGAAGTCATAATGCTAAGCAAAACAAGTCAGACATAGAAATATAAATGCCACATTTTACTCATCTGTGAAATCTAAAATCTCTCAAATCATAGAACAAATGAGCAGAGTAGTAACTACAAAAGGGACAGGGAGAGGATGGGAACAGGCTGCTAATTCAGCACAAAGTTAGCCGCAGCTAGAGAGGAGGCAATGCTGGTGTTATTTTACACAAGGGTTATCACTGTTGGCAAGATAGTGTTACTTTATATCCATGACACCTACAGGAATAATTCCAAATGTTTTTATTTCTTAACATTTCTGAAGCATTTGATAGACATGTAAGTAAACCAAGAATTGATTATTATGTAATGTGTGATCTGTGACTTTACCAGGACACCACACTATACCCTGTAAAATGCACTATTGTTATCTGCTAACAGTTATTTTTTCATTGAAATTTTGCTACCCACCTGTAGCATTTTCTTTTTATTTTTATCATTTAAATTTTTATTTTAAATATATTTTGACCATATTCTATGCCCCTTGTTCATCCAGATCCTCTCCTCTCCTCCTCCTTACCTAACTTTCTTTTCAAAGAGCAAACAAAAACCTAGAGAACAATACAATATCACCCAAAAAGAGAACAAACACAAAACAACCCACCAAGCTATAACCAAATAAAAGCACTGCCATGTGTGTGCGCACACGTGCACGCGTGCGCGCGTGCGCGTACACACACACACACACACACACACACACACACACACACACACACACATACACACACACAGAGTTCATTACTTGTTGGTATAAAAGACAATTCCATTGCTAACTTTTACCCTGGTTGTTAAGTATATCATTCATTCATTCATTCAATTTTTAAAACATAACAAAATAAACTATAAAAAGATAAAATGGAAACTATAACATCAAAGTCAGGTGAGACAGACCAACAGAAGGAAAAGAGAATACACACGAATCAGAGGACCACTGGCTTGCACATTCAGAATTCCATAAAAACATTAAACTAGAATCCATAATAAAAGTGCAGAGAACCTGGTCCAGACCTATGCAGGCCTTGTGATTGCTGCTTCAGTCTCCATGAGTTCATATAAGCTTTGATCATGTTTACAAAGAAGGCCTTGTTCTCCTGGTGTCATCCAACCTCCCTGTCCCTTACACTCCACCTCCTCTTCCATGGGATTTCCTGACCCCCGAGGGGAGGGATTTGATGTAGACAACCTGTTTAGAGCTGAGTGTTCTAAGATCTCTCTCTCCCTGTACAATGTCTGGATGTGGGTCTCTGTATTTGTTCCCATTTGCTGCAAGAGGAAGCTTCTCTGATGATGGCTGGTCAAAGCAATGATGGTTGAGTATAGCAGACTATCATTAGGAGTCATTTTATCACTATATTTTTTCATTTTTATTTAGTTTTAATAATTAATTTTCTCTGTGCAAGAGTCAGAGACAGTCCATAATCCCTGTGGTAGGAGTCACACAAGAAGACCAAGTTATGCAACTGTAACATGTGTGCATAGGGCCTAGGTCAGTCCTATGCAGGCTCCCTGCTTAGTGGTTCAGTCTCTGTGAGCGCCTATGAGCCCAGATTAGTTGAGTCTGTGGTTTTCTTGTGGTGTCCTTGGCCCCTCTGGCTCCCACAATCCTTCCTCCCTCTCTTTCATAGGATTCCCAAAGGCCCACCTAAGTAAGGTTTGGCTGTGGGTCTCTGCATTTGTTTCCATCTGTTGCTGAAAGAAGCCTCTCTGACAGCATTTTTTCCATTTTTTAACATAAATATTATTTGGCTTTGCTTTAGGTCCCTGGGCTATCCAGTCTCAGGTTCTTAGTTACCCAAGCAGAATTGTAATGGGGGATGTCTTCTGTATATATGTTTCTTTTATTGGTTGATGAATAAAACACTGATTGGCCACTAGCCAGGTAGGAAGTATAGGTGGAGGTACAAGAGAATTCTGAGGAGATGACAGAGAGAGAGGTGGCCACAGAGAGAGATGCCATGTAGCTATCCGGAAGATAGGACATGCCAGGTGTTCTCTGCTAAGTTAAGGCCATGTAGAAATATAGAGATTAATATTTATGGGTTAATAATTAAGAGAGAGCTAGCCAGTAACCTGAGCCATTGGCCAAACAGTTTATAATTAATGTAAGCATCAGTGTGTTTGTTTGGAAGGGCAGTGGGACTAGGCTGGACAGAAACTCCATCTACCATATTGGGTATGAGTTCCATCTCGTAGAGTGAGCCTTAAGTCAGATATGTTATTGGTTGGTTATTCATACAAGTTTTGTGCCACCTTTTTTCTAGCATATCTTACAAGCAGGACACCACTGTAGATAAAGGATTTATGGCTGGCTTCGTATTTACACTTATCTTTTGATGGTATACAGAGTACCTTACTGTATTAAAGATACTGGAACATAGGAGTGAAGGTTCTATGTAGGCACCAGCTCAATTTCTCCATTTACAATGAGTTGTATAAGTGTTGTCTTCAGCAATAGGGCCTTGCTGTGCGTTTGTGGAGGAGAAACCTATATTCTTGGCAACAGCCTAAGTTGTTTGGAGATTTCTGTGATGTCCCTTTGGAAAACTCATTTAGATGTACCCCCCCCCCCAAACCTGGTACTTCAGTTGGTAACAAAAGATGCCCAGTTGGGGCTCTGTCTCCCCCCATTATTTGGTGATTTCAGTTAGATCATATATATATGTATATATTTAATATATATACATATGTATATATTTAAGTTTGTACTGTATTCAGTTTTAATATTAATCCTTAAATGGTTCTTAATTTTAGCTGTCTCTCCCTGTGTTCCTTTATCATCTCCCTCTTCCCTTCCCTCCACACTTGATCCTCCCATTCCAGCCTCCCTCCATCCATTCATAACTATCTATTTTCTTTCCTAGGGAGTTCCATCTGTGCCACTCCCACTCCAGGCACCTACTCCAGGCCTAACCTCTGTGGCTCTATAAATTGTATGTATCTTTGTCATCACTGATGTAACAGATAATATCCACATATAAGCAAACACATATCATATTTGTCTTTCTGAGTATGAACTACTTCACTCAGGATAATTTTTTCTAGTTATACATATTTGCTGGCAAATTCCGTGATTTTGTTCTTTTTAACAGTTGAGTAATACTCCACTATGTAAATGTACCATATTTTCTTTATGCATACTTCTATTGAGGGACATCTAGTTTGTTTCCAATTTCTAGCTATTGTCTGGACTCATATGTGGAAATCCATTCCATCCTGCCATGAGTTCAGAGAGTTCAAATCACTCTTATTGTTTCTAAGACAGGATGCCCTGGCCTCAGTGGTGAATGGCTCCTATCTAAATAACAATAGACTTGGGTCCCAGAGGGTTTACTCTACCCTGAAGGCTAGGTGTTACATGAAGCTATGAAATGACTGATCTAAAGAAAGAAATTAAAGAAGATACCAGAAAATGGAAAGACCGCCCATGCTCTTTAGGATAGGTAGGATCAACATAGTAAAAATGGCAATCTTGCCAAAAGCAATCTACAGATTCAATGCAATTCCCATCAAAATCCCAACACAATTCTTCACAGACCTTGAAAGAACAATTCTCAACTTTATATGGAGAAACAAAAGACCCCGGATTGTCAAAACAACCCTGTACGATAGAGGAACTTCTGGAGGCATCACCATCCATGACTTCAAGCTCTATTACAGAGCTATAGTCCTGAAAACAGCTTGGTATTGGCACAAAAATAGACAGATGGACCAATGGAATAGAGTTGAAAACCCTGATATTAACCCACACACCTATGAATACCTGATTTTTGATAAACAATCCAAATTTATACGATGGAACAAAGAGAACATCTTCAACAAATGGTGCTGGCATAACTGGTTGCTGACATGTAGAAAACTGCAGTTAGACCCAAGCCTTTTGCTCTGCACAAAACTTAAGTCAAAATGGATCAAAGATCTCAACATAAATCCAGCTACACTGAACCTATTAGAAGACAAAGTGGGAAATACCCTTGAATTAATCAGTACAGGAGACTGCTTCCTGAGCATTACACCATTAGCACAGACACTGAGATCAACAGTTGATAAATGGGACCTCCTGAAACTGAGAAGCTTCTGTAAGGCAAAGGACACAGTCAGCAAGACAAAATGGCAGCAGACAGACTGGGAAAAGATATTCACCAACCCCACATCTGACAGAGGGCTGATCTCCAAAATATACAAAGAACTCAAGAAGCTAGTCTCCAAAACACCAAACAATCCAATTAAAAAGTGGGGTACAGAACTAAATAGACAATTCTCAATAGAGGAATCTAAAATGTCTGAAAGACACATAAGAAAGTGCTCAACATCCTTAGCCATCAGGGAAATGCAAATCAAAACAACTCTGATATACCATCTTACTCCTGTCAGAATGGCCAAAATCAAAAACACCAATGACAGTTCATGCTGGAGAGGATGTGGAGAAAGGGGAACACTCCTCCACTGCTGGTGGGAGTGCCAACTTGTACAGCCACTTTGGAAATCAGTATGGTGACTCCTCAAGAAAATGGGAATCAGTCTACCACAAGATCCAGCAATTCCACTCTTAGGCATATACCCAAAAGAAGCACATTCATACAACAAGGACATCTGTTTAACGATGTTCATAGCAGCACTATTTGTAATAGCCAGAAACTGGAAGCAGCCTAGATGCCCCTCAACCGAAGAATGGATAGAGAAATTGTGGTAAACTTACACAATGGAGTGCTACTCAGCGGACAAAACAATGGAATCTTGAAATTTGCAGGAAAATGGATGGACCTAGAAGAAACCATTCTGAGCGAGGTAACCCAATTGCAAAAAGACAAACATGGTATGTACTCACTCATATGCAGATTTTAGACATAGGGTAAAGGATTGCCAGCCTACAATTCACACTGCCAAAGAAGCTAATAAACAAGGAGGTCCCTAAGAGAGACATACATGGTCCCCTGGAGAAAGAGAGAGGGTCAAGATCTGCTGAACAAATTGGGAGCACGGGAAGAGGGCGAGGGAGCTAGGAGAATGAGAAGGGGAGAAGAGGAGCAATGCAGAGGTCATGAGGGAGCAGAAAGGATGAGTCAGGGGAAGAATAGATGATAACAAGAATGGAGATATTATAATAGAGGGAGACATTTTTGATTTACAGAGAAATCAGGCACTAGGGAAATGTCTGGAGATCCACAAAGATGACACCAGCTAACAACCTAAGCAATGGAGGAGAGGCTACCTTAAATGCCCTCCCCTGATTATGAGATTGATGATTGACTTATATACCATCCTATAGTCTTCATCCAGCAGCTGGTGGAAGTAGAAGCAGACACCCACAACTAATCACCGAACTGAACTGGAACCCAGATGCAGAGAAGGACGAGTGAAGAGCACAGGGTCCAGACCAGGCTGGTGAAACCCACAGAAACAGCTGACCTGAACATCAAGGAATTCTTGCTCCCTAGACTGATAGCTGGAATACCAGCATGGGACTGATTCAGACCCCAGGAACAAGGGTTTCTGTGAGGAAACCTCAGAAATCTACGGGACCTTCTGTAGAAGTTCAGTACTTATCCCTAGCATAGGTGTGGACTTTGGGAGCCCATTCCATATAGAGGAATACTCCCTGAGCCAAGATACATAGGGGTGGACCTAGGCCCTATCCCAAAGGATACAATAGACTCTGATGACAACCTGTGGAAGGCCTTACCATCCAGGGGGAGCAGAAAGGATATGTAATAGATAGGGTTTTAGTTGGGGGGGTAGTAGGGGAGGATGGGTGAGAGAAGGGAACCGGGATTGTCATGTAAATCAATCCTGTTTCTAATTCAAATTAAAAAAATATTGAAAAAAACACAAATTCAAAAAAAAAACTTGTAAGCCTAGAAGGTGTTCTGGAGCCTCACTTTGCTTCAAGGTGTTCAATTAAGTTCTACTGTCCAAACAGAAAGTTTACTGCATTTCAAGTATCCAACAAAAGACTACAAAAGCCCTGGTGGCTTAAATTGATAATCCCAGTCATTCAGGAGTTGAGGCAGGAGACCACAATTTCAGTGCTGCCCAAGGATACAAGTGAGTTAAAGGGCAGGCTGGGCAACTCAGAGAGACCTACCTCAAAAGCAGTAGTTTTGCTGTTCTCGTTGTTATTGTTTCAGGGCTTGTGTATGTCTCAGTGTTGGAGTGTTTGCTTGTCTTGTGAGAGAACCTAATACCACATACACCCAAGAGAATGCAGCATATATTCCTATTGAGAAGACAGTATTATAAAAATTAAATCTCTAAGCATTGTTGTTGAACATCTTTAAAACACATTGTCAAACCAGAGTACCATTTTTGTTCAATAACATATTATAGGTGAATTCCACATCTAGATTTTGAACACATTAGTGATGAGACAGAGGGATCCAACAGATAACATAGAATAAATTTAATTAGCCCAAGAATTTGACAGAGAGACCTCTGAGAAAGAATCCTCGGAAGTTAGTTCACTTTCTACCTCCTGAAGGCATGTAAAGAGCAACTTCGTTAATTTTAAGATAACTGTAACACCATTGACTAAAGTTTTCAGTAATTTGGAACTCAGTAATTGAAAAAGAAAAGGCCTTTACCAAAACTCACCAGAAGCAAAGCATATACATGGTCGCACGTGCACGTGTGTGCGCGTGCGCGCGAGCACACACACACACACACACACACACACACACTAGTTGTCATGACACAAACTAGCCACGAAAACATTGAAACAGGCTTATTGTGTGTATTAGTAGTTTAATGAGATTTGATCACAGGTCTGAGCTTTGTTCCCCTCAGCACCACAGACTACTTTCCTGTTCCTCAACAGCCTTATCACCCCTTCGATTGTTTTCTCCTCTGCCTCCCCCATCTCTCCCATGACCTTTGACCTTCCTCTATATTTTCATCCCTTTCTCTGTCATGGTATGGTCACTCACAAAACCCAATCTCTATCCAATAACACACAAAACCAAGACTCTCTCTGAGCTACTATCACCAGTTATTTTATTAGTATATTTGACCCATGAAAACCTACAAAAATTATGTACAAGTAATTTTTTCATCAGCATGTCTCTTTGCAGGCTGCCAGTATCAACATTGAGATTTCTTGTCACTTTATTCTCTTTCCTCCAGCTTTTGAATTCTCATCCCAGACCAGGACCACATCAGCTCAAACTGAAATTCCTGGGAGAATCTTCTCATCCATTTTCTTACCTTTACATCTTTACTGCTTATCTATTTGAATCTATACTATCTCGTGTGCCAAATAACTTTCCTATAACTAAACCAAACCAAAGCACATCATTTTGCTTTTCGGGGCTAATGTGTTTTTATCTACCCAGCATACAAGACTAGCTCTGAGTGTACACAGCAAAATCAGTTTTCAGCCTTCATGTGAGAGCTCTCTTCTAGGGATTGTGGGCTTTGAGTAAGAGCCCAAAGAAAGATTCTGGCTTCTACTGCTCATTAGTTGGGTGACTTTAGACAAGTTATTTGACTTCTGAATTGACATTTTTATTACATGTTTTTAAAGAAGAAGAGGCTAATTACATCTGCATCTCAGTAGTATTCTGAGGTTGGAATGAGGTGACATAAATGAAAGCACCTAATGGAGCCAGGCATGATGGCAGACACCTGCAATCCAAGAACTCAGAAGGCTAAGAAAGGATCAGGAGTTTCGGACCAGCTTGAGATATACTAAGTTCTAGCTAGCCTGGGGTACATAGTGAGACCTTATATCAAAAAAAAAAAAAAACAAGGGCTAGGGGCAAAGTGAAGGACATCCTGATCTATAAAATATGGATGGACAGAGACAGAGACTATGACTCCAGAAGTAGAAGCTTATTCTGTTGTTTTCCTCTTTTATTTCTTTCACCGAATTTTGCTTCGTATCTCAGACTTTCTTTAAAGCTGAGCTCAAAGCATCACTCCTGGAAAAATTTGCTTGCTAATTCCAGACTCTTCCGTACAAGTCCCTTAATTCCTTTCAGGTAAGGTTGTGGAATAAAAATCGGGCGTTGGTGGAGCACGCCTTTAATCCCAGCACTCGGGAGGCAGAGGCAGGCGGATCTCTGTGAGTTCGAAGCCAGCCTGGTCTCCAGAGCGAGTGCCAGGATAAGCTCCAAAGCTACACAGAGAAACCCTGTCTCAAAAAAACAACAACAAAAAGGTTGTGGAATAAAATAAGGATACACATGGGTTAAAAAATTAGAAAAGTATAAATTTCTATGATGTCTAAAATATTATAGACATCACAAGATATGCATTTGGTACTATGTTGAACAATTATGCACTGCCCAAAATTCAAATTTCAATTGGTCATCCTCACTTTTATTTGCTGAATCCAGTAAATCTCCTTTCAATGATATATTAACCTTTCCTATTTTTGAGATTTTTTGTAGATTCTTTGGGTTTTTAATATGCTTCGTGGTTAGATACACAGCTTATAGTTCCTTTTCTTTGTTTCGTTTTTTGTGATGATGGAAAGAATGAACAGGGCCTTGTATATCCTACACCCCTAGATGTTTCTCCCAGCAGTGGGTCCATGTGTACATCCATTCCAACTCTCCAAGCCTGATACTAGGCTGCCTCCCTAAAAAAGCCGCCCAGGTTACTGCAGCAACAAGCTGAGACCATTCAATAATAGCATATTTACCACATGGTTCACTTTGCAGTGAATCTGTTGCTTTTCTGACACTTTCTATACTGGGATTTTGAATTGTTACTTCCTTTTTTGTATATTTATTTCTTATTATCCTGAATCAGTCTGTATATTTAGTTGTCAGCAATAGAAGCCAACTCTGACTGATTTATACTGAAAGGAAATTTATCAGAGAAACATTAGGTGACTCATAGAAATGCCAGCAGGTCTTAAGAACCTAGCTCAAAACAATGCCCCAAATCATCCCACAGACCGAAAAGGATTCTGCTGCCAAACATTCCCCCAACACACACACACACACACACACACACACACACACACACACACACACACACACACGAGCAATGAATATCTCTGGGAAGCCAAGGGTCCCCATGGTGTCTGCTTCTTTGAGCCAGTACTCTGAGGTCTAGTGTGAAAGAAGTATGTCTGAGCCATAGAGCTCTAGTCATGTGTTAATGTACTCACTATAAAGGAACATAAGAAAATGTGGATCAGACATCTTCTGTGTTCCTAGTTGAAGATGAATACCTCCTTCTATAAAGACCCACAAAGTAGCAATTTCTCCACTGAATGGGATTCAGAGACTAAATGGCAGAAAAGGATAAGTGACAAAGCATCTTTAGATAACAAAACCCATATCCCCAGAAACCAGAAAAGCATTTGGCAGAAGAATTAGTGAAAAATATCTTTGGAGTGAATGGTCAATACTGGACTTTCAAAATATGGTGCTTATTTTATAAAACACATTGATGTTCTAGAATAAAGAGTGTTGGAAAGTACTGTAGTAGTCATTCATTTGTCTAGATACTATCATTATGAAGATGAACAAAGCAAATGCATTAAGATCAGGGAATGACAAAAAAGGAAGGTCTCCTGGACCACATTTACAATGTGATTGAGTAAATGTTCAGTTGCAATAAAGACTATGGGAAGTCCTATAAGACAGGGTCAAACTCAAGGTGAGAAAATTTTACATAGGAGACAACACTGGAACTCAAGTTGAAAGAAAGGAGTGGACTCCCCCCTCCATGTGGAAAACACAGAGATGATGAAGAACTGATCAAATGAGCAGAACTCAGGGAATAGCACCTGTAGGGAAGCTATGCAGAAGGCTAAGTCAGGAGGACAACTTATGAAAAAGAGCTTAAGGTCATACTGGACGACACAGTAAGACTGTCATTTCAAAAAGCCAACAAACGAAAGAGCTACAGCCATGGAGCTACAATCACAGTCTCAAACATGCTGGTGTAGAGGCAAGTGGCTCTATGACCGGAGGAAATGAAGGCTTTCAAGTTTCACACAGTAACCTTTAAGGTCACATCCAATTCATGCAAACCAGACTCCTGTGACTTGGCTGTGTCTTGTGACATGAAGATAAATCTAGAGAAGGTGTCAATGACATATAAAAAATATTTACAAAAATCAATCAGAACTAAGAAAATCTACCTAAAATGACCAGCCCTTGCTTTACTACATAAGACAAGGTTAATGGTGAGAACAAATTAGGCTATATATTTGTGAAAATGCCATAGTGGGACCCATTCCTAACTACAATTAGTAAATGGTAATTTAAAAGTTCTGTCCTGTAAAAAATACTGCCAGACAAGATAGGGCACATTCAGAGTGGTATAGAGGAGAGCAAGAAAAGAGATACCATAATAGAGGGAACCTTATAGGTTTAAAGAGAAATCTGGCACTAGGGAAATGTCCATAGATCCACAAGGTTGACCCCAACTAACAATCTAAGCAATAGTCGAGAGGCCACCTTAAAAGCCCTTCTCCAATAATGAGACTGATGACTACCTTATATGCCATCCTAGAGCCTTCATCCAGTAGCTGATGGAAACAGAATCAGACACTCACAGCTAAACACTGAGCTGAACCCTGGAACCCAGTTGCAGAGATGGAGGAGTGATGAACAAAGGGGTCAAGACCAGGCTGGAGAAACCCACAGAAACAGCTGACCTGAACAAGGAGTTGCTCATGTACCCCAGACTGATAGCTGCGAAACCAGCATAGGACTGTTCCAGACCCCCTGAACAAGGATGTCAGTTTGGAAATCTGGTTAATCTATGGGGCCTCTGGTAGTGGATCAGTATTTATCCCTTGCATAGGATGGACTTTGGGAGTCCATTCCACACAGAGGGAACTCTCTCAGCCTAGACACACGGGGGAGGGTCTAGGCCCTGCTCCAAATGATATGTCAGACTTTGAAGATCTCCCATGGCCTCATCCTTCCTAGGGAGCAGAAAGGGGATGGGATGGGGATTGGTGGTGGGCAGGGGAGGAGGGGAGGGTTCGGGAACTTGGATTGACATGTAAATGAAGCTTGTTTCTAATTTAAATTTAAAAAAAGGGGGGGAAGATACTGCCAGAAGTATGAATGGTTAGTAAATTGGTTAGTTGCAAAGAGGTATTATTTTCAGATTTATTTATTTAATTTTATGCATACAGATTTTTTTCTTCGTATGTGTCTGTGTTCCTTGTGTGTGCATGGTGCCTGTCATGGCATGAGAGCATCTTGGATACCCTAAAATGTGGTGTTGTGGATGGTTGTGAGTCACCATGTGGGTGCTAGGGACCAAACCCTGGTCCTCTGAAAAAGCATCCACTGCTGTTGACTATTGAGCCATTGTTCCAGTTACATTAAAAGACAAATTTATAAAGGCATATCAAAAACATCTGAAGAATTAGTACACTTGACAATAAGAAAACAGTCTCATATAAAAATGGCCAAAGGAGATGAACAAGAAGCTCACCAAAAGCATATGAAGACATGTTCAACATTATATGTAATTATAAAATGTAAATTAAAATGGTATATCCATGGGTTGGGGATATAGTTCAATAGTGGAGTGCTTGCCTAATATTCACAAATTACTGGACTTCAGCCACAGCACCACACAAATACACACACACACACACAGACTGACAGACAGATAAGACAGAGACAGAGACACAAAAGGAGAGGCAGAGAATCCTTTTATTAGTTGAGCTGTTAAGTCATGAAAGTATATGGAGCAAGCTTAAATACATATTACTAAATGTAAAACAAGCCAATATGAAAATCATAGAGAGTGTATGCTTCTAACTATAGGACACTGTTGAAAGACAAAGCTGTGGAGACAGTGTAGATAAAAAGATCAATGGTTGCCAGAAGTCAAAGGGGAGGAAATCAACAATAGACAGAACACAGAGAATCTTAAATGCAATGAAGCAATCTGTATGGCATAGTAATGGCAGATAATTGAGAAAACTCACAGCATATGCAATGCCAAAAGTAAACTGTACTTATTTATTTATTTATGACCACTTAGTACATGAACACAGCATCTCCATCACTCCCACTGCTCCCTCCTGTCTACAACTCCTCCTGTCTCCCCATCTCTCCCAAATGCATGATCTCTTTTAACTGTGGACTTTCGGTGATAACTGTCATTTTCATCAATTATACCAGTAGGTCAGGAATATTGGTGTTGGGAGACTGGGATGGGAAGAAGTAGGGTATGGAAAATCTATACTTTCTCTTCAATTTTACTGTCAACCCAAAACTTCTCTAAAAATAAAGCTTACTTGGGGGGGATGTAAAAAGAAAACAAGTCGCTTGAATTTCAGTAATATATTTTATTCAAAAAACTACATCAAAAATATTTCTAACGTATAAAAAATTGCTGGACAGGGGACTAGTCTAGCATGCATCAGCCTTGGGCTCAACCCCAGGTACAACTGCCCCCAATTAAGTGATTAAAACATTACTAGTGAAATGTTTTTGTACTCTGTTATCAAATAAAGCTTCTGGAATCCAATGTGCTATTTGTGTTTGAAGATTCATCAAAGCAGAGTAGTTTCGTTATACTACAGGACACTAGTCTGTTCAAGATAAATTCAGGTGCACTTGGCTAGCTTTTCAGTGTTAAATTACTGTGAAGGGGTGTGTGTGTGTGTTGTTGTTGTTGTTGTTGTTGTTGCTGCTGCTGCTGCTGCTGCTATTGTTTGGTTATTGGTTTGGTTTTTTCTTTAGTTGTCTGTGGAGTGCTAAGGATAGAATCCAAGGCCTTGGGCCGGCTAGGCCTTGATTTTTATTTGTTATTTGTTTGTTTGTAAGATAAAATGTATCTATGTCAGTCAGGCTGGCCTTGGATTTGCTAGCCCTGACTAGCCTCAAACTTCTAATCTTCCTGCCTGTACCACCCTAGTGCTGAGATCACTATATGGCATATATACTACCATGTCTGACTCACTGCAAGTTTTGACTCGGTCTCAGTTTTTTAATTTAACACACCTGTGCACTTCACCAACCAGTTAGACTGGACCTCACTTAAAGCTGCTTTGATTTAGCAAACTCCATTCTACTCTGATAGGCAATCCTAAAGAGGCTGGTGGCATGCTGAGCATAAATTCAGTTGCCATAATGAAAAGTTGATCAAGAATTTTTTCAGAGTGAAATGAAGCTAATGTGTATTATATGAAAAATGTCTTACAATGGAAAAATTGGGGATCAAATGCAAGCATCCTTTCTTCTGTTCTCTGCTAGGCCCATGAAAATATAAATGGAAACCATCAAATAAAGCTCAGAACAGGCACTCTCACACAGTTATGGAAACCTACTGTCGAATTTTCCAAAGGGCTTGGCAATGGATAAACATAGCTTAAAGGAAGATTTGAATAGGGAGAACAAAAAATCAATTATTTTCGAATATAGGTTTGAATGAAGACAAACCAAAGAATTCTCTTAAGTAACAATGGCAGTTCTGGGGAAACGGCCTTGTTTATAGATATATTAAAACCATCACAAACCTGTAGGGAATCATTTTTCTGAGAAATAGTTCCCTTGAAAATAAATAAACAGAACTTACTCACTCTGAAAGAAGCAGCAAAATCCACATAAAACAGCTTCAAACAGCAACTTTTCAGCCTCAGTGAAACAGAAAAGCACAGCTTCTGAAAGCCAGTCACGGCACTGCAGATCAGTGCTGGGAAAATGTTGCACTACAATGGAAGCTTAAATACAAAAGAGGAGCGAAAAGATGACTAAAACACCACACAAGTAGCCATTCAAAAGAGATCTCCAAGTCAGAAGAGCCAAATTCATCAAGTCCTTATTATATAGATCTTCCAAAAGGTCTGAAGATATTTTCTTCCTTTTGACATTGACAACTATGTACACTTACTTGATTTAAGAACAAGTCACATTACATTGTGTGTGTTTATTATATATATATATTGATTTCTTGTGATACAGAGTGTTCATGCATAGCCCAACCTAAACACAGCCCAATCCAGCCTCAAAGTCACGATTTCCTGCCTCAGATTATTGGATGCTGGGATTAAAGACATATTCCACCACACCAATCTAATTATTTTTAAACATTGTTATTTGTTTATTTTAGTGTGTGTGTGTGTGTGTGTGTGTGTGTGTGTGTGTGTGTGTGTGTGTGTGTGATATGCCCGTGTGTGTGCTACAGCATATGTGGAGGTCAAAAGACAACTTGAAGGAGTTGGCTCTTTCCTACACCATGTGGGTCCCAGGGATTGAACTCAGGTCATCAGCCTTGGTGGCAGGCAGCTTTACCCACTGAGCCATCCATCTCTCAGGCCCTAGTTAATTCTTAAATAACTAAATAATTACAACTGTGTATGACTCATTTGGCTGATTGCCTAATATCTGAATAATTCCACAGGAGCCAAAATCAAATTTACAGGTTGTTATGTGCTTCATTATGTCTCTAACCCTTAAAATCAAAGTCTTTGGAGACAGGATCTTTAGGCAAGTAAACAAGTTTAAATGAGATCATAATTGTAGAGCCCTAATCTATAAAACCAACACTCTTATCAGAAAATGAGATTCCTGACTTTTTCCTTACATCCATATGAAGCACATCTAGCTACACAGACACAAAGCCATGTGATGAACATCTACAAAGCAGAAATAGAGGCCTAATGTAGCTCTACAACCTTGAAAAAGTAAATTTCTGCTGTTTAGCCTATGTGATCTGTGTTATTTTTTCACTGATAGCCCAAATGACTAATATAAGATAGTTCGGAAGTCCACAATACATAAAGTGATTCCCAGGTCAATTAGTAAACATAGTAGATAACTGACTCAGTTGCTGTAGTGATCAGTGGTGTATGTGTGTGTGTGTGTGTGTGTGTGTGTGTGTATGTCTGTGTGTGTGTGTGTGTATGTCTGTGTGTCTGTGTGTGTGTCTGTGTGTCTGTGTGTGTCTGTGTGTGTCTGTGTCTGTTTCTGTGTATCTGTGTGTCTGTGTGTCTGTGTGTCTGTGTGGTTCTAATAGTAATGGTCAGTCACAGGGATTTCAAGCCTAGCCAATTGATAACATCTTAGCCCTACACAAAATAGGAGAAGCCATTCCTGGCAAGAACTGAGTTAAGAAAACTGATGTTGCTAAATGATGTAGTTCTTTTCACTTGTGATACTTGTGCAGCAGTAATTATTTTTGTACAGACACGGGATCAGTGCTTCCTTCCAGGGAAGCTGGCAACAAAGGAATACCAATTTGGTGCCACTGGTCCTGAAACTGTCCCAAAAGACTCCCCTCATGTACTTCTTCTAATTATCAGGAACATGTAACACACAGCGTGCCAGGATCTCCAATATAACTCATTAAAACCAAGGTGATAATAGTGAGAATACTAATGAGATATGAATTAATTATCCTGCATGTTCCAATGCATCTAATCACAAAGTGTTAGAACTTTAAAATGTTAAAACCATGTGATCTAAGTTCCCAGTTTTACAGCCCAGCCTTTTAAGTTGTTGAAGAGTTATCCAAGAATATAAAATTAATATAGTCTCCATATTGTCCAGAAAAAAATGTCTTGAAACAAATGCTTTAAAAGATGAAGAAATTAAGAAAACATAAAGTCATGAGTTAAGTATCTAAAAGTGCCAGGAGGCACAATGATCAGTATCTAGTTTTAGTCGTCTTTAACTTCTCTTATCTGACCTTTAAGAGGTAAGGTATTAATTATGCCACTTTATATGAGGATAAATAAAGTCTTACTGAGTACAAATGACTTGCATAAGACCATAGAGATAAAAGGGCAAGAACCAGAATTTGAAGCCAAACTCTATTCAACAGATAATTGTCACTCTTCTCTTATACCTCCAGACTGGATTGCTCAACTCAAAGAGATTTGCAGTGTAAATAAACCAGAAATAATGAAATGACTGAGAAGATCATTCAATTCTCCCTTCAAAGAAGGTTCTTATTCTTCAGCTGCTGAAAGCATCAGTTGCTAAATGGGCCTCTTCCTCACTTTGGCTCTTGGTACACAAGCATTTTCCAAAGTTACACGCACTCCCTTGAGGGTAGCCACATCCAAGGACTGTCTGTGGGTGTGGGACATGAAGGTCTGACTCCCTTATCTTGACTCAGAGCTAGTCTGAATGATCATGACAAGTGGCCAGAGGGGCAGCTGAGGCCTCTGCTGTAGATGCATAGCATCACAAGGTCTTCCTCTGGCCAATCCTGCTTCCCACATCCCGTTACAAATTCTTATTCCGGAGGAACCCTGGTGGCTTCCCCTCAGATTGGAAACACAATCTAAGAGATACAGCATTTTAAGCTCATCAATAATTGCATATAATGCTACAGAAACAATCTGGGGGAATGTTGTTCCATTAAGAATTACAGTATTAGGGAGAAGGGAACTGGGATTGTCATGTAATTCAATCTTGTTTGTAATTCAAATAAAATAAAAGAATTACAGTATTAGTCACTTTCCCCAAATGTATGACATAGTGATAGGTGAAATATAGACGTGGAGAAGAAATCCTTAAAAGCATGGGGCCTTTAAAGTAACTAGTTAGCTCAAATCATAAAATGACATTCAAGGACTAGGGAGAATTTGACGAGGCTGTCATCAAATGCGATATTATGAAAGAAAACCTGAACTATGGGGGGCACAGAGGGAACAAAGGGACTTGGTGGTAAGGGAGCCAGCCAAAGCTTTCAAACCATTTTAACACCTCTGTCTCCCCTGCAAACATTCAGTGAATTCGACCCTGTTGGTTTTGTGTGAGTAAATTTCCCTTGGTGAACTCAGAAAGATTACTGTAGAGAAACTAGGTACCTGGCCTTTACTTCCAAAAAAAAAAAAATCAAGTTCTAACTCAGAAAATAGGAAATGAACTCCCAGAATCCAAGTATTCAGGCTGTGTCATTCTTTTTGTAAGAGTCTAAAGATGAAGCTGTAATGTATTGAAAGAGAAGCTATATCAATACACAAAAAAGAACAAATTAAACACAACAGCATTCCATTTTCACTGTTAGTTGGGCAAAATGACTTCTAAAGAAATTATCAATATTGAAGAAGCAAATACATAGAGATGACTGTTCTACACATTTGAAAGAAATTACAATTTTACAGCCTTTCTAAAGGGCAGTGTGGTGATATAGAACAAGACCTATGTACATGATCATGTTCTCTGATCCAATAATTACCCATTAAGAAACATATCCCAAGGAAATGATGATAAACACAAAAGAATATGTACATGAAAGTACTTTAGAACATCATTTCAGTATCTAAAAAATACCAAATGGTGGGAAAATATTTAAATAAATTATGCTACATTACTGAAAATATTTTCCTCAAGGAATATTTAGTGGTGATGTTATGATATGTACATCAAGATTCTATGCATTTGAATGCCAATTCTGCTTAAAAAAAAGAAGTAGCCATGAAGCCTTAAAGTATTTGATCCAGGTTTTAATTTGTGTGTACATGTGTAAATAGATGTGCATGTAATATATGTATATTGCATATATTGCATCATAAGTTATGAAATTTTTATAAACAGGAAAAAAATATATGAAATGAAGAAATTCTAGGTCTTAGGATGTAGCTCAGTGGTAGAGTCTTTGCCTAGCATATACAAAGTCCTGGGTTCAATTTCTAGCATCACAATAGAAAAAGGAAAAGAATCAAACTAAAATGCAAACTGCAAAACAAAAAAAAAATCACTCAGCTACTCCAAATACTTGCCTGGCTGTGAAACTTTCAACCAGTTAGAAATATCCTTCAATAGCCAAAAAACAATTCTTATTAGGTCCATTGTCAGGTCATCTTAGTTAACATTTCACTTCAGGAAACCTGATTATGACATTCAAACAAGAAGAGCCTCAACCACCATCTGTAAAGAAATCTGTGCTGTGCTTCCTTTGGGCTTAACTTGGTGGTTTCTATTTCCCCCCTAAGATGGTGAGCAATAGGAGACAAATTGTTAGACAAAGTTTGGGCTTTTGCTTTGCCCTTAACTCTCCTACAAAATGTGTGAGAAGTCAGTCCTTACATACACAAACACCTCATCAAAGTCTTTTTTCTCTATATAAAAAGAAAAGCAGTCATTCTCCACTGACAAATCTGCTACCACGCCAGGAAATATAGGAAACAAACAAAAATAATGTTACTATCTTTTAAAATATGCCTAGTAACTTGTTCCAAAAGCAAGACACGACATCATGTTTCCACTTCAGGAGCTAATAATCTATTAGGATAATTAAGCATGTAAGCAAACAATTCCAATGCAGTGAAAATAGTATTATAAAGACATAGAGACAAATGGTAGAAGAACTATATGGAATGTGTGGCAGAGAAGAACAGTTCACATCACAGTATCTAGGAGTCAGGGGAAAGGATGATACAGGAAGAGGACAGCCATCAAGAGCACATCCTCAATAACCTACTTCTCACAACTTGGATCTGTCTCTTTCTTTGTACTACCTCCCAAGACTACCATCAGATTACAAATCCATCAAGAGGTGGTTAAGTTAAAATCCTTATGATCTAATCAGTTCTGGAGATATCATCATGGAAACACCCAGAAATTTATCACACCAATTCTTCCCCCCAAGACCTTTTCTGATCAATCAAGTTGGTGATCCAAATTAACTACCACAGAGAGAATACAGTGTAACACAGTGGTGTGTGAAATAAAAGGCTATGTTTAAGGAATGGTGAGGCAATTAGCAACATGGATGTAGGATAGCAGTATACGAAAGAGACAGACAGGGAAGTGTCTGAAAAGTTTGGTTAAAACCAAGTGTGAGGACTAACCCCTATTGTCAATTTGACACACCTGGGCAGAGGGAACTGAAACTAATAAATTGCATCCACAAGATTAGCCTGTACAGCATGTATGTGGGACATTTTCTTGACTGTTAATTGATGTAGCAGGGCCCATCCCACTGTAGGCAGTGCCATAACTGGGCAGGTGGGCCTGGGTTGTATAACAAAGGTAGCTAAGCAAACCAGTAAGCAGCGCTCCTCTGTGGTTCTCTGCTGTCCTTATTGTCTCCAGGTTCCTGCAAGACTTGAGTTCCTATCTTGACTTCCCTTGATGATCGACTATAACCTGCAAATCAGATGAAGCTCTCCCTGCCCCACAAAGCTTTTAGTCAGTACTTTATCACAGTGTCAGGAAGCAAACTAAGGCAGCAGGTTATCAAGACCCTTGTCGTATTTGACAAGTTGAGCACTGCATATAAGAAGGCTACATTCAGCACTCTCAAACTGGTGACACTGTTGAGGGAAATAGTGGAACTTATGGGATGGGAAGTAGAGATGGCACTGGCAGAGGCTGGATCAGTTGAAGTGGATCTTTGAAGATTAGTCCCACCCAATTTCCAGTTCCACTCTCTGTTTCCTGATATGTCAAGATGTCAGACACCTTTGTCACAAACTCCCATTACCATGACCTGTCCACACCATAACAGACTGAAAATGTCAGCCCAAATAAGCCTCTCCTACCTTAGATTCTTCCTGTGGGAGAGTTTGTTAGAGTGATGTAAAAAGTAACCTATGTTGTTTCATCTTTTGCAATGCTGGGGATCAAACACAAAGTCTTGAAGATGCTAGGAATGCACTCAGTCACTGTAGCACATCCCCAACACTAATCATTAACCTTAATAAACTAATAGATAAATTTGACCAATAGAATGTGCCAGAAATGACATTGTAAGTTCCAGAACCTTCACCTCAAGTGGCCTTACACCAGTGAAGTGGAGTACAGCAGCCAAGCATCAGCAGAGGGTACAGAAGGCCAGGATTCTGGGCTAGGTCTGGTTAACTTGAGTTTCCTAATTAATGGAGATTCTCCTGTCTCTCTAATATCTATCAGGTCACTGTGGCCACTGGATTCATTCAGAGTGCCTGGTGTCACATCTGCTCTCTGTTTCATTAGGGTTTGACTCCCCAGCCTCAGAGACACTAGATGCCACTGTATTAAGTAATGAGACACTAGATGCCACCTTCTTGGGCCCTTTCTTAGATGACTCAACTGGAAGGAGGCTGGCAGACTCTTCACATACTTTTCATTTCATAGTGATTTTTTATTTGAGCCACGGTCTTTTTCTTGATAACGCAACTCTTATGAGTAAGATCATCCTTCAAATTGCTTCACAGCAGACCTCGGCATCTTTTTCTCCTACCTCTTGATACCCCATGGTAGAAAAGTCGGCGACAGAATGCAGCTGCCTGGTCAGCTGGCTCAGGAGTACTTACATCATGGCCCCATGCATCTCCCCATGAAGATACTCCACTACAATAACCTCTCCTATAGGAGCTAGGAATAAAAATAATCTTGATGTTATTTACTAAGCCACTAAGGCTAACTCACAAACCCAGGGGACTTTGAATCTACTTCCTAATGAGGGAGTGGCTGATTGTTTTGTCCAGCAGTCCTCAACCTGTGCGGTGCAATCCCTTTGGGTGTCGAATGATCCTTTCACAGGGGTCACCTAACAGATGTTTAAACAGATATTTATATTACCATTCATAAACAGTAGCAAAATTACAGTTATGAAGCAATAATGGAAAATAATTTTATGGTTGGGGTCACCACAACATGAGGACACTGTATTGAAGGGTCACAGCATTATGAAAGTTGAGAACTGCTGCTGTTGTTGAAGACCCTGTAAGATGAGAGTTATGCCATGTCCATCTTTGAAAAATACCATCTATCATGCTCAGCAATGCTTAGAGGGGATAGAGGGGATGTCGATTGTCAGGTAGAAGGAGGCCAGAGTAAAATGGACCACCAGTGGGAAAGACCCAACTATCAGTACTATATCTTTGTGGGAAGTAAGAAAAATGGTGCTTAACAGCTGAAGGGCGTAGATCTTGTGTACAGGGTATTGTGGATGAATCATGCAGTTAGGTGGGAGATGGCACCACATCAAAGTGATTCATCCACTCTTCACTGACCACCCAGCCTCCTATCCAACCAAGTTAGTGGAGCTTTAAGACCGAAACAAAAAAAGCCTATAAATCTGTTGTTACCAGGGGATCTTAGCCTATTGCCTCTTGATGTTGTAGAATATGTGAAGCCAGATGATTAATAAAGAAAAGGTATTTTTTGGAGTATGATGTTACAAGCTGAAGACCATAATGACATGGTGCTGAGCCTGGCTCTGCTTCACATTTGCCAAGAAAAAGATGGAAGGAAAAGCAGGCATCTGAAGAACAAAGAACACCCAAAGTGCAACCTTACTTTGTAACAGCCACTCTTTCCTCTAATAACTTATTCGGTCTCATGCTGGCTGTATCAATCCTTCTTAACCACCTAATCAGCTTATAAGAGACTTACCTCCCCAACTGGTGGTAGTCAACTTTCAATTTAAAAAAATTCCCACAGGGGTTGTGATGATGGCTCAGCCTATAATGTGCTTTCTACACAAACAGGAGGACCTGAGTTCAATACTCAGAACAAATGTAAAAAGCCAAACACAGTGGCAGACAAGCTTGTAAATGCCTGTGCTGATGAGATGGAGACAAGAAGATCTCTGGGACTCGCTAGATAGTCAGCCTAGCATAACAGGTGAGCCCCAGCTCCCGCTGAGAGATGAAATTGGTATATGGTTTCTGAAGAACACTGCCTCAGGTTGTCCTCAAGCCTCCACATGAATACACACATATGCATGTGAACCTACACACATGTATACCCACATACACATAAACACACACACACACACACACACACACACACACACACACACACCATCTGAGTCAAGTAATATAAGGCTCCAAATATCGAACATGAAATCTCTTACATGGAAGGGACCATAAAATTCATACAGCATCAATCTCTTCATTTCACAGATAAATAAATTGAGGCTCAAAATGTTTACATGATTTGTCCAAATCACACATCCAATGTGACAAAATAAGGTTCATTTGCTAAATTATAAATTGCCAGCTTTTATTTTTTGCCCATTCCTTCTCTTACTTGGAAATACATGAACATCTTAAATTCCCCAAACAAGGACTGTAGCTATTTGGGGAAGGACCAAAAAAAGCCCCATCGTGGCTTGTGTTATGCGTGCAGCTCTGTAGGAGCCATTATCCAATCACTTCAGTCGCCATAGCTCAGCTCACATCCTACATAAATCCCCTGACAGCAGCAAAACTCATCACCAAGAGCCAGCTTGTTTTGAACAACGTTCAGAACCAGACAGAGAGGGGAGGAGGCAGAAATCATCATTTATCACTCTGGACAAAAGGTACAGTCAGTAGGAAAACCTTATTTTCAATCATTTAAAAGGTATTAAAATGAAAAAGAGATAGACCTGGCAAGATGTGTCTGAGGAGGCTTTAAAAAAAAACTGAGAACAGTGCATGGTAAGCTTAGCTCCTGTATGGATTTAAATCACATGTGATGTTAAATCTATATGCCAAAGGAGAGCATGAAAATCCTGTGGCTTGCTGATTCCCCTCATTCAACCCCAGCTCAATACTATTTTATTAGCTTGTTATTGATATTTTGATTCATGGAACACTGTTAAAATGCAGTAGATAAGCATGAACACAGTAGAAATGATTATTTGAACAACTCCCAAATACCCTAACATAGAGATAACCTGAGTAGCATCATTAGGGCACTTTGACCATCACAGCACTTATTTTAAGCTTTCAGAAGATAAAATTGAGAAGTGGGAGGGATGGGAGAGTACAAATTGGATACATTGATATGGAAGATACAAATAAAAATAAGCCGGGTAGTGGTAGCACATACCTTTAATTCCGGCACTTGGGAGGCAGAGGCAGGTGGATCTCTGTAAATTCCAGGCCAGCCTGGTCTACAAAGCAGATTTCAGGACAGTTGGGGCTGTTACACAGACACACCTTGTCTGGAAAACCAATAATAATAATAATAATAATAATAATAATAATAATAATTAGTAGTAGTAGTAGTAGTAGTATTTCTCTAGATTCCCTTCTCAATAGGAAGCATATTTGTCCCAAAATTAATTTCAAATCATTTGAAATTTAAGTAGTTGAGAAACTCAAGATGCCATGTAAAGCCTTGAAATTTGCTTTGGGGCTTCTGACAGAAAGGGAGGAAATAAATTGGTTCTGTTCTCCTGGCACACATCTCTTTTACTATGGCCAGGAAAAAGAGATCAACATCACTTTCAACATCATTCCCTGACAATTTGTCTTATATTCTTGAGCACAGAAGGAGAAAAAAAGAAAGCAGGCAGAGAGAGAGAGAGAGAGAGAGAGAGAGAGAGAGAGAGAGAGAGAGAGAGAATTAACAGCAACAGTATCAACAGCAGGGCCTTCAGTAGATCATATGTATTTATGAGAGAGATAGAGGTAGATTGAGAGAAAAAATGGAGGGATTGCAGAATAGCTACAAAGTGTTTAAAAGGCCACATTAGAGTTCAGGGGGTTTCAAGGAGGCTTGAGAGCCAGTGAACCTGACAAACATACAAAGAGAGCCCCAGCAAGAATGAGATAAGGAATCATGCTAGCAGGCTGCTGGAGGCACCACTGCTGTAGTGGCTATTGTTGCTGCAGGGTCCGAATTGAATTGTAGAAGCCAGGGACAGCGGAGACTGTGGAAGCCAGGTGAATGAACACACAGGCAAATGGATGTCAGATCCAGACAGGCAAATAAGAGGACACGCAGATGGAAATTCAAGTATGCTATATCTAAAACCTTGAGTCAGCAGGAGTTCTTTGCCCATAAGTCCCTTGACACATACATAGGATGGTCAGATGGCAGGTCATTGGAGCCATTGCTACCAGTGTCAGGCATCATTTGCTTTACTGAATCAAACTAAGGTGGTTATACCCTTTCCTCAGTCTGGTGCATACACGAAGTAGTCTTGGGCCTGGTTTTCCTCATGTCAATTGAATAACCTATGTACTCCTACAGTCCCAAAAAATATATAGGGTGGTACCCTTTCTACCTTAAGTTATTTATCAGTCTGTACCTCATGGGTGCTGTGTGACAGATGGTGTTATTTATGTGTCTACCAAAGTGCAGAGCTATCCTCCATCCTGAACATAGACTCACAGTGTGTATATAAAATGGAGTCTCTCAAGGGAGACCCAAGCACCACAGGTTTCTACAATATGGAATAATGTAGAAAGGGTGTAACCTGATCTCAAGATCTCAAGCATATGCTCTTCAAATTCTCAAATACCTGTAGGCATGGGATATTTCTCTGTGGCCAAAAAGGAGAGCCAAGGCCCATATTTCTAAGAATACATTTCCTGCTCAGTCATTTCAGACAAGCCTACAACTTTGTAATAACAGAACAGCTTCTTTTTCCTGCAGTTACAAATGTAACTTCTATTTTGCTGTCAAACATAAGGTAGTAAATATGATGAAGTATATTGTTTTTAAAAATAAAAACATGGTGAGCTTTCTACTACAATTTGTGTTCTTCAATAGGGTAGACTTCTCACAAACACCCACAGAACACCATTCCCCAGCCTTCTTTATTAGCCAGGTATGGCTGTATGACTAGATATTACCAATGGAATGAGAGCTCTAGTGAAGTACACCATCTGAACCACGACTTTTAAAAATAGGACTACTTTCCCTGTTCTTCTCCCCTTTATTTGAAGCTTAGGAGCATATAATGAAGATAAAATCCCAGTATATAGTTGTGAACCATAAGGTGAAAGAAACCTGGGACCCTGCCCTCCAAAGTCAACATTTGGAGGCAAACCAATCATTAATAAGAAATATTCACTTAAGCAAGAAAAAATTCTCTTATGTTGTGCCTATTATCAAGCTCACAGAAACATAATGGACCCCTATTACAAATCTGTTTTGCATATTGAGAGCAGTAATTCCACTTAGCAAGAGTATGCAGAATATTTATCACTTCACAAAATGAGCCTTTCCAGGGAGAACAGGGAAGGCTTCCAAAGAAATGTGAAAAGGACTTGAGAAAGTAAGAAGGAGAAACTGGATTGAAATGTAGTAGTGCTTAGATAACAGGGCTCTGGAGAGGGTTCCGTCACGTGTGTTAACGCTTCTATGGCTTGGTCTTCCCTCCAGTGTCATTTCTGGGAGTCCTAAGATTCTCATGTTCACATGTCCAGAAGTGCAGTAGTGGGTAACAAAGAAGTCATAGAGTTGGGAGTTATAAACAATCATATACAAAAAATGAGTCTGTCAACAGGTTATATTCAGAAATGTATAAGCATGTGAGAAATACAAATACAATAACAGTGAAAAAAGAGGTCATCCATTTGAAGGGGATCCAGAAGGGGTATATGGGAATGTTTGGAGGGAGGAAAGGGAAGAAAGGAATGTAATTAATTTATGATGTCAAAGTAAAAAAATCAATCTGATTCCTTATCACCATTTATTTTACCTATAATATTTTTCTGATGGCTGGAACAGACCATGCTTCATTCAGTTGAATGAACTTGTAACAGATACTCTATGATGCCTGTAGCCCAAAGCCTGTCAGAGAAACAAAGATTTATTAAGTGTATTTCCTAAGATTCAAGCATTGTGTATTTTGATAAGTAAAATGATTGCCTAAGTCACTATCATCAACTTCTAGAATGCTGGAGATAGTAATGAATGCCCTGGTGACACTGTTCATTTCATTTATATTCTGAGGATCTTTGAGGTAAAGTCTCCCAGAGTTCTTTAAGCAAAAGAAGGCAGCCTAGGAAAAGGAACTATGTACTCCTATTGGCCTAGCAACACCATTGACAATGACCCATGAGTGTATTTATATACAAACAAGGCTTATTGCTGTCCATAATATTCATGGCCAAGATAACTGCATGAAGTTCAGATAATCATGCTAAGATACAATGCTTGATCAGGTAAGACATGGCTAAGAGATGAAAAGCAGCAATTTCCCTCCAGTTCATGAAATCTTGTTTTCCACTCAGTTGACTCAAACTCCCTAGATAGATAAGTGGGGTCTTAGAGAAATGTACCCTAATCCATCACCATGCCATCTGGCAAGGAACTGAGGACAAAGGAAGCTACCACCTGCTGCTGAAGCAACATATCTGAAAATCCAGATTTGGCATTTTGTGGTATCAAGGAAATTTCAGAAGTTCTGCTAAGCTTCCAGGGCACTGCTTTCATGGTCCAAGACATTACTGGACCTGTGAGACAGTCTATCTTCAGAAGGACCCAGTAGGTGACTAGTCCTTTCCCTTCTAGTGGCATATATCATGGGAGCAAGACCAGTTTCTAGGACTGAAGATGCTAGAAATGCATGATCATCTGATTGGTTAAGAGAAACCAGGAGATATGAGAGGGAGTTTCTAGTGCCTCTACCATGAGGAAGTCTCTGAGGTGTGCTAACAGAAGTAACCATTACTCATTACATATTGGAAATTTTCTGGAGCCTTTTGTTGTAGCCAATCCCATTCAATACAGCCAGTGTGTGGGTAACAGCAAAAACGGGCTTCAGTAAAATTAATGACAAACTCATTGTCTCTGAAACCTCAAAGACCTGAAAGAGACTAGGCCCCCTTTAATTCTGTTGGTACTAAGTCAATGGCTGTTTCTCTGCAATGTCAGGAATTTAACTGGGGTACTAAAGCCTACTGCTATATGTGAGGCAATGATTTTCTCTTTGGTTGAACTTCTTGTGTTTGTAGTGACTAAATAAGTGAGCCAAATTCCCCCCAGGAGGCTGTCACCATTTTTATATCACATCTGGGCTACTGAAGGAAGTTAGATATGGTTCAATTATTACTTGAAATTTTTTGCAATAACAGGGCTATTGAGATACCCTACAGATAGCCTGATAAAGGGTGAACTGTGTACACCCTTCAGAGGGAAAGGCCAACTTTACCTGAGAGGTTATAAAAATAGTGATGACCCAAGTATGGTGGTATATGCCTTTAATCCCAGAATTCAGGAGGCCAAATCAGGCAGATTTCTGTGAGTTCAATGCCATCTGGTCTACACAGAAAGTTACAGGCCAGCCAGGTCTACATAATTAAAACCTGTCTCAGAAAATGTCAGCAGAAATTACAACAAGATGAATTGACTAATCATGGAAGAGGAGGTAAAAAGAATGTAAGATCTCAAGGATGGGAGGAGTCCTGGGAAAAGTTGTTTTCTGGATACAATGTGGCTGTTTTACTCATGAACTCACACAGCTATGTTACCCAAACGAGATCAAGCCAGCAAAATTCCCACATATATGGGGGGAAATGATCTCTAAGTTCTACCCTTTAAGGAGGAACTGCTGGAAGTTTGATCATTGCTGGAGGAAGAAAAATCCTTCTTTTTAAAGAGTATGGCCACTGATGAGTTTCCCATGCTGCAGTGAATAGTTCTACATCCATGTATATATGGGCAATACTAATTGGACTTAATGGTTATTTTAAAAAGAAACATGAAATTAGGATAAGGAGAAATTGGGGGACACATAGGGAGTCAATGGGAAAAATCACATATTTGATCATATTTCATCATGTATATGTATGAAATTCTAAAAGAATGAAAATAATATATAAATTATATATGATATGTATTATTATGTATATTATATATAACATAGCAGTTGCTGATTTATAGAATCAGCAATTTCCATATTTGCTATACGGATTTTCAACAGAAGAATAAATACCATTAAGTTTATAGTAATCACTGTGAAATGCCACATGTTCTGCCCAGATTTAAAAACAGTGGTGCTACACATTTGTAATCCCTGCCCTTAGGAGACTGAAGCAGGAATATCATGAGTTCCAGACCAGCCAGGGCTGCACAGTGAGACCCTGAAGACTGTCTGAACAAAAAGCAAGAAAGTACTCTGTTAAATGGAGACATAGTGGAGATAGCCAACCTTCCTGGTATACACTCTTAACTATGTATCATTTTTTGAAGGCCTTGCTTTAGTTATTATGCTCCCAAACCAAAATCACCTTTATTTACCTGTTTTTCCCCCAAGTACAAAAGAAGAAACTATGGAAGGGCTTAGTTTCCACAGCTGATTATTTGAGATGACTTCATCTTTTGGAGCTTTTCTGAAACCCAGATTATGGGAAAGGGTGACTATTGCATCTGCTTAGGCAGCTGCACAGCAGATTACTTTCTGTTTCATGTAGTTCTAGTCTCTGATGTCACATCCAACTCCATTGCGAAACCAGCCTCCAACTTAGTTATTGCTTCCACCAGAGCTGGCAGTAGCCATGGAAACTCAACAAACCAACAAACACAGGAAATTTTCCTTCTTTGTACAACAAGCACAACTTTCTGAAGAAGGCAGCAGCAGACTAATGACCTGCTTTCTGTGTTTTTTACTATTATAGCATTTATTTATTGTCATATGGCTGAAAGGTGTTGCTGCTGGTGAAGCCTTGGCCTATTGAACGGAAAGCTTAAGTTTTTCAGTGGGACAAAGCTTCCAGATCTGGAGTCTAGGATCCAGACCAACAGTTTCCACAAGGAGATGAGCAATAACCAAGGAAGGAAAGAAAATGTTCTGTGCAAAAAGCAACCATGAAGACACAAATTTGGGGAGAGATGACTCGAAAAAATGGACATACAGGGAGCAATATGGAAACCTAGTGGAAATTTCCTGGAACCCATGGTGTTGATGCAAGTGAGTAGTCCCAGTAATGGAAGATATAGAGCCTGATCCAGCTATCTTCTATAACCAGGCTAGGCTCCCATTAGGACTGGGACCCAACCCAGCCCCAAAAATCTATGACCCACAACCTTCCCTGCCTGCAAGATGCACTGGGATAAAGGTGGCTCAGGAAAACCCCACAGAAGACAGGGAGGGGAGTAGTAGGAGCCAGAGAGTTTGAGGACAGCAGAACATAACCCACAGAATCATTTCAATAGGGCCCATGGGGGGCTCACAGAGACTGCAGTGACAACCACAGAACCTGCGTGGGTCTGTGCTAGGCCCTCTGTGTATATGTTGTGGTTCTTTAGCTTGGGGATTTAATTGGATTTCTAACAATAGGAGAGGGGGTGTCTCTGACTCTCTTGTCTGCTCATGGGCTCTGCTTCCTCCTATTGGGTTGCCTTGTTCAGCCTTGATATGAAGATTATGAAATATGCCCAGTCTTACTGCATCTTGTCATTTCAAGTTTTGTTGATATTCCTCAGAGGCCTGCTCTTTTCTGAAGGGAAATGGAGGAGGAGTGGATCTACAGGAGAGGGGATGTTGGGGGTGGATTGAGAGAAGGAGAAGGATGGGAGCTGTGGTCAAGGTGTATTGTACTAAAGAAGAATTTTTAAAAAAAGAATATTGAGGGAACACAAAAAATATATTGCTGATACGTATTTTTCTTCCATTTTTGTTTAATGTTTTCTTCCTGGGAGGCTGTTTGCTCCTGCAGAGTACTGCAGTTAATTTCTAGTTATGCAATTCATTGAGAAAATAACATGAAGCCAGCTACTGTGGTACAGTTCTACAATGCCAGTACTTGGGAGATGGAGATGAGATGATCAGGGGGTTCAAGGTCATTCTCAGCTACATAGCAAGCTTGAGGCCAGCCTGGGCTACTGGACACCCTGTCTCAAATAACCATATGGGGGAGAATAAAAATTAAATATATTATCCCTGAAATTTAACAATGGGATTGCATTAGAATGTACCCTTGTGACATTTAGTATGCTATTTCCTTATCCTACTGAGCCCAATTCTTTTGTTTTGTTTTTTATTTTAATTAGAAAGAAAATTATTTTACATGTCAATCCCCGGTCCCTCTCCCTCCCCTCCTCCCCTCCTCCCCTGCCCCCCCCAACTAACACCCTACCTATCCCATACCCTTTCTGCTCCCTGGGGACGGTGAGGCCTTCCATAGGGGGTCCTTAAAGTCTGTCATATTCTTTGGGATAGGACCTAGGCCAACCTCCTTGTGTCTAGGCTCAGGGAGTATCCCTCCATGTGGGATGTGAGCCCGATTCTTTAGACCCCATGGTCTGCATTTGTTTTTATTCCATGATTTCCTTTGGTTGCCATGTCACAGTTTTGATGCTAGGAAATATGAGACCCCCATAAAGTACAACTGTAGAAGCAACCATTGCTCATTAAATGGAGAAAATGATTCAGTTCATTCTTTCAAAAAGTTATCACATCAATTATGATGGTCTGCTCTTCTGAGGAGAGTACATGGAGGGAGCTATAGGCACAGGAGTAGGGACACTGAGTCTCTTCTCCTCTCCAACTCTTTGGAGCCAGGATCTCACTATGCCATTGATGCTGGCCTAGAACTTGCTATGTAGCCCAGGCCAGCCTCAAGCTCTCAACAATCCTCCTCCTTCTGTCTCCCAAATGCCACAATTATAGGCTTTCCCCACTATGTTCAGCTAAAACTGAGCCTTAGCCCAGACTATACTCCCTAGCCCCTCTCTCTAGCTGTTTGATTCTGGGCAACTTTACCATTCTGAGTATCATTTTCCACTCCCCTAAAAGGAATAAGTGTCTATCACAATGTATTGTCATGCAAGTTCTGGGAGACTGACCTAACTGGGCACAAGGAAAGGAATGGAGAAATGACAAAGAGATGATGGACAGATGGAAAGAAAGGCTGGGGTCAGGTGGACTGTGATCTCTCTGATGGAGAAGCCAAAGTCTTTTCTTTATAAAAGGAAAAATCAAAAACAAAAGTTTGTTTAATTTTATAATATGTGTATATGTTTGTGCATCACTTGCATGAAGGAGCCCTTGGAGCCCAGAAGAGGAATCAGATCTCCTGGAACTGGTTACCAACCTCAAACTCCTAATTCCCCTGCCTCCAAACCCCAAGAACTAAGATTACAGGTGTGAGCACCAACACTCTGAACTAGAACGAGTGTTCTCATAAGAAGAAGATACCAGAGGGAAAAATCTTGATGCTTATGGGGGTTCAGAAAGAAGACTGCTGTTTGCAAGCTAGGAAAAGAGGCTACACAGACACCACCCGCCAAGCCTGCCAACACTGGTCTTAGACTCCCAGCACTGAGAACTATGAAAAACTAACCCTGTTGTATAAGCAGTCCTATCTAGTATTCTATTATGACACCCCAGGCACACTGATAGACTGGATTAGTTACTCTACTCATCCTTATGCTAAAGACAGGAAGAGTTGATTTTCATGCACAGCTTCAGAGTTTGCAGTTTAGTCCTCAACTCCGTTGTTTTTGGCCCACAGTGACATAGAAGGTCATAGAAATGGGACCATGTGGCAGAGGCAATCAGGAAGTAGGGCAAGGAAGGGGTCAAGAACCACATGTAACCTTCCAAGACACAATCCTAGTTACCCATTTCCTCCAGCTAGGCTCCAACTCCTAAAGTTTCCACCATCTCCCACAACAGTGCCATCACCTGAACACCAAGCAACCAAGACATGAGTGTGTAGAGCGAGCCTTCATAACATACTGAATGGCTCTTTTGCTTGCTTTATTTTGTTTTGTTGGAGGGCTGTGACTGGTAATTTTCAGCAACCTCCCTGTGTTGAGTGAAGTTTCTAGATGGGTATGGAAATCAGGCTAGCTGTTCCCTGCGCTGATGTATTTCATGTCATGTAAACAATGGCTGTCAGAGGCTCTACCTCACCCTGGGTGGCCCCACTTTACAAAGCACCATTTGGCTCCATTGTGCATACAAATGCAGAGGCAGGATGACTGTGCACCTAAACACAACCACCTGCCCAGCACCACCCATGAGAAACAGACTGGTAAATAATTGAGTCCTAAAAATAAAAAGGCATCATATTTTTATTTACAAACCATGTTTTTATTTATGAAACCCATCAAAATAGATTGGGAAGATTTAAAAGACACACACACACACACACACACACACACACACACACACACACACTCAAGAAATTATCAAACACACCAGACTAACAGAGGGTGCAACACCCTCACCTGGACCCCATAAAGAATAGGATACCTAATATTGTAATGGTGACTGTACCACCTGGTGCAAGTATGTAAAGAGACCGACAGAAAATGCCTGACTGTCCCTGGGCTTTCAAGGTAAGCAGAATTCTCAGTGCTTAATGTCACCCACACAAATTAGTATTATTCCATCTATCCATTCCTTCATCTTGTAAGTTTGCCTCTGCAACCTCATGATCCTGTGCTTCTGCAGCCTTGCTCAATCCTAAGCCTCTGCAGCTTGGCCCTGCATGCACCCAGAAGTTCTCCAATTGGGCTCCTTCATCTCTTCTCTCACCACCTCTAGCAACCCTCTCTGCATCTGTGTCTTGTACCATGAATTAATAAATAACATAGTGGCTGATACTGGGGTTCAAACTGAAGATCAGAGAAGCAAAGCAGCTGGCCACCAGCTTCTTAACCTCTACCTCAGGCTGAATAGGCTGATCCTCTCTCCACAAGCTCTCAGCAAGTCTCAGACTGCTGCCTCTCCTAAGGGTGGCTGGACAATGAATGCCTCATACTGACTACTGAAGATCTTGCTTCTATCTTTTATACCCCATCTAGTGCTGGGATTAAAGGCATGTGATCTATTACTCTTTTAAACTGATTCAATCTCATGTATCCCTGGGTGGTCTTGAACTCAGAAAGATCTGTGTACCTCTTAATCATGAGTCCTAGGATTAAAGGTGTGTACCACCACTCCCTAGTTTCTTGCTGGTGGGATTAAAGGTATGAGTCACCACTACCAGATCTCTATAGTTTGAGGCTGACTGTTTTTCTGAATCTTCAGGAAAGCATTAATAAATTATAAATAATATATCACCATAGTGATGAGGGATGTCCTTCTGTATATATGTTTCTCTTATTGTTTGATGAATAAAACGGTGATTGTTCAGCAGCCAGGCTGGAAATATAGGCAGGGCTATGAGATGAGGAGAATTCTGGGGAGAAGAGGCAGAGAGAGGTTGTGAGAGAGACGCCATGTAGCCGCTGAAGTAGTAACACGCTGGAACATTCTCTGGTAAGATAAGACCACATGGAAATACTTAGATTAATAGAAATGGGCTAATAATTAAGAGAGAGCTAGCCAATAAGAAGCCTGAGCCATCGGCCAAAAAGTTTATAATTAATATGAGTCTCTGTGTGATTATTTGGGGCAAAGCAGCTGTGGGACCAAGTGGGACAGAAAATTTCATCTATACCATACTATCTGCTCTGGCCTCTGCCTCTAACAAGGCTTCTTTGAACTCGATAGCCTCTTTGACACTTTTGTGGCCCTCCTGTAGCCTACATATACTATTTGTCTACATCTATATGGATACATATAGAAAGAGAGAGACAGAGAGAGAAATAATTATTTTGTTGTAGTCAATTATGGTCTGAGAGTTCATATTAGTAATTAAGGTTAGAATGAAAGAATTTTTTGCTGTTCTGTTTTTCCTCTGTTTTTTATTTAAATTAGAAACAAGATTGTTTTACATGTCAATCCCAGTTCCCTCTCCCTGCCCTCCTCCCCTGACCCCCACTACCCCCTACCTATCCCATACCATTTCTGCTCCCCAGAGAGAGTGAAGTCTTCCATGGGGGCCTTATGAGTCTGTTATATCCTTGGGATAGGGCCTAGCATCCTGCACCCCACCCCCCATGTGTCTAGGCTGAGGGAGTATCCCTCTATGTGAAATGGGCTCCAAAAGTCCATTCCTATGCTAAGGATACGTACTGATCTACTACAAGAGGCCCCATGGATTTCCGAAGCCTTCTCACTGACACCCTTCATGGGGTCTGGATCAGTTCCATGCTGGTTTCCCAGCTATCAGTCTGGAGGCCCATAGCTCCCACTTGTTCAGGTCAGCTGTTTCTGTGGGTTTCACCAGCCTAGTCTTGACCACTTTGCTCATCACTCCTCCTTCTCTGCAACTGGATTCCAGTTCAGTTCAGTGTTTAGCTGTTGGCATCTGCTTCTACTTCCATCAGCTGCTCAACATAAATCCAGCCACACTGAACCTCTTAGAAGAGAAAGTGGGAAATACCCTTGAACCAATTGTTACAGGAGACAACTTCCTGAACATTACACCTGTAGCACAGACATTGAGATCTACAATTAGTAAATGGGACCTCCTGAAACTGAGAAGCTTCTGTAAGGCAAAGGACATAGTCAACAAGACAAAACGGCAGCCCACAGAATGGGAAAAGATATTCACCAACCCCATATCCAACAGACAGCTGATCTCCAAAATTTACAAAGAACTCAAGAAGCTAGTTTCCAAAACACCAAATAATCCAATTAAAAAGTGGGGTACAGAACTAAATAGAAAATTCTCAACAGAGGAATCTAAAATGGCTGAAAGACACATAAGAATGAAAGAATTTATATTTACCAAAGACTAGCTACCAAAGGAAACTGGGGCTATTTGGCATATTACAGTCAAAGATATTGTGGCAGCTTGGAAATTTGTTGTTACTTAATAAATTCTGACATTGTGGAAAGACACAGTGTATATCCATGTGTTTCTGGTGTACTGTACTCATAACAATGAGTAAAAATTTACTTAAAAAATCAAATGCAAGGATGGCTCAGCGTTTAAGAGCACTGGCTGCTCTCCCACAGGACCCAGGTTCAATTCCCAGCACCCACATGGCAGATCACACTGTAACTCAAGTTCCAGGGGATCTGACACCCTCACACAGACACACATGCAGGCAAAACCAATGTATATGAAATATAAATAAAAATTTAAATCAAATACAGTATTATTAAATAAAATTGATAGAAGTGTTCCATTTCAGCAGCCCAGATGTCCCTCAACCGAAAAATGGATAGAGAAAATGTGGTACATTTACACAATGGAGTACTACTCAGCGGAAAAAAAACAATGGAATCTTGAAATTTGCAGGAAAATGGATGGAACTAGAAGAAACCATTCTGAGCAAGGTAACCTAATCACAAAAGGACAAACATGATGTGTACTCACTCATATGTGGATTTTAGATATAGAGTAAAGGATTACCAGTCTACAATCCTCATTGCCAGAGAAGCTAGTAAACAAGGAGGACTCTAAGAGAGACATACATGGTCCCCTGGATAAGGGGAAAGGGTCAAGGTCCCCTGAGCAAATTGAGAGCATGGGAAGAGGGGGAAGGGAGCTATGAGAAAGAGAAGGGAAGAAGAGGAAGGATGCAGAGGTCATGAGGGAGCATGACGTACAGAAAATATCTCATGAAGTAAAATCCAGTGCCATGGTTGATACCATTTGCATATTTGTGCAATAAGTTCTAGAGGTTCACATAAAGCATGTCTGTTTGGCACAGTGGTGGTACAAATCTAAGTACCAAAATAAAATTAGTATGAAACCTTTTAAGTGACCATGTTTTAATTAAACTTTAAATGTTTACAATCAACACTACTAGTTTTCTCAATGCACCATCAGGAAATGCAGTCATTAGGTTTCCAATTGCAAGAAATCGCAGAAGTGACATAAATAAACCCAAGCTCCAAGTATTGTCTGCCAGTTTTTCCTTCAGAGAGTATCAATGGTGATGTAAAAATAGCTGTGTTGAGATAAGTAACATTAGCCATTCAGATGAGGCCCTTTCTCTACTGCCATGCATTTTTATTATTTACAAGGGAAAAAACACAACTAGCTAAATAATCTCATTTATACATTAATTAGCTTCAAAAGTAAAACATAAAAATCTTTTGGGGGAGGGGGACTGGACAGATGGCTCAGCAGTTAAGAGCTCTTGATACTCTTCCAGAGAGACTGAGTTCATCATTTCCCAGAACCCACCCACATCAGTAGACTCAAAACCCCTTGTAACCTCAACTCCAGCTCCAAGAAAACAGATGCTCTCTTCTGTATTCTGTAAGTACCTATACAAATGTACACATACTCCCAAACACATGCATGCACACATGTGTGCACACGCACGTACACACACACACACACACACACACACACACACACACACACACACACTTAAAAATAAAATAAATCTAAAATTTTAAAATCTTACTTTTTTGGAATTATCCTAGTTCAAGGATAGCCAACTATATAGTTCACATGCCAAACCCAAGTACAACCCATACACTATTTTAGTAAGGTTCAGACATAGAATGCTTTTTGTATTTTAAGGAAAGAAGGAGGAGAAGGAAGAAAAGGGAGAAAGGAGGAGGAAGAGGTGGGGAGGAGATGCAAATCTTATGTTACAAGCTAAAGAATTTGCTATCTGGCTTCTAGCAGAAAAAGTTTTCCAAATGATGAAATTCTGTACTGACCATGGGGCAGGCTCTAGGGATGACATTACAATGCTATTTATATGAAATCATACAGTGAGGGCTGAATATACATAATTCTACACACATTTATTCCACTTATACTGGAAGCAACTAACACTAGTATATGCACTGATGCTCACCCACCAGTAAAGCATAGAACCTACAGGAAAGTGAACGTATTGGGAGAAAGTGTTTGTGACTATTACTGATGGTCCCCTTCTGGTGCTACTGGTTCTAGGACCCAGGAAGGAAGCACTGAATAGAAAGTTTCTAAGGACCACAATCTAAAGAATCACTTAGTGCCAATTGGCAAGGCACTGGACACACTAAAAGGCATACATCTTGACTAAATAGATCACATCTACCTCCAGTGTGATAGGGTTACAGCTATGCACCACTACAGCTAGCTTAAAGTAACTTAAAGTATCCTTTATGATAATATAAAATTAGCATGATTTTATTTAATTTTTATTGAAAATAGCTTTTTTATATAACATATTCTGATCATGGTTTCCCCACCCCCAACTCTCCCCATGTCTTCCCCACCTCCCTATCCACCCAAATCCACACCCTTGCTTTCTCTCGATTTACCATTAGAAAACAAATAGACGTTTAAAAAAGAATATAAAAACAAATCAGAATAAGACAATACAAACAAACACACAAACAAAAGAGCCAATAAAGCAAAGAAACACATACAGATGCAGAGACACAAGTCTGCACACATAAATAAACTCAAAATCAGAAACCATAATACATAAGCAAAATATCTTTAAGGTTTTCTTTTAAAAAGTGCTCAGACAAAGCACTATGAGACAACAAAAACCTCCAAAACTACCATTGGGTTTGTTTTGTGTTAGCCATCTACTGTTGGCATGGAGCCTGTCCTTAGGTATGGTTTGTATATCCAGTGAGACTCCATTGGAGAAAATAAATTTTTCATTTGCAAGCAATTATCAATTGGAGATAGCACTGGGTTAGGAATGGGGGCTTGTGTCCACTACCCTTCTCAGCAATTAGCATGATTTTTGATGACAAGATCCAGTTCCTTCCCTTTGAGAAAGAATGTTAACTTTGAAGGAATTAAGAAAGTCATTTAGAACAGAAAATTTGGTGACTTGATGAAGATGTTCATTACCACCATGTTTAAAAATGGAAGCTTTGAATGAATGATGTTATATTAACTTAGAAATATATATTAGAGATTATCAAATACTAATAATACAGACTATGAAACAATGCAGAAAATATTTTTCGATTATCAAGTCAGAAATATCAAAAAGCATAATCAACATGTTTGTAAATGTGTCCATTGCATGAAAACCTAATAGCCATGCCCCTTAGTAAAATGTTGCTTAGGAGGTAGGCTTCTGTAATTATGGATGCTTTATTGGCTCCAATTTTCTTGAAGGTTACTATGTAAGTTTTCCCCCACTAAAGAGATATGGCTGAGCTGTTTCCTCATGTCTTTTTTACTTCATGAAGCCACATCCATTGCCACAATTTAACACATGACATCTTGAACTTGTTCGAAAGTCTGCTTTCTGACATTTGGTAGTTGTGATGGTTAATACTGGTTGTCAAGTCATTAGGATCTAGAATTATCTAGGAGCCAAATCGCTGGCTATGTCAGTGAGGAGTTTGAAGATTTGGGTTCATTGAGGCAGGAAGAGCCACTCTAATATGGTCAATACTATTCTACAGGCTGGGGTCCCAGACTGAATCAAAAGAAGAATTTTTTTAAAAAGGAGTAAGCAAGGTGAGCACCACCATTCGTCTCTGCTTCCTAGCTGTGTATATAATATGAGCAGCTGCTTCAAACACCTTCCATTCTTTCTCTCACATGAATTAAATTGTGAGTACAAAAACCCCTTTCTTCTTTAAATTGCCCTCCTCAGGTATTTTGTCATAGCAATGAAAAAGGTAACTAATACACTGGTAAAACAGCTAAAAGTGACCAATGCATATGAGAAAGGGAGGCATGCTAGGAAGTAGTGGAGGAAGATGGGGTGGAGAAGGAAGAGGAGGGGGAAGGGAAGCTTCCAGCTGGGGATAGGAATTCAGAATTTTGCTTCATTTGCTATTGTTATAGTAAAGCCTTTCCACCATATCTGACATAATCATGCCATTGTCATGGTGAAGCAAATATAACCTATACCTTGTAACCATGGCAATAAAACTAGCAGTGCAATGCTGTGGCAGATAACTCTATGGTAATGGTAATAGAAATAGTAATAGTAATGGAATAGTAACGGGGATGTTAGTGCTCCATAACAGTAGGAAGTGGAGTGAGAAGTTACAGGGTCCTCACCTGGGATTCTACCCACTTCTCCCTCCTATTTGCATTCACATATAATCTTGGGAAGTGATAGAGTATTTAGGAGTCAGAAGGTTAACTGAAGGTGGGATTCCATGATGTAGCTTCTATGAGGTTGCCACCCATGACATTAGAGCTTTTCAATGATTCAGCTGTTTTATGGTCATTCGTACTCCTGTAATTAAGACCTCACCAATGCTCCTATAGGCATGCCCACTGACTTCATTCACCAAGCTGGACTTGTATGGAAACATTTCTTTGGTTCCCTATGTTTGTTTACCATGCCATAGGAGAAGCAACACAACACATGTACTTTCCCATTTCTCATTGTAGATCCAGACCTTCACTTCTGCTAAGAGAGTATCTAAGGATCATGTGTGTCTGTTTGTTTTGGGGGCAGGGTCTCACTGTGTAACTCAGGCTGGCCTCAAACTCTTCTTCTGCCTCAGCTCCCTGAGTGGTGGAATTTCAGGTGTGTTCTGTCATGCTTGGCCCAAAATAGTATTTAAATGTTGCCATTGTCAACAATAAATTCAGCTTTGTTTCCAACCACTGTTTAGTAGTCTTCCTTTTTCATTCTTAGTTCTTACTCTTTTCAAAAGACTGTTTGCACTATGGTAGCTTCTCTCTTCCTACAATGACAATTTGAATATAATAAAGTACTTCATAGGTCCCACCTCCTTTCACCATATGCTAAACCATAAAAAAGTTCCCAACTTTCTTATTTACCTCTTGCACCCATTCATGGATTTCCAAATGCACCTAAAGATGATTATGACCCCCATCTCCAAAAAAAAACCCACTCACTTTCATGGAATGCTTGTCAACCAAAGACTGTCTTAGTATTTTCTCACTTGTTACTATAAAAGTGACTTTTTTCTAACTCCTTTGAGCCCTTAATGAATTGACAGTGACCTGTATAAGGGTTCTCCTGTTATGAATTGATGAATAAACAAGTCTTTGATAATTTTGCTGTGGATTTTTTTCTGTTTGTTTGTTTTTCAAGATAGGGTTTCTCTGTGTAACAGCCCTGGCTGTCTCAGAACTAGCTCTGTAGACCAGGCTGGCCTTGAACACAGAGATCCACCTGCCTCTGCCTCCCAAGTGCTGGGATTAAAGGCATGGATCACCATTGCCAGCTGTGGATTTATGTTTATCTTTGACATCTCATTTTAACAAATGTTCTAATTTACAAATAATTAAGATGATACAGATGAAGTCAAATTAAAAGGCTGTGGTGCTTTAGAATTACAAACCAAATTCTAGTAATGAAACCAAAAGTTAAACTTCTAGGAACTCTGTGATGAAACAACCAAAAATAAAGAACAACAAGGCACAATTGAAATATTTATAAATATATTTCAAACCCCTTTCAAACGTATTTCAATTAGAAAAGATTTCTTTCCCTCTATAGTCACCTGGAACCCTCCAGGTCACCTACTTTCGGTTTCTTTGTCCAGCTACACTGGCTCTGTCTCCTCATTGTTCCCTTCCTTGTTTAAGAGTACATTGACAAAGCATCACAGGGGTCGACCAGACCCACCTTCAACTCCAATAGACAACGAACAGCACATCCTCACCGTCTCCTCTCTATTCCCGAGATCATAGAGACAAAGACTGGAGTGACGTTCTCATAAGCTAAGGGGAGATTGTTGCTAAATACAATAAACTAGAAGAAAGGCATGGAATAGAGTTCCACTCAGGTTTTAGAGGGAATATGATTTTAGACTTCTAGTCTCTAAAACTGTGAGACACTGAATTTTGTTGCCTGAAACCACTGAGTTTCTAGTACTCTAACCCTAGGAAATCAACACAATCCTAAATCACCTGTACTTTAAAGACCTCCAGCTCTGATGACAGAAGTGCAGGAATCAGTCAGCTGGTGGGGAAGATGCATTGGGCCTATGGCTGATGCTCTTTAAAGTGGGAGATGTCTTGTCAAATCCTTCAAATCATTTCGGTGATTAAATTAGGCCTGAGGAAGGGACAAGATTTTGTGTTGGAGCTAGGGTTGTATGGTAGTTAATCTTGATTTTCAACAAAGATAGCTAGAATACTAGAAAGCACATTTCTCTGGTGTCTGTGATGGCATTTCCAGAGACAACTAAATCACAAAGACTCTGACATAACTAATGGTTAAATTCACTAATGGATTCGAATTCTGAATAGGTTTTTAGAAAGTACTGGAGACTGTGGAATGTGGAGCTCTGATCAAAGGAAATGGGCCACTTGGGTGTACCTAATACAAGTCTCTGTGTGTTACTTGGGACCTTAACGCAGCGGCAGTTGGAACTTGGGCGGCCTGGCAGAAAGCACCTACGTGGAAGCAGGACTCAGGAAGCTTGGTGGACTTATTGTTACACTTGGGTGGTATTTTTGAAATGCCCACTTTGCCTTGGTCCCTTTTAGTGTTACCTTTTCTTGTTTCCTGTCTGCCATGAAGAGAACAGCCTCCTCTTCCACACAAGCCATTTCCATGATGGTCTGCCTCACCATGAGCCCAGAACCTTTAAGTTCTTCTCTCAGATATCTTTTCCACAATAACAATAAAACTAGCATGATATCCCAGAACAAAGCAGCGAAGATATTCCAACTCTGGAAAAGTGCCACCATCTCTAACTTGGAGAAAAGTTGAAGAAACCACAGAGACACACTCAATAGCTGCTTGACTGAGCAACAGCATCCATACAAATCAAATGGAGAAGAAATCATGCTGCGTACAATCCAGGATCCACCAGAATGTAGGGGAAATAGCAACAAGGACCTATCCATACCCAAGGGAGTGCTTGCACAGCCCAGGGCTGGACAGATACCATAGTCAGATTTGATTTTTAGAAAAACAATGTAAAGTCAAGTCTCTTATTCATCCAAGGTTGTGAACTCAAGTAAGATTTAGGGAGATGTCAAGAGAATTAATAACTTAATTTAGATTGATGGTTTATATGTAGATTACAGGTCTGCAGTGTTGTTTTGCTAGGCAAAACTAATACAGAAAGTTAAGAAATAGCATACATACCATCAAGTATACACACACATATACATAAATAAAGAGTTAAAAATAGATTATGAAAATTCACACAATACATGGAAATTATAATAAACAATGTACTCAAATAATCAGATTGAAGAATAAATCCAGAGAGAAATGTAAAGATATTTCATGATACTTGATGCCTAAGATGAAGCTTCTAAAATATACAGTATGCAACTAAAGCCCTACTTTTAAAACTAAAGTTATAAAGAAATTTTATAACTATGAAAGTCATACAAAATATTTTTGCAAAACTAGAATATAGAATTTCAAGGGACTCAAACATGCCCAAACAGTCAAAGTTGGAGGACTTTACAACAAAGTTTACAATAATCAAAAAGAGTAAGATCCTGGCATAAGGGTAGCTGTATAGTCCAATTGAATAGACTCAAGAGCTCAGAAATACTCTCACATATATCCAGTGACTTTATGACAAGGGTTCCAAGATCATGAAGTAGGTAAATGATAGTGTTTTTAACAAATGATCTCAGGGAAATTAGATCAATGCATACAAAGGAATGAATTTGGATCCTTACACCATACACAAAAAAATGGACTCAAAATGAATCAAGACTTTAGTGGCTACTTTTTATTGTCAACTCAGCACAACCTAGAGTCACCTGGGAATACAGAACCTCAATTGAGGGAATCCTCAGATCATATTGGCCTGCAGACCTGTCTGTGAGGTATTGTCTTGATTGATGGTTGATGTGGGAAGTTCTGCTCACTGTGGACAGCACCATCCCAAGATAGGTGAGCCTTAGATATTTAAAAGAATAAATAAATTATTAAAAAAAAGAAATCTAGCAGAGATGAGAAAGGAGGGAAAGAACCCTCATTCCCTATTGGTTGGATTGCAAATTGGTACAATCACTACAGAAATCGGTGTATAGATTTCTCAGCTAAAAGTTCATCTACCATACAACCCAGCTAAATGCTCCTTGGCATATACTCAAAGGACACTATGGTTGTCTGAGAAAGACCTACATAATGGCAACACCATTTGATATGCCAACATGGGAAGGGGAAATCCCACAAGTATCTAACCCTAGATGAAGAGCTACCATGTGGGCAAGACCTGCTGAGAGAAGAATCAGTTTTTTCTGGGGATAAGCTCTCACATAAGTGATCAGCTTTGGGTACATGTAAATATGAGCAATGCTTATTGAACTCTGTAAGTTTTATGTACATATACATTTACATATGAAACAATAATTAAATAAGAAAAGGTCATGAATTTGGGAGGGAGGGGGATACTTTAAAGGAGTTGGAGGAGGGGCAGAAAAATATAGATACATTATTATGTATGAAGTTCTAAAAACAAAAGTTTGTTTGTTTGTCTGTTGTAGGCAAACTTTCCTTTCCTGACCACCAGTCCTCAAATAAGCAAATAACCAACACAGAGACTTACTATTAATTATAAATGCTCTGCCAATAGCTCAGGCTTATTACTAGCTAACTCATACATTTTAAAGTAATCCATATTTCTTATCTACCCTCTGCCATGTGGTGGTACCTTCTTTCAACACAGCACGTTCATCTTGTTTCTCTCTGCTTCTCCTTGAGACTCCCAAGGTCCTGCCCATCTTCTTCTCAGCATCCTTTGTGTCTTGCTGTCCTGTCTATACCTCCTGTTTAGCTACCAGCCACTCAGCTTTTTTATTAAACCAATCAGAAGGCACTTTGGCAAAAGACACATCTTCACAGTGTACAAAAAGATTATTCCATAACAGTCTGCTTTTGGGAAAAGGCGGGTGAGCATAAGCCAGTGAGCATGACAGGAAGCAGCATTCTTCCATGGTTCTTGTCTCTGACCCTTCCCTGAGTCCTGCCCTGACTTCTCTCTGTGGTAGACTGTGACCTTGAAGTATAAGCTGAATAAAGCATAAAGCCCTTTCTCCCCTCCCCCATCCCCAAGTTGCTTTCGATCAGTGTTTTATCATAACAACTGCATGCAAATTAGAACAAAGACCTAAACAGAAAAGCAAAAATTATGAACATACCAATAGCCCAATGTTCCTATAGTAAAGGACATACCTAGAATAGAGTTGGTGGGGACAAGTAAGGCAGAGAGACAAAACTGGAGTCAGCTCTACTAAGGATTTGGCCTTAACCTTGAAAGTGATATTACTAAAGAACTTTAAGAGGGGTTTAAGAGAACAGTCTGATCGTCAGAATTAGTACTTACAATGAAGAATGGAGATTACAGTATTCTAGAAAGCCTGTAGGAGGCACTAGCTATACAATGGAGGTGAAGAGTAAGGAAGGTCTTGTCTCGGCGGCAATAGAAGAAGGGGAGAGATGTCATGAATATAGAAAAGAATATCAAACTCTTGATAGCTCTAATAGTCTTATGAATATTTAGCATGAGAGAGAGAGACAATTTTAGAACCCACTTATTCATGTGTCCCTTCATTCAATTTGTGTTTATAGAGTGTTCAGTAGTGCCAGACAGCTGTTCTAGAATGAATTTCCAGGTTTGGGTATGGTTTTCCAGAAGCAGGCCCTGATTTGAGGATCTTTGCACACAAAAATTAGTAATAAAGTACTTGCTTTCCAGCAAAGCTAGAAAAAAAGAGTGAAAGAAATAGGGTGGGGACTAGGAAGAGGTCAAATGAGAGGATAGTTTGAGGCAAAGCCTGAACTCTATCTAGAAGTTCCACTGCAGTTTTCCAAACCCAAGGAAAAGGAGCTGGGCCTTGATAGTTCTAGGTGGAACTCCCACAGTGCAAGCTTTCTAAATGTGCCTTAACTTCTACCCCATTTGCCTTGCCTTTTTAGTCTAGTAAGAAGCAAAATTCTACTTTATTGTATTATGTCTTCTCATTTCCTCACTACTAACCCTCACATTCACTCCGTAAAGATACCTTCTTCTTTGGAGGGGGCAATTTATTTCCATTGGAAATTGTTCTTTCATTAGTACAGACAGATCGTTGTCAGGGACTGGAGAGATGCCACAGCAGTTAAGAGTGCTGGCTGCACCATCATGAGGACTGGAGTTCAGATCTTAGCACCCATAATGTTCACATTTATAACTGCAGCTCTGAGTGTGGCAAGGAAAAGATCTCTCAGGCTTTCAGGCTTCTAACCTAGCAAAGAAAATAAAAGTCTTGGGTTCAAGGAGAAATACTGCCTCCCTCAAAGGAATAAGTAGAAAGTGATAGAAGACTTCCCACCCATTTATGACCTCCACTTCTACCATCTACACACACACACACACACACACACACACACACACACACACACACACATACACACACCAATAAATAAATAAGCTTTTCTTTAAGAATTACATATATGTGTGTGTGTGTGTGTGTGTGTGTGTGTGTGTGTGTGTAAGTATATGCAGATGTCTGCAGAGCCTAGAAGAAGGCATCAGATCCCCCAGAGTTGGAGTCAGTCACAGGTGGTGGTGAGCATACTGACATGGATTCTGGGAACCAAACTCATGTCCTTTGGAACAGCATAAGTGCTCTTAATCACTGAACCATTTCTCTAACTCCAATAAATCATCATCATCATCATTATTACTGTGTATGTGTGAATATATGTTGTATATGTGGCTAGGGGAAACATGCATGCCATGGCACACATATGAAAAACAGAATCTGTTCCTTCCTGCCACCCTTACACGAGTTCTGGAGCTCTAATTCAGATCACCATGCTTGCAGGCAACCACCTTTACCCACTGAGATATCTTGCTGGCCCCCCAAAAATCTGTTTTTAAAAAATCAACGTCACTGTAATATTTCTGTAGCTACCTAAGTTTTCTTTCCTGCTTACTCCATTTAGCTCAATTATGCCCAATAGTTCATGTACATTAATGGGCATCCTAATAAATATCAGCCACTGAATTAAGGGCTGGATGTATGAGGAAAAACAGAAACAATTAGGCTTTAATCCTTGCCCATATCAGCTGGACAAGATGATGTACACCTGCAATCCCACCCTCAGGGGTAAAGGCAGAATCACAAGCATGAGACCAGCCTCAGCTACACAATGAGTTCCAGATCAACCTTAGCTACATAGTAAGACCCCCGTCTCATTAACCACACACACCAAATCCTTACCACTGCCCAGCCTCAGAAGGAGCCATGATATAGAAAGGTCACCAACTTTGTAACTGGATAGAGCCCTTTATTTACACATAACTTTGGACCAGCTCATAATGGTCCTACATCTCAGTTTTCTCAATCTATAAAATGGGTGTACTAATACTTTCCAGTAATTTTAGAAGGTTTATGTAAATTGTAAACCATGTATTTTTAAAAACATTTATGTCATAAGCACCCTCAAATTTATTGTGGCAAGTTTTGGAAGGGGGAAGGAAATGAATTGACTATCCTTAAAAAAAAAAATACATGAAGACACCACGAGTCAACAGAAAGATGAATCTGAGTCAGAAGATCCAGATTATGTTCAGCTCCACTGCCTACTGGACATATAATTTTAGCTTTCTTCACTGTAATGGATTTTTTTGAAAGTTTGGAGCCTCCCTGAATTTGATCTCTTTTCTATAGGAGGAACGGGGTCCTATTGTATGAACCTTGGAGGAAGCGATGAAATGAAGCTATACAAAGTCCAGTCCTGACAGCTAGGACACAGACACATGACTCAGCAGCCTGAGACTGAATTGACAATTGAGGAAATGGCATTTGGTGTGTGCAAGAGGCTCAATATCCAGGGCCCCTGGCAATGGGGCCAACAGAACTAGTTCAGAGTTTATGTTCTCAGAAATGCCCAGGACATTATCTCCTGAAAATGAGAAGAATGCCCCCTTCACAGGCATTTGGAGGGATTAAATATGAAAAATAAAACCTGATTAAATATGAAAAATAGATGCTCAATAAATGTGTATTGGATCTGTTTAGGAGGTTTTCCAATGTGTAAAATAAATGAATAAATAAGCATTTGTGGTCTATCTCCTACCTAAACATAAAATCCCCCAGGGCTGCTTTGTCTGTTTCCACCCAAGTTATTTGCTTTTCTTCCCAGTAATGTATTTTTCCTTGCTCACCACTCAAAGTTCAAAGTACACTTAGCTCTGATATGCAAAATGCAGTTCACTAGCTTTAATTGTTGCACATTGTGCTTTGCTCCCAGGTTAAAAAGTAACTACTTTATTTGGAGCCTTCTAAAAGACAAGATTGCAAGGTTTAGGAAGTAGCTCTTTTCCCTCTCCTGTAAAATCCTGGAGGAGAGGAGACTTGTGAACCGAGAAAACATCTCAGTGGCCACATCGAAATAATTAGCTTAACTCTAGATGTCATTATTCAGCAAATCTTAACAGAACAAGCGTCTCCCGTGACACCACTCTGGGCTTATCACCATTCTCTAAGGTCTAGCCCCAGCTCTCTTGCTTGACTCCATGGCTTTCTTTTAGAAAAAGTTTTGTCCTCGTTAGTTCCAGCCATCACCTTCAAGCCAATGGCCCTCCAAAGATGCAATGTCATATTTCTAACTGCCTGTTGTGACCCTCCTCCTGGCTCTATCTCTCCCTCTAACACAGTACCGGAAGCACTGGATTCATTATCTGCTTCATATCTCTTCTCCTTTGTCCAAAGCCACTCTTCTTTGAGCTTCTTAAGGTTGCTCCTCTTTTCTCAGTCATGAAGTCATTGCTCCTGTTCCCTTCACCTCCTAGAATCTGTTCTTTGCATGGACCATGATGGCCACACCCCTTTTCTAAAAGCCTCACTTTTCTTGAGGTCCAAATGTTTTTTAAAATTTTCTTATTCACAATGGTAACTTTTTCCATGTCCTTTCTCATCTCTCCATTCTTCCTTGACCATTTGCTCTCCTCTCTATAGACCTTAAATGACTGAACATGCCTAGTCAAGCCAACAAGAATGTATTGCAAGCTTAATTGTTCATAGCAGCATTCTCCATGGACTCTAGTTTTCAGTGATTGAAAAGGACCATCTTTAATTGGAGGGGGAAATGGATTGTCCTGAAAGTGTTTGTGTATTTAACAAATAACTTGGGAAAAGCATGCACACAAGCACATAGCATGTAAAATATCATCAGTGTGCATAGACAAGGATAAATGGATAAATGGTGTAGATTAAAAGGCAAACTTTGAAAGCCTGTTGCATCAGACATGGAAAGAATAGGATTTTGAGAGAAATTAGTAAAGAGATCACATTAGGGAAGATCTTAGCATAGGGCATGCAGAAGAGAATGTCAGAGAATTGCAAAATGGCCAGTTAAGATAAGTAGAAGAAAGAAAGGGCTGGGAAATAAACTGGATAAAAGCTAGCAGGGCATGCATCAGAGTAGACTTTGAGCAAATTGAAAAATTTCTAGTTCCTTCTTGCTGTGGTGTCCAATAGATTTGAGATGTTTTGTTTGTTTTCAAGAATACTGAAAGTTTCAGGTGAATGGAAACAACGAAACCTATGGCTACTTATCTGGTCTAATGATGTTCAAACTTTATTTTTTTTTAAAAAAAAGAGAGAGAAAATAGCTCAAAAATATCCAGGAGTTTTGAAAAGATTAAAGCTTAGTGGGAAGCTTTGTTTGTCTTTTGTTGAACAGCCTTAGGAGAAATAAGTACAATAGTTATTAGAATGAGTCTACAGTAAGTACTTGATGGACAAGTGGGTAGAAGGAAGGGCAGTTTAAAGATTAGATGGGAAAGGCCAGGATCAAGACAGTTTTTCTACTTAATAATTTAGTGTAGAGAGGGGATGGATATTAATTCTGTTCCTCATATCTTGAAGTCTACAACATTTTGTATATCCATTTTAAACATTCGTTTCAATGTAACCAAATAGTCATCAAAGCTCTATGACATCTTATCTATTAATAACAGGCATGACTGTGGGTACTGTGAGCTTGCCAAATCAGAATGGATCAGTGATCTCTACATAGTAAATGCTGAAAAGACAGCTAACAAATACCAAATCTATGTCTTGAGAGGGGATACTCAAAGAGGATAGAGAAGTAAGACCAAGGAAAGAAACTAAAGCAAAGGTGACTAAAGCAAAGGTTGAGCTGCATAGACAGATGAGTCTGCTTCGATAGTTAGACAATGCACACACTAACACAATATGAGAGTCAGACACCTCAAGAAAATCTAGTATATAAGTAGGCATGAAGTGAACCAAGTGTTAGCAGTTAGTTTAGCTTTTGTCTTTTTGTTATTTTCAAGATTATAATTTAATTACAACATTCCTCCCTTCCCGTTACTCCCTTTAAACCTTGCTCTCCTTTAAAATTCATGGCATCATGTTTTATTGTCTGTTGCCATTTTTATTGTGTGTGTGTGTGTGTGTGTGTGTGTGTGTGTGTGTGTGTATTCCTAAATATAACCTGTTCAGTTCATCTAATGTTACTTTAATGTAAGTTTTCAGGACTGATCTTCTTACATCATAAACCTTGGGTAATAAATCCAGAATGGTCTTTTCAGAAGTCCTTATATATATTTTTGTGTGTTTGTTTCTTTACTGCACCACTGACCTCATTACTGTATTCCATATGTGGTCTTCAGTTTCACGTGTGTTTGTTGTTTTTTCTTTTACTGTAATGAGTCTTTGGACTCATCAGGAAAAGCCATAAATTCTGCATTATAGAGAAGTAAACTCTGGCTTCTAGCTGGTAAGCACCGTGCCTTAGGAAATGACTTCGTGCCAAAACTCTCAACTACTAGTTACAAACAGTGGAATGTGCATAAGCTGCTGTCTCCATGGGTGCTAATTGTAACATGTCAAAGAAGGGACTTGCTTTCTCTGGCTGGCAGGCCAAGCCTCCTGCTGCTGCCAAGTGCTGCAGCATTCAATATCATTTTTTGACACTGACAGTGGCTGCCCTCACTGGAGGACTCAGAAAAGCATAAAATGAGGAAAAACATGCTGAATTTATTTCAAATGTATGCTACCCATGAGTGGCAGAATGGAGAGGTAGACAGAACAACAGATGGGCACATAGGATGAATTCAAGACCCTGTGCTTGAAGAACAGCAAGTGGTCTAGTTGGGCTAGAACATTTGAAAAATGTATCAGAGTATTGGATGACGAGGCCAAAATGTCAAGCTGAGATTATGTTCTTTGAGGGTTTAAGTACCAGGGTAAGGAGGGGATACTTAACTTTGCAAGCAGTGGGGGATCATAGTTTTTTTTAAGTAATTAACTGACGTGATTAGAGCTGCTTAATCCATTGTGAATATGGAAAGTAGATTTAATTAAGTAGACAAGAAAATTAATTGAGAGACTAGCATAGAGACAATAAACTGACCGACAAAATTAGAACCTTGTATGGTGCTTGAAAGTGACTATTTCAACAGACTACATCTACCAACTAACCTAGCATCATCTTGCAATGAGTTGGGATCATGTGCCTAATTCTTGTCAAGGGAGCTCAGTGGGAACCATCATCATTAATTGTAAACTAAGGACATTCCATGTGCATGTTCCTCTGCTCTTTCTGTGTATATATGTGTTCATGTGTACGTTTGTGTGATGTGTGTTTGGATGTGTGTGGGTGCAATTGTATACAGGTGCTCTAGCCCATGTGTTTATCTATTTATGGAGGCCAGGGGCTAACTTCAGGTGTCTTCCTCAATTATTTTCCACCTTATGTGTTAAGGCAGGGTCTCTCACCTGAAACCAGGGCAGCTAGATAGCCAGCATGCTCTAGGGATCCTTTGTCTCCACCTTCTGAGCACTAGGATCATGGGGGAGGAACTACCATGTCTACCCAACATTACATGGCTTCTAGTGATCAGAATTCTAATCCTTATGCTTTCATACCAAGTGCTTTATCAGCTAAGCTACTCTATCAGCCCTTCCCATGCTTTCTTTTAACACCACATGCAATCCCTTGACACCAGGACATTCTAGAATCTTCAAGACGACACGAGCCATAAACTGGAAACACAGACCATTTCCATACTCTTAGGAATTTTTAAAAATATAAGACTAGATCCAGAGAGAAGCCCCTTGGTTTAGTTACTATATGAAATCCACCACCTATAAATCACATATTTCACTTACAGGGAAGCTGGTTTCTCTTCATGAAGAAAAGCTATAAGCTATATACTAGATATTCATAGTTTTCTGTAGCCCAGGTCTTTTTTTATCCCCACCTACCGCTTTAATATCTTATTCCAATGAGTATCTAATGATGTAATGTATCATTAAAACTTTCAGAAAACTTATAAAAGAATTGAATTTTTACCCAGGTACGGTTAAATAAGGCAGATTTCATCCTAAATATCTTCTTTATAAACCCTAAATTCAAATACCTAGAGCTCCATCTACTTAAAACAAAACACACTTAAATTTCAATGTCCTGCCTTAGCTTGTGATGAAACCACATGATCTGTGTCTTTCAAAGAAGAGGTGAACAAAAGTGGTAATGTAAGCCGGGCGGTGGTGGTACATGCCTTTAATCCCAGCACCCGGGAGGCAGAGGTAAGCGGATCTCTGTGAGTTCGAGACCACCCTGGTCTACAAGAGCTAGTTCCAGGACAGCCTCCAAAGCCACAGAAAAACCCTGTCTTGAAAAAAAACCCAAAAAAGGCAGCGTACCACATATGTTATCAATAGGAAGAAATTGAGAAGGTCTGGAGAGATGGTTCAGTGGTTCAGAGCACTTGCTGCTCTTTGCAGACTACCTAGGTTTGGTCCTCAGAATCCATGTCAGGCATCTCACCACCATCTTTAACTCCAGTACCAGGGGACAAATGTCCTCTTCTGGCCCCCACTGGCACCTGCACACACGTGTACATACACAGACATACACACATGCACATAGATTTAAAAAAAAAGAATGAGTTGAGCAGCACCAGGTAGAAGGTTACCAATTGTATAATATCTTCAGGATCCCCAGACTTCAAACAAAATTTTGCCAAGAAAGGTGGAGTGTTTCTTTCTCTAAAATGACTTTGGGAGTTCTAATATCTTGATAGGATAATGAAAAGCAGATACCAAATAAGTGCATAGAAATGATGAAAAACAAATCTGGGCGGATCCTTGTATGAAACAAAAATGATGCACAAGGATGAACAGGACTAAAGGAGAGAAGCTCTTCTTCCTAAAACCTCGCCACATATTGACATCTTCCTACCCGTTATTTCCAGTAGATCAACATTCAGATAAAATCTTCTTTCCTGAGGAATTTGAGGGAGAGAGTTTAAAAGGCAAACTGCCACAATATTTAAACAAGCTTACAGAAAAGAATTCTATAAACTTAAGTCACCAATCTTGATGTTACAGTAAATTCTCATCCAATTTTTATCAGCACAGAGCAATATGTTTTCACACAGGCAGTTAGTATATACTTCTTGTCACCTGTTCTATTGTTAATTTGTGTATATTTCCAAATACCAGATCATTTCCATCCATATATCATGCTTGTGATTTTGTGTATGTAGCTGGATATGTTTGAGTAGTTGCTATGGTTCATTATTATAAGTAAGAACTGCTACAACATTTCCGGAAAAACATCTTGTGTCTTTGTTTATTCATTCTTAATTCTCCATAATCAAAGAACCACCACATCAAAAGATACAGTGCCTTTATTCTTTTTCCTAGTACCAAATTGTTCAACAGAAAGCTTCACATTGCTGAAAATGCAAATAACTCAAAATATACTAAATTTTGTATTTGAAATATTTAAGAAATAGTCCAAAACTCACAATGCTTACTATAAAAGATGCTCATCATAATATTGTCTATAACATTAAAAATGAAAAAAACAAAATATTCAGATCATTGGTGAATGTCCAAATAAATCATGATATATCTATAACTAAAGCAGATATGTGGGCTTTTGTTACATTTTTTACTACATTATTAAAAATGATTTTAAAAAATATTGAATAATATAAGATGATTATTAAGGGAAGTTAAAAATATTATTTCTAGATGCAATATAACTACAAATATGTAAGTAAAAATATTGTTAATTTGTAAATATATGCATACAAAAAGATTATAAAAATATACTGTGATGTTAATATTTGTTATTTCTTACTATACTTTGGCTATCATATATGCATTTTATAATCAAAAAGAGTGATAAATGTTCAACAAGTAAGCTATTAACATAGTAGAATTCGGGATACAAAAGGAATAGTGAAGTTAAGATGATTAAAATACCTATTGACCAGTCAAACATGAGTAGGAACTTCCCTTCTAACTTAACTTGAAAGCAAATGTGTAATAGGGGTGAAGAACTGAAAAGATCCACTACAAAGGAGAAAGCTTTAGAGTTTAAGCAGGGAAGGCCTCATGAGCAAGCCCCAGTCCAGACAATCTTTGATCAATAATCTCAAACAACCAATTTTTTATACTGCAAAGGTTGGCCTTTGCCATTTACCACTGTGATATAATAAAGAATATATCTGGCCTTTTCCCTGACACAAAGCTTCAAAAACACTTGAAATCTTTAATAGAAGAGCTTTTGTTATTCATAATAATCACCTTTCATTCATATATGAGTTTATGCTGATTAGACGACTCATGGTGGATCCCCTAGGTAGCTTCCAGTGGAAGCTGGTCACCAAAAATACAAAGTACAATACTGGAGAGTGGATTCAATCATGTGGCCAATGATTTAAGGAGAAATGCTGCATAATAAAAACCCTCAACGGAAGCCCTTGACCCTGAGACTCAATAACATCTCCCTATTGATGTTCTTGCAAAGTGGATCTTTAGATTCCACAAAGAGGAGGCATAGAAGCTCCATGCCCCTCCCTCCTCCTCCCTCAGACCTTGCTCTAATTATCTCTTCCATTTGGCTTGCTCCTACGTTGCATCCTTTACAAAAAGTTTATCTTAAAATTCGTTCTTTCAGTGAGTTCTGGATCAATCAAACAAGTTCTTGAAATTGAAAGTGGGGGGGATAGTCATGAGATCACTCCAAGTTTTAACTGACTAGAAAGACATGCAAGTGACCTTGAAACATGGAGGACTTATGACTGGCATCTGAGCCTAAGAAAGTCCGGTGAGCTAACCCCTTAACCTGTGAGGTCTGCACTGGTCCCAGTCCCTTAATGCCAAAATTCATTCGAGTTGTAGGACACTCAGTTGGTGTCAGAGAATTGCTGTCAAAAAACAAACATTCTACACATGTACAAAGAAACAAAACACTTCTCAAAAAAAATGTTCAGGCAATGTATTAGTTTGGGTGACAAGCCCTTCAATCTTAGTGGCTGAATTCAATAGAAGTTTATTTCTTGCTCATATACAATTCAAAATGGGTGTTCCTGATTAAATAACCTTCCATTTCAAGTCTTCACCTTCTTCTAGGCTCCACACTCCTTCAGACTCAACTAAAAATTGGAGAAAGAGCCATGAAAGGCTACATATGAAACCATTGCCCGGAATTTAGGTTACTTTTAGCTACAGATGTCTTGCGAAATGCACTGTAGCTGTGAACCCAAAGAGAATAAATTGGTTTGATGAAAAAGTAGGCAGTCTTTATCACAAGGGTATAAAATAGTTTTCTTCTTCCTGAAAATACCAATTGTGAATTTATATTTTTGACCTTACTAATCTTAGTAGTCAAAGAAGTTGTAATTAAGTTTCTCATTGCCAGGAGTCATAGTAATATATTTCAAAATGAAACACAACAATAATGTTTTGTCTCATTGTAAGAAAGATTTTTTAGTGTCTACCACTCAAGACCTGTGATGGAGAAAGGATGTGCAAAGATAAATTAAATTTAGTCCTGGGCCTTATACAAAATAGAAAACTATAGACCAGTAGAACTTTCGCTTTCACACAGCTATAACACACAAAAAGAGATTACTAGGAATGTGGAGGGGAAAAAGAGGAGATAAGAAAGAGTAATAGCCCTCCCTACCCCTTATTGATGAATTATTGGTTACTGACATATTCTGGAAGAATGTACATCACCATCTTCAGTTGTCTAATAACTTCTGACCAATCCCACCATTTCCAGTACATAACTCCAGATCATGGTCACACAGATGGTCCTCATTAATCTTGATGGGTCTCAAAACATGTACATGAACATGAACCTGAGCACAAGAGGAAGGGGAAGGTAGATAAGAATAGTACAGAAATGAGAGAGGATAAAAAAAATGAGAGTAGTCAGTATGCATGATGTACATGAATGAAGTTGTCAAATAACAAATTTAATTAATACAAAAGGAGTAATAGAGGTGATGAATACGATAAAAATATACTGTATACATGTATAGGAATATCGTAACAAAACATTTTACCATATTCATTTAATACATGCTTTAAAAACTGTAGGTGATCAGTACAAATAATTCCTTACCTACTAGAAGTATAGCTACTAGTATAAATGTAGTATAAAGTAGAAATGCTTTAAAACACTATCATTAGCACATTCAAAGAAGTAGCTAGGCATGTTGATAGATGTATGGACAGATGCTCTGATACCTTTAGAGAAAATATTTTCTAAGTGACATAGTAAAATGTGTGGAGCAAGACTCAGTGAAGGATAGCTATCCTAAGGAAAGCAGGGGAAAACTGAGTTTTGTCATTTTTAAGAAAATTTTGGTTTCTACAACAGGCTGTTCCCAACATAGGCACTGGCCATGCATTAATAAGTGTATATCTCCATTATTTGGGACCCCAACTGTGTTTTCCCTTAGAAACAATGCTATAAAGGCTTGTTTAGATTCCCAATCAAAAGCAGAATCATCTGTCTACATGGCCCAGAATGAGCCCAAAAGGCTGCTCTAAAATAGACCTTCTCAAACTTGTCTGCTTGCAACTCCCTTTGACCTAAGAAATTCTTATGTGATCTGAGGTATACAGGATTATAAAATAAGTATACAAATAAAATCCTTACTAAAGAATAAATCATACAAAAAATTTGCTATGAAAAATCTTTGATATACATATAATTTTACCCTGTATTAACCATGAAAGAAAACAGATACTCTCGTGTATTTTGGCATGAAGAATTAATCGTTGGTGGGTCTGTGATACTATAAGAGGCAGAACACCTCCAATATTTTTTAGAGTTGAGCAATATTTGATTTTATGGTTATCAATACTGAGAATGCCATTTCATATAAATATGTAATATAAAATGGCAATAGTATACTTAGGGACATTTCAGTAATTGTTGGAAATCTTGTCTAATCTCAACCCAAAATCCATTTAATCTTTTTTTCAATGAAACTCAAGTCTGCAGTTCAAACAGTAATTTTAAAATCAAACATTCAAACACAACTCAACTGAAAGATATACTAATTTGATACTTACATGCTGAGTAATGATAGTGGGAAAATATTAAAAGTCTTTGTTTCCTGTAATTAAACCATTATGTTTCTCTAGGAGTAGAAAATTTTGTATGTATATTTTTCCATTCATAAAACACAATAGTCTGAGCCCAGGCAGTGTTAATTCACATTGCATGACATAACATTATGAACTGTACAAAATGCACATGTTGTATGTTCTGAAGGCAAGCTGCAGTGGAGTTCTGTTATACATCACAAATGAACACTTCTAAAAACACCTTAGATTCACAGCACACTTAATTTTGAATTAAGTTTTGTCACTATGTATTCAGAAATCTTTTATCATTGCCAAACTTTTCACAACCACCATGTTTAGTTACATGACCCCACATGTGGTCACAAGCCACAGATTAAGAAACTGGTTTGCCTCTAGTGCTTGATTCTGCAGTATATGTACAATAGTTGGAAAGATAAAGAGAATATTAGCATGGCTTCTGCACAAGAATGATGCACAAATTTATAAAGCATTCCATAGTTTTTCAATAACTCACTGTCACCTCTAGAGAGATCATTCAAAAGAAAAATAAAGAAATTTCAGTGCTTAACTATATCGTAGACCAAATGGACAGCCAGAGACTGGGAATCAAAGGATGGAAAATAATCTATCAAGTGAACACAAAACAAAACAAAGCTGTGTGAAGCCAAAATTAGAAAGGATAAAGAAAGACACTGAAGGCAATAATTCACCAAGAAGATACAACCCATATAGGAGAACTTACTGCTACCCTTGCGCTAAATTAATACAGTTTCCAATCACTTTCTAAACAATCATCCTTATACCCATAAATATTTGCAGTTCTCACTCATAGCAAAAGAAGGTCACTTTGCAACAGACAGAGACCATAGACAGACTCACAACCTATAAGAGAAAGTAAGTAAAATATAGACAGTAAGTAGCCATGGTGTTCCCACTCTCATAATGAATATCTATAACACAGCACCTGTGTCTCAGGGAAAATTGAGGAGGATGGCATGGAAAGATTATAAAAGCTTGGTGACAGGGACAACTACTGTGAGATAATGTGTTTTGACATGACAGGAATGTTCCACCTATGAACTCTCAATGATATAGTTGCCTTCACCAGACCTTCAAAGACCACATCAATTGACATGCCTAATTCACAGGGTCCTGCTCCTGGATGAAGTGCTACAGACCATAAATGGCTACTGGAGAGGGAGAGGGAATCAATTTTATTCAGGGACAAGACCCCAATCCTGAGTGATCTGCCTTAAACACATTTGCATATACATAATAGTCATTTGACTTAGTAGGTTTAAATATGAGTTGGTTGGGAAATAGATGGGTAGAAAAGATATAAATACTTGTGAATGAAATTTTCAAAAAATATAAATAACATAAGTAAGACATATCAGTTGTCAATTCAGATGCCCCAAATACTGAGGCTCCCAATTTGATAAGCAAGCAGTAATGGACACAAAACATCAGAAAGGACTTGATAGAATAATAGTATGAATTTTCAATATACTACTTTCATCTCTATACAGGTCCTCCAAAGTAAATATTAACAGAGAAAGCTCAGAGCTAAACTATACCACAGATCAAATGGACTTAACATATTTACAGAATATTTCATCCAAAAGAAACAGAATAAACATTCTCCTCAGGCACCTATGGAAACTCCTCTAAAATAGATCACATATGAGGCCACAAATAAAATCTTACCAAATGCATAAGAGAGTAGATAATCTCTTATATTTTTGTACTATAATACTAGAAGCTAAAAACAAGAAAAACTACAGAAACTATATAAATACATGGAGATGGAACAATACATTCTTGAATGAGTCAAATGGATAAAAAAATTAGTTAATTTCTTGAGAAAAAAACAAGATTAGTAACTCTTTAACTAAACTAACAAGAGAGAGGAGAGGCTAAATTAATAAAACTAGAGGTGAAGGAGGGAATATTGCTGCAGAGTCTAATGAAATACAAAGAATCATTAGAGAATACTTTGATAAGTTATATTCCAAAAACATGGGAAAACTATAATAGGGATAATTCCTAGACATAAATGACCTACCAAAATTAAATCAGGATAACATAAACAACTTAAACAGATCAGTAACAATTAACAAGATTGAAGCAGGAAAAAAATGTCCGTCAGTAAAAACTGGTTGTGAAACTAGACCCATGTATCTCTCAACTCCAAATGAATCAGACATCTTACTGTATGAACTGAAACTATGAAACAGTTAGAAGGAAATATAGGTGAAATGTTTCAAGATACAAGCATAGGTCAAAAATTTATGAAAACTCCAGGAAATACCGACAATTGAAATGTGGTATTTCATGAAATTAAGAAACTGAAACTACATATTAGATAGAGGATTGATATCTAGAATACACAAAAAACAAACAACCAAACAACAAGAAATCAAACAAACTTAGCAATAAATGAGATAATTAAGTAGTCAGTCCTCAAAAAGATGAACTAAAAATAGCTAATAAACATATGGAAAATGTTCCACATCCATAACCTTTAGTAAAACTCAAAGTCAAACTACCTTGAGATGACATCTCATCTCAGTAAGAATGACAGTCATTCAGAAAACCAATAACAAATGTTGACAAGTATGCAGAGAATAGGGGACATCTAATGGGACTGCAAACTAGACTAGTCAGTAGGGAAATTGCTATGGATATTCCTAAACAAAACTTGCCCCAAATATACCACTCCCTGATATTCACCTGAAGGATGTAAAAGGCAACAGATCACAGAAATATTTGCACATCTATATTTTCTTGCAACAATATTCACAATAACTAAATTATGGAACTATCCCAGGTGTCCATTAATAAGGTAATGGATAGCATGTGTGGTGCATACATACAATTCAGTTTTAGTCATAAAAACAAAAATTTGTCATTTGCAGGAAAATAAATGCTACTGGAGATTATCATATTAAGCAAATCAGTCAGTCTCAGATAAATATCACATTTTCTCTCATTTGTGGATTCCAGACTTCTTATAGAGATATGTAAAATCACGTATGCATATATGACATGAAAGTACAAGCAAAGTAATGAGTGTCATCCAAACACATCAGGACTGATACACAAATGATGTCATAAAGATGGGATAGCATGCAAAAACCCACATGGGTTCAAACTTGACCAAATCCCAGAACAGAGAAACAGAAGTGGACACACAGTCCCATCTCTAAACAAGAAGCCATTTGCAATTGACAGCTGCTGGAAAAGGGAAAATCCGTTTTCTCCAATGGAATGTCACTAGATACATCAACCACACTCCAGGACAAGCCCCAAGCTGAGGAGTAGTTGGCTAACACAAAAAAAGACTCCATGTCTTTTGTGTCCCTTTTGGTTTTGTTTTATTTGGTTTGGGGTATTTTTCTCATATTAGTTTTATTTAACTTGTTTTTATTTATTTTCACTTTTTGGAAGTTGGGTAGGTAGGGCGGTGTGAAGGATCTAGGAGGAATTGGGGTAGGGAAAGATAAATACAAAAATATATGAAAAAATTAATAAAAATAATTTTAATAAAGAAAGTAAAAGCAAAGGTGTCTAGGAGAACAAAGGGGACTAATGCAAGGGAGGGGCTAGATGAAGAGGGGGGCAGGTGGGTGATGTGTTCCAAATACATAATATACTTGTATGGAAATGTCCTTATAGAGTAGAATACTGTGTTCAATGAATATGTACCCCAAAAAGTCTCACCACAAAGAAAATCATAAGACTAGGCATATCTATGGCTGAATTCTTCCTACCTTGTAAAGAAAAGCTAAGGTCAACACTCCTTAAAGTATTTCATAAAATAGTGAAGAAAACTGTCTAGTTCATTCTAGAAAACCAGGGTTAGTTTGATAACAATATTAAATAAAGACACAGCAACAGCAAAAAAGAAAGAAAACTATAAACCAAATTCCTTGATGAATATGGACAAAAGTTCTCAATAAAGCCCTTTCACACTGAATTCAAGAACACATTGAGATCATGCACCATGACCAATTTGGCTTCGGTTCCAGGCCTTTGAAATGGCTTTAGAAAAAGGAAGTCACAGTGACCTGGCTTCCCTCCCACTAGCACTCCCCTGCTGAAGGTTTCCCCACTTCCCAGTGGTACTACAATTGACAAGCAAATCTGTAATACGTGGGCCTTCAGGATGCATTCCATATCCACGCTATAGAAAAAAAAAACTCATACAATGTTCGTCATAGGAAAAATTAAAACATAGAAATGTTTTGGGCTTTGGCAGCTATTTAAACTCCATAGCTTCAATTTCTCTTGGAACCTCAGAAGATCTAAGTTCACATTCTTACATAGCAAACACCAACTCTTACTTCAGCCAGTCCCCACCTGCCCTTTTATAGTCACTTGCTCCCTGCACCTATTTAAGTTACTTGTTCAGAATGATCAGTAGGAATGAATGCTACTGAGCCCTAAGGGACCTCATGCCTAGCACACCTCTGTCTGTTTTCTCTGTGAGATTATAGGCTCATTTCTTCTGTTGAAAGTAAACATGAAGCAAGTAGATTGATCATTGTACATAAGCTAAAAGTAGAGGCCATTATTATCTGTGATCTTGTCCCCAAGGGTACATCATTTTCTTAGCAGAGGTTAGCAGATTGGATGTCAAAGTGAAGGACCCAGAAATACTTCAGCAGATTTTCATAACGGAAGGTCCTTCTTGGGAAATCATTTCTCAGGATATCTAAGTGAGAAAGAACATATTAGCTATACTAGGAAAAGGAAGGAGAATTGTATGGAGGTTTATCCTTTTATTAATATTTTCAAGGAAACAAACTAGGCCTTGTCAATCTTCTCTAGTGTATCCTTATTCATTCTTCTACTTACTGTGACTTATTATGTTTTTTCTTTCTCTCCATTTTTATTTAAATTAGAAACAAGATTATTTTACATGTCAATTCCAGTTCCCTCTGGCTCCCCTCCTCCCCTGCCCCCCCAACTAACACCATACCTATCCCATACCCTTTCTGCACCCCAGGGTGGGTGAGGACGTCCATAGGGAGTCTTCAGAGTCTGTCATATACTTTGGAAAAGGGCCTAGGCTCCTTGTGTCTAGGCTCAGCGAGTATCCCTCTATGTGTGATGGGCTCCCAAAGTTTATTCCTATGCTAGGGATAAGTACTGATCTACTACAAAAGGACCCATAGATTTCCAAGGTCTCCTCACTGATACCCACGTTCATGGGGTCTGGATCAGTCCCATGCTGGTTTCCCAGCTATCACTCTGGGGACCAAGAGCTCCCCCTACTTCAGGTCAGCTGTTTCTGTGGGATTCACCAGCCTGGTCTTGACCCCTTTGCTCGTCACTCCTCCTTCTCTGCAACTGGATTCCAGTTCAGTTCAGTGTTTAGCTGTGGGTGTCTGCTTCCACTTCCATCAGCTGCTGGATGAAGGCTATAGGATGGCCTATAAGTCAGTCATCAATCTCATTATCAGGGAAGGGCATTTAAGGTAGCCCCTCCTCTGTTGCTTAGATTGTTAGTTGGTGTCATCGTTGTAGATCTCCAGACATTTCCCTAGTGCCTGATTTCTCTTTAAACCTATAATGGCTCCCTCTATTATGGTATCTCTTATCTTGCTCTCCTCTATTCTTCCCCCAACTCAAACTTTCTGCTCCCTCATGTCCTCCTCACCCCTCCCCTTCTCCCCTTCTCTTTCTCCTAGCTCCCTCTCCCCTCCTACCATGGTCCCAATTTGCTCAGGAGATCTTGTCCCTTTCCCCATGCATGTCTCTCTTAGGATCCTCCCTGTTTCCTAGCTTCTCTGGAGATGTGAATTGTAGGCTGGTAATACTTTGCTCTATGTGTAAAATCCATATATGAGTGAGTACATATCATGTTTGTCTTTTTGTGATTAGGTTACCTCACTCAGAATGGTTTCTTCGAGTTCCATCCATTTTCCTGCAAATTTCAAGATTTCATTGTTTTTTTCTGCTGAGTAGTACTCCATTGTGTAAATGTACCACATTTTCTATACCCATTCTTCAGTTGAGGGGCATCTAGGCTGCTTCCTGTTTCTGGTTATTACAAATAATGCTGCTATGAACATTGTTGAACAGATGTCCTTGTTGTATGAATGTGCATCTTTTGGGTATATGCCTAAGAGTGGAATTGCTGAATCTTGTGGTAGACTGATTCCCATTTTCTTGAGGAGTCGCCATACTGATTTCCAAAGTGGCTGTACAAGTTGGCACTCCCACCAGCAGTGGAGGAGTGTTCCTTTTTCTCTGCATCCTCTCCAGCATAAACTGTCATTGGTATTTTTGATTTTAGCCATTCTAACAGGAGTAAGATGGTATCTCAGAGTTGTTTTGATTTGCATTTACCTGATGGCTAAGGATGTTGAACACTTTCTCATGTGTATTTCAGCCATTTTAGATTCCTCTATTGAGAACTGTCTATTTAGTTCTGTACCCCATTTTTTAATTGGATTGTTTGGTGTTTTCGAGAATAGCTTCCTGAGTTCTTTTTATATTTTGGAGATCAGCCCTCTGTCATATCTGGGGTTGGTGAATATCTTTTCCCAGTCTGTAGGCTGTCGTTTTGTCTTGCTGACTGTGTCCTTTGCCTTACAGAAGCTTCTCAGTTTCAGGAGGTCCCATTTATTAATTGTTGATATCAGTGTCTGTGCTACTGGTGTTATGTTCAGGAAGCAGTCTCTTGTACCAATTAATTCAAGGGTATTTTCCACTTTATCTTCTAGTAGGTTCAGTGTGGCTGGGTTTATGTTGAGGTCTTTGATCCATTTTGACATAAGTTTTCTGCAGAGCAAAAGGCTTGGATCTATTTGTAGTCTTCTACATGTTTGCATCCAGTTATGCCAGCACCATTTGTTGAAAATGTTCTCTTTGTTCCAGCGTATATATTTGGATTGTTTATCAAAAATCAGGTGTTCGTAGGTGTGTGGAGTAATATCAGGGTTTTCAACTCTATTCCATTGGTCTACCTGTCTATTTTTGTGCCAATACCAAGCCATTTTCAGGACTATAGCTCTGTAATAGAGCTTAAAGTTAGGGATGGTGATGCCTCCAGAAGTTCCTCTATTGTACAGGGTCGTTTTGGCTATCCTGAGTCTTTTGTTTCTCCATATGAAGTTGAGAATTGTTCTTTCAAGGTCAGTGAAGAAATGTGTTGGGATTTTGATGGGGATTGCATTGAATCTGTAGATTGCTTTTGGCAAGATTGCCATTTTTACTATGTTGATCCTACCTATCCAAGAGCATGGGAAATCTTTCCATGTTCGGGTATATTCTTTAATTTCTTTCTTTAGAGACTCAAAATTCTTATGGTACAGGTCTTTCACTTTTTTGGTTAATGTTACTCCAAAGTATTTTATGTTGTTTGTGGCAATTGTAAAGGGTGATGCTTCTCTTGATTTCTTTCTCCACCAATGTGTCATCCGTATATAGTAGGGCTACAGATTTTTTTGAGTTAATCTTGTATCCTGCCACTTTGCTGAAGGTGTTTATCAGCTGTAGGAGTTCCCTGGTTGAGTTTTTCGGGTCACTTATGTAGACTATCATATCATCTGCAAATAGTGAGAGTTTGACTTCTTCCTTTCTGATTTGTATTCCCTTGATCTCCTTTTGTTGTCTTACTGCTCTAGCTAGAACTTCAAGGACAATATTGAAGAGGTATGGAGAGAGTGGACAGCCTTGTCTTGTACCTGATTTTAGAGGAATTGAATTGAGTTTTTCTCCATTTAATTTGATGTTGGCTGTTGGCTTGCTGTATATTGCTTTTATGTTGAGGTATGTTCCTGTTATCCCTGATTTCTCCAGGACCTTTATCATAAGGGGTTTTGGATTTTGTCAAAGGCTTTTTCGGCATCTAGTGAGATGATCATGTGATTTTTTTCTCAGTTTGTTTATATGGTGGATCACATTGATGGATTTTCGTATGTTGAACCATCCTTACATGCCTGGGATGAAGCCTACTTGATCGGGATGGATGATTTCTCTGATGTGTTCTTGGATTCGATTTGCCAATATTTTATTGAGAATTTTTGCATCAATGTCCATGAGGGATATTGGTCTGTAGTTCTCTTTTTTAGTTGTGTCTTTGTGTGGCTTGGGTATCAAGGTTATTGTGACCTCATAAAAAGAGTTTGGTAATGACCCTTCTGCTTCTATTGTGTGGAATACTTTGAGGAGAATTGGTATTAGCTGTACTTTGAATTTCTGGTAGAATTCTGCACTGAAGCCATCTGGCCATGGGCTTTTTTTTGGTTGGGAGACTTCTAATGACTGCTTCAATTTCATTAGAGGTTATAGGTCTATTTAAGTTGCTTATCTGTTCTTGATTTAATTTTGGAAAGTGAAATCTGTCCAGAAAATTGTCCATTTCCTTTAGATTTTCAAATTTTGAAGAATATAGGTTTTCAAAGTATGACCTGATGATTCTCTGGATTTCTTCTGTGTCTGTTGTTATAACCCCCTTTTCATTCCTGATTTTATTAATTTGCATGTTCACTCTTTGTTGTTTGGTAAGTTTGGATCAAGGTTTGTCTATCTTGTTGATTTTCTCGAAGAACCAACTTTTTGTTATATTGATTTTTTGTATTGTTCTCCTAGTTTCCATTTTATTGACTTCAGCCCTCAATTTGATTATTTCCTGGCGTCTGCTCCTCTGGGGTGTATTGGCTTATTTGTTTTCTAAAGCTTTCAGTTGTGCTGTTAATTCTCTAGTGTGATTATTCTGTTTCTTCATGTGGGCATTTAGCGCTATGAACTTTCCTCTTAGCACTGCTTTCAGAGTATCCCATAGGTTTGGATATGTTGTGTCCGCATTCTCATTGAATTCTAGGAAATCTTTAATTTCTTTTTTTTGTTTCTTCCTGGACCCATGAATTGTGCAATTGGGTGTTACTTAATTTCCATGAGTTTGTAGGTTTTCTGTAGTTCTTGTTGTTGTTGAATTCTAATTTTAAAGCATGGTGGTCTGATAAGACACAGAGGGTTATTTCAATTTTTTTGTACTTGTTGAGGTTTGCTATGTTGCCAAGTATGTGGTCGATTTTAGAGAAGGTTCCATGTGGCGCTGAGAAGAAGGTAAATTGTTTTGTATTTGGGTGGAATATTCTATAGGTATCTGTTAAGTCCAATTGGGCTATAACTTCTATTAGTTCTTTTGTTTCTTTGTTAAGTTTCTGACTGGTGTTCCTGTCCAGTGGTGAGAGTGGGGTGTTGAAACCTCACACTATAAGTGTGTGAGGTTTTATGTGTGATTTGGGTTTTAGTAAAGTTTCTTTTACAAACGTGGATGCCTTTGTATTTGGGGCATAAATGTTCAGAATTCTTTATCTCTTTTGACTGATTTTACATTAAAGTCCAATTTATTGGATATTAGGCTTGCTACCCCTGCTTGTTTCTTGGGTCCATTTGTTTGGAAGATCTTTCCCCAACCTTTAATTCTTAGGTACCGTCTATCTTTGAGGTTGAGGTGAGTTTCTTGTATGCAACAGAAGGAAGGATTCTGCTAATCTGTGTCTTTTTATAGGGGAGTTAAGAACATTAATGTTGATGGATATTAATGACCATTGATTATTGTTCATTCTTGTTTGTTTTTGATTTGGTGATGTTGTCGAGATTATATGTGGGATTCTATCCCTGTTTTCTTTTGACTGTTGGTAAGTTAGGATTATCTATTGCCTATGTTTTTCTGGTTGTAGTTAACTTCCCTTGGTTGCAGTTTACCTTCCAGTACTTTCTGTAGGGCTGGATTGGTGGATATGTATTGTTTGAATCTGGTTTTATCATGGAATATCTTGTTTTCTCCATCTATAATGCTTGAAAGCTTTTCTGGGTATAGTAGTCTGGGCTGGCATTCATGGTCTCTTAGTGTAGGTCGAATATTGATCCAGGACCTTCTGCCTTTCAGAGTTTCCAAGGAAAAGTCAGGTGTGATTCTGATAGGTTTGCTTTTATGGGTTACTTGACCTTTTTCCTTTGCTGCTCTTAATATTTTCTCTTTGTTGTGTATGCTTGGTGTTTTGATTATTATGTGGCGAGGTGACCTCTTTTTTTTTGGTCCAGTCTATTTGGTGTTCTGTAGGCTTCTTGTATTTTCATTGGCATGTCTTTCTTTAGGTTGGGAAAGTTTTCTTCTATGATTTTGTTGAATATGTTTTCTATGCCTTTGAGTTGGATTTCTTCACCTTCTTCTATACCTATTATTCTTAGGTTTGGTCTTTTCACAGTATCCCATATTTCCTGGATATTTTGTGTTAGGGATTTGTTGGACTTAAGATTTTCTTTGGTTGATTAATCTGTTTTTGCTAGTGTGTCTTCAACTCCTGAGATTCTCTCTTCCATCTCTTGTATTCTGTTGGTTATGCCTACATCTGTAGTTCCTGATTGTTTACCCAGCTTTTCTATTTCCAGCATTGCCTCAGATTGTGCTTTCTTTATTGTCTCTATTTCAGTTTTTAGGTCTTGAACTGTTTCTTGTATTTTTGGTTTGTTTTGTCTTCAATTTCTTTAAGGTATTTCTTTAAGGTATTTTCTCATGTCCTCTTTGAGGTCCTCTATCATTTTCCTGAAGATGTTTTTAAGGTCATTCTCTTCTGGTTCATGTGCATTGTGATGCTGAGGTCTTACTGGTGTATGATTCCTAGTGGTGGTGTATGATTCCTAGTGGTGTCATATTGGGTTTTCTGTTGTTGAATGTGCTTTTACCTTGTCCTCTTCTCATCCTTTCTTCTGGTGGGTGTAGCAAGTGTTTTTTGTTCTCCTGGTGGGTGTGGGACCATGGTTCCCTTCTGGTAGATGCAACCAGATCCAATACTCTGATGTCGGTCCTCTTCTCGTGGATGGAGGTGTCATTAATGGTTACCCAGGTGTCAGCAGTGTTTGGGCGTGCCGGGTCCCGCCAGGCCGGCAGTTGGAGGCAGAGCTGTCACTGGGTCTCAGGGTGTCGGATCCCGCTGCCAAACTCCGAATGGTCACTTGTGTCAGATGACTCTGAGCAGCGATGACGAACCGGAACAGGAAACAGTTCAAGGCCTACCTTGGCTGGTGTTCTGTAGGATGGAGGCCAGGCTGCCTCTGGTGTTCAGTGTTCGTAACCCGCCACCGCCGAACTGGGTCCAGCAGGCAGGTCGCTTGCCTCAGATGATTCTGAGCAGCGATCCACATTAGAATATTTAAAAATGATTGTTGACTTCTAGATTAAGTACATTGTGGCAAAAGAATGTGCTCAGCATGATATCAGTTATTTGAAATATATTAAAACTTGCTCTCTCTCTCTCTCTCTCTCTCTCTGTGTGTGTGTGAGTGTGTGTGTGTGTGTGTGTGTGTGTGTGTGTGTGTGTGTGTGTGTTCAGGTGTTTATATGTGGAAGTTGATGTTCATGTATATGTGTGCATGTGAGTATGTAAGCCAGAGGCTGGCAATGGGTGTCTTCCTCAGTTGCTCCAACTTATTCTTTGTATTTTAAAATGTATTCTTTGACAATTCCATACATTTGTGTCATGCGTTGATTGCACTCAGTGCCCCCAACTCTCCTCTCTTATACCTCTTCCAGTCGCCCTGGAACCTTTCTTCACAACACATCCTCCTCCTGCTTTCATATTTTGTGTCCTTTTTATGACCTACAGAGTTTGAGTTGCTTGTATTTATTTGCATGGTACAGGATTATTTCACTAAAGTGTGGACAACATACCAGTGGCTATAACCCAGCAGCCATTAACTGTCAAGAGCTCTTCAGCTAAGGGCAGGGCATCATATACCACTCCCCATGGATGCTGCCATACTGACAGGTTAGGTCTTAGGCAGGTTACAGCTTGTAAAGGTAAACACAGCTGCTGTGAGTTCATGAATACAATAGCTATGTCATGTCCACATGACAGCCCTTCCCAGCACTCCTCCCCACTCTCTGGCTCTCACACATTTTCCACTCTCTTCCATGATATTCCCTGGGTCTTGTGAAGTGGGGGAAATGATGGAGATGTCCTACTTAGGGCCCAGCACTCTCAGCAGTCACTGTCCCAAGAATTTTGAGAGTTGTGAGTGGGAAGTAAACCACTGCCGATTACAGGAAGAAACTTCAAGGTTGAGAGCAGTACTAGTATTACATATCACTACCACTATACCTGACTTTTACATGAGTGCTGGAGTTCCAAACTCAAGTCTTCATGCTTACACAGCAAGCACTTTGCCAAGCAAGTCATCTCTCCAGCACTGATTCAATTTTTATAAATGTTTCACATGACATAGGAAAATTGTACAAGTCTTTAAAAACTGAGTGTAGATTTCGGTCCATGATCATTATATCAAGATTGCTAACCATTCGAATCTTCCACGTATTTTGACATGCTGAGAAAAATATATTAAAATACAGAATGATGTTCGTTTTGTCCATTTATGTTCTTACATTTCTATCACTTTGTATTATATTTTCAAGATATTTTATTAAATATAAATAAAGTTATGATATTCATATCTCCCTGGTCAATTGAGGGTTCTATGATTTTCTATGGTTGTATTTGTTTCTTGTGGTCATTCTAGAAATGATTTTATTTCTATAATAAAGTTTTATTTTTCTATGATCTACTTTCACTTTGCTCCATTTTTTCTATTTTAATATTTAGTAGAATTGAGTTTATTCAGTTGAATTTATTCATTTTATTTTTATACTTGTATCAAACTTATGCACTATCTTTTAATAGTTGCTTTGGATTTGGGGGATTAATAGTTATCTTGCAAAATATAAATAAATGATAAGTAAACCTTTCACTTCTATTTAACACTTTAATGTTCATTATCCCCATTTTGATGCATTAATATTTTACTAATTTGCTAATTTTGCAATTATTGTTTTAAGACACAGTATTAGAAAAATAATTCAAGAATTCATGTGGAACCATGAAAAACAGCACAGATAGTCAAAAACAACTCTAAGAATAAAGAACACAACTGAGCTGGGAAACCAGCATAGGACTGATCCAGACCCCCTTAAGGAGGATGTCAGTTTGGAGGTCTGGGCAATCTATGGGGCCACTGGTAGTGGATTAGTATTTATCCCTAGTACGTGAATGGACTTTGGGAGACCACTCCACATAGAGAGATACTTTCTCAGCCTAGACACACTGGGGAGGGTCTAGGCCCTCCTCCAAATGATATGACAGACTTTGAAGATTCCCCATGGAAGACCTTGCCCTCTCTGGGAAGCAGAAAGGGTATGGGATAGAGGTTGGTGGGGGGCAGGGGAGGATGGGAGAAGGAGGGAACTGGGACTGGCATGTAAAACAAGCTTGTTTCTAATTTAAATAAAATAAAATAAAATAAAATAAAAAGAACACAACTGAAGGTATCACAGTTCCTGACCTCAAATTATACTACAGAGCTATAGTGACAAAGACAACCAAGTACTGGTACAAAAACAATACTTAGATAATGGATATTATCAGATATTCTCTGAATAGAGAATCCAGAAATAAGTCAACAAAGCAATAGCCACCTAATATTTGGCAAAAGTTGCAAAAATGTCCAGTGGGGGGAATAGCCTATTTAAAAACTGGTATTGGCAAAACTGGATATTCATCTTTCAAAAAATGAAATTAGGTACACATCTTTTACCTCATATAAAGATCAATTCAAAGTGGATCAAAGACCTTAACTTGAAATGTGAAATTCTGAAATTTCTAGAGGGAAAACTCTTCAAGATTTCAGAATAGGCAAAAAACTTTCTGAACAGAATTCCAATAGCACAGGAACTTGGCCCAAGAATCTGCGTATGGGATTACATGAAATGTAAATGCTTCTGCATAGCAAAAGAAACTATCAACAAATCAAGCAGCCCACAGAATGAGAGAAAACCTTCACCAGCCTCACTTCAGGCCAGGGACCAATATCCAGAATTTATAAAGAACTGCAAAAAGTAAATACAAAGGAAACAAAACTGCCAACCAATAAATTGGATAAAAATTCAATCTATGCAGTTTTCATTGTGTAGGTGGTATGTGTACTTGTTTGTGTGTATGTACATGTGTGTATGTGCAAGCCTGTGTAAGTGCATGCACCTTATTTTTTTGAGACAGTCTCTTACTTATCCCCGAGCTCATTGACTACAGTAAGCTGTCTGGCCAGTGAGTTCATAGATCCATCTGGATCCACCTGCCTAATGCTGGGTTACAAGCACACAGTGCCATGCCTAAATTTTTACATGGGTTCTGGGAATCCAAACTCAAACCCTCATATTTTCACCACAGGCACTTTACCAACTGAACCATCTCCCCAGATCCCATAATTTTATTCATGAATCCTTTCTTCTTGTATTTTATATGTTTTGGGGAATAATTTTCAAATACAGGTAAAAAATAATTTAGAATTGCTTTTCGTGAAGCTATTTTTGAAATGTTGCTCCTTAATTTTGTTTCATACGAATGTCTTAATTTTGCTGTTAATTTTGAAAGGCAATGTTGTAATTATTTTCTTTGAACCTGTGTGTGTGTGTGTGTGTGTGTGTGTGTGTGTGTGTGTGTGTGTGTGTGTGTGTGTGTGTGTGTGTGTGTTTTGGCTGTGCACCACTTGTGTGCAGTGTCCATGGAAGCTAAAAGAGGCATCAAGCCCCCTAAAACTGGAGTTACAGATGGTTGTAAGCTATCATGTGGGTGCTGGGAACTGAACTCTGGTCCTCTAGAAGAGAAGCCAATGTCTTAATCACTCAGCCTTTTGAAGGTTATTCCAGTGATTATTCCAGTGTTTTTGGTTTTCATTGTTGCTTTTGGAATTACACTGTCATTCCAATTGTATATTATTGATCATATTTTGATGTCGTGCTTCCTGGGCTTCAGAATTCACATTTTTCATCAAGTATGAAAAATTCACATTCACTTTCTTTTTATTATTACCTTTCCACCAGTTTTTATATTCTTTCCCCTAGTGCTTTTATTAGGTACATATTAGACGATTCTCCAATTTTTTGTTTTCTTTTTTACCAGCTGTATTACATGCCAGGCACAATGGCTCACACCTGTAATCCCAACACGTGGGAGGCTAAAACAGTAAGATTGCCATGAATTTAAGGCTAGTCTAAGTTATGAGTTCTACATTAGCCAGGGCTACAGAGTGAGACCCTGTGTCTGAGAGTTCTCTAAAAGAACAGAGTCAATGGGGTAAGTGTGGGAAGGAGATGGCAATTAATGCTCAGTTCACAAAGATGTGCCACAACAGTTCCAGTCTGGTTCAAGAAAGTCCAAAGGTTCCTGGGGAGGTGCTGGTCATTGTTCTACAATGGGAGCGTGAAAATGCTGGTTGTGATAGCAGAGAAAGGATGAGCAGCAGCAGCAGCAGAGCGAATCAGCTCTGCAGCAAGAGGAAGGCAAATCGGACAAAAGGCAAGGAAACTTCTTTCTGAAATATACACTTTTTTCTGTCCTACTACCAGAAGGAGCTGCCCATAGTCCAATACTGGCCGTTCCCCTACATCCATCAAGGCAATCCAGACAGTTCTTCTGGTAAGGATCCCTACTCATGGATTCTAATTTGTGACAAGTTGCCATCAACCATAACATCCTTTCTCAAACAAACAAAAGTTAGAGAGAGAGGGAGGGGGATGGAGAGGGAGGGAGGGGGAGAGAGAGACAGATTTAGAGTAGCACAGGACATGTGGAGATCAGAGGACAACTTATGGGAGTCAATTCCCTCCTTCCACATATGGATCCTGGGGCTCAAACCCAGGTATCAGCTTGGCAGCAAGTTCCTTTACCTGCTGAGCCATCTCACCAGTCCTATTTTTGTTTTCTGTCTCCTTTGCCTTCTATACTGGGCTTATCAATTCTACCTCAAGTTTTCTCTGTTATGCTGTTTATTCCATCCAATAAGTTTCACTTCAACAATTGTAGTTTTGTTTCTAGAATTTAATTTTTTTCACTTCTGTTTAGTCATTTCTGGTATTATCATACTGAACACTTATATTTCTTATTGTTCTCTTTATTTATATATCCTGTGCCTTTTGGGTCAATGAGTATTAAATATTGTCCTCGGAGACTCTAAATGTATTTTGTGCTATTTGTGCTGACCTTCATTCAGTGTGAATTTCCTTACCACGTGTTCCACAATTTTTTCCTTTTTTAATTTAAATTAGAAACAAGCTTCATTTACATGTCAATTCCAGTTCTCTCTCCCTCCTCTCCTCCCCTGTCCCCCACTGACTCCCTATCCCATCCCTTTTCTGCTCCCTAGGGAGGGTGAAGCCTTCCGTGGGGATCTTCAAAGTCTGTCGTATCATTTGGAGCAGGGCCTAGGCCCTCCCCCTTGTATCTAGGCTAAGAGAGTATTCCTCTATGTGGAATGGGTTCCCAAAGTCCATTTATGATTTTAAGGATGAGCTCAGTGTTTCATTCTCATCAGGGGGAGGTTTCATAGATGACATTTGAAGAGGCTTTCCTCTAGATAAGTTTTGCTTCTGTTTCTTCCAAAAACCAAAAAAAAATGACTTCATCTGGAAAGGTTTGGCTCAGTGCAGGAGTGTCTGGCTTATCTTCTTTCAAAAAGTGTGTCCTGTGAAGAATACAGTTGTTCTGAGGCACCAAGTAAGTCTTCAAGTTCAGAAAATGTAACTCATTGAAACATTTATTAAATGCATGCTACCCTGAAAATATAAACATTTAATTGTATATAGGTAAACTGCTGTATTAGATTCCAACACCACAAAGGCATTCTTCTTTCTCTTTATTTTCATGTGCTTTTAGTCCATTAGCCTATTTGAAAACTATCACTGAAAGCAGAAAGCATGTCTAAAGTCAAATACTTTGGTTTTGTTAAACTGATTTCTCCTCAATTTGTGTTACGGATATTCTTCCCTTTAGAGATAATAAAACTGTCAAAGAATTGAATAAAAACATTTAAGAACCTCTCAACAAGTAGCCCTTACTGTCCTCTCTTCCATATATCAAATTAGCCCCTACAGATTTCCCACTAATCCTCCTCTACCTACATCTCCCTCATCTGTCTCTTTCTTTCTACAATCTCCATAAACCCTTCATTCTTACACAGTCTTCTTACATTTCTGAGAGCAGCCTGAAACTCATTATAAAGTTCAAGCTAGCCTTTAACTCATGAGCCTCCTACCCCAGTCTCCTGAGTGCTAGTTTTACAAGCATGTGTCACCACACCCTGCCCCATTCCCATAAACTCGTATTGCCACACACCTGGACCCTCAAAATTATAGTCTTTCCTCCTATTTATACATTTGTTTTCTCAGAAACACTTTATGTTGTCACCAGGCCAGGTTGCTTAGGTACAGCCCTAACCATGTCACTCATAGCCACAAATTTCTTCAATGAGTTTCCATTCTCTACTTATCTCTCATACTTTAGTAATACAAAGACAAAACTTTGTTTTGTTTTATATTTTGTTGTTTGAGACAGGATCTCATTACATAGTCCTGGCTGTTCTTAAATTCACTATGTAGACCAGGCTGGCTTCAAACTCACAGAATCTCTCTGCCTCTGCCTCTGCCTCCCGAGTGCTGAGATTAAAGGCATGCATCATCATGCCCAGCTTGAAAAAAAAAACTTGTTTTGAGACAGGGTTTTGCCTCAGATTAGGTAGCCAAGATTGGTCTTTAATTCACAATTTTTCTGACCCTATATCCCAAGTGTTGAGATTGTAGGCATATGCAAACACATCTGCAGTGTGTGTGTGTGTGTGTGTGTGTGTGTGTGTGTGTGTGTGTGTGTGTGTGTCTGTGTGTGTGTGTGTGTGTGTGTGTGTGTGTGTGTGTCTGTGTGTCTGTGTGTCTGTGTGTCTGTGTATCACACACATCCTTGTCTTTATCAGAAGAGCCCAAGCTGGCTTCAAATTTATGAGCCTGCTGCCTTGGCCTGCTGATATTGGGGTTACAGACATGTACCACCCACCACACATGGTTAGATAGGCTTTTTTAAAGTAAAAAAAAAAAGCTTAAATTATGTTATCAACATTTTACTTAATTATAGGCAAATAAGAAGGTAACATAAACTCCCTATGTTTAAATGTTTCATACAAGCATCAATTATGATAAATTAAATAAAAACAAATTACCAAACCAATAAAAGTCAAATTAACAACAATAATTTAATATGATAGCTAATGTTAGTCTTAAGCTAAATTATCTTCTTAAACAGTGTAGAATTGCATGTTAATTATCTTCTTAAGCATAAGCATAGAATTGTAAGTTACAGCACAGGTTTGGTGATGGTGGTGGTTGTTTTTGGCTCACATTTACAGCGATGCACCTGGGATGACTAAACCCCACCGTTTCTTTATTCAAAGCCCTGGAACAGTTCCATTGTACACTGCTGATGTCATTTGGTTTCAACTAGGGCAAAGACATCAGTATCATTTACTTTTTCCAAGTGGCTCTAATTGCCTAGGAAGGAAGAGTGCTCATCAAACAACTTGGTGGTATGATTTAGAGTCATGTAATCACGAAAGCCAGCTTGGACTGAAATCTTGTGGGTGTTTTCAGTTTAAAGATGAAGATTCAGGTCACATGTATTACATTGAATTTGCTTTTTAAAAAAAAAAAAACTGTCCTTTGAACAAAAAAACATAAAAATTTTGTATTCTCATGGATATTATCTAGCCCATGAAATATATTACTTTTTATACCACTTTATACGCTATGGCATAGCTTTCCATATTCTTCTTCCATCCTGCTCTCTAGCCATGCTCCAGATAGATGCTTCTGTGAAAACTTGAACCATAACCACAACTACTCCAAAACACAGATGTGGTAGGAGCTATAAATAATTCTCTATTGTAAAAATAATCTTAAAGAAATTACCCAGAGCTTACATATTAGGTCTGATTCTATTTAAAGAAATGTTGGCCTAGGGGAGAGCATGGCCGAGGATACTAGGGGAAGAGTCGGGGGAAGTTGGAGAGCAGCTATCCAGTGAGGCAGATGCTTGCACACTCAACAGAAAAGAAGGAAAGGGAGCTTTAGAAAATGAAACAACAGAAAGGAGAGTCCATAGTCTATCCTGGAGGGCTCTGCTCAAACTGGGGAATATGCTGATCTCACTGTGACATGACTATGACTTAAGACAAAAAGAGAACTTCAGAAAATAAAGAGACCAAATCCCAACCAATACTCGTGCACCACTGAGCAAATCTCAGCCCAAGTGGACATGACTCTTGGAGTTCACATATTGTACAGGCAGAGGGGAAAGATCCTCTTTCTCAGCACTTGACTAAAAGAGCAGCAAGAACCCATTTTTAAAAGGCCCTTGGCCCAGTGAGATGACTGAGTGCTTGCCTCTCAAGTCTAGAAACCTAAGCTCAATCCCCAGAAATCAAATAAGGGTTGAAGGAGAGAACCAGCTCCACAAAGTTGTTCTCTGACCTACACACACACTGTGGCACATGTATACACACAATACTAATACTAACAATAAATAACCTTTTAAAAACAATTAAAGGCCCCTGCTGATTTAGTAGTTAGATGGTTCTAAAGACAAAGGCCTCTCTATGCAAGCCAACTCTGAGAACACAAGAGAAGTGTGAGGGGGCATTCCCTGAGTCCCAGCCTGCAGCATGCCTCTGTCTAGAAGAGAAAACACTGACGCAGAGCCACACAGTTTTGCACACATTGGAAATCTGCTCTGAGACTGACTTGGTTAGGTTCGTGGAAGAGGAAAGAGCGTGGTGAGTGCTTAAAGGTGCTAGGGTCTAAAGTGCATTAGTGGAAAGCATCTCAAGAGCCCACACCCCCCTGGTTGCAGAGCAAATAACACAAAGACCAACACAGAAAGTGTAATACCACAAAGATTCTGAGCTCATCAGAAGACAGCAACCCAAATAGTCAAGGAAGGAAAAGCAAGACTGCATAGAGATATGCACCTGCATCTAAACAAGTGACCACATATAAACATGCCACAGTTGAGCTCAGACAAAAGTAATCATGTAGAGACAGACTTTCTTTAATATCTATTTTTAATTTTATAGATCACATTGTTCTGCCCAATTGTCTCTATTCAGTTAGTTAGTTAGTTCAGTCAGTTACTTATTCATTTATTTATTTTTAAGGTACGCTATCCTGAACTGCACAGGTAGACCTTGAACTGGGGGGTCTTCTTGCCTCAGCCTTCCCAGTGCTGGAAGTATTTTAGGTTCAATGACTGTACTCTTTTATTTTAACATCTTCTGTTTTTCACTGTGCCTTTACCTGGACATGCCTTACCCCTCCCTTTCGTTTTGCGCCTTATTTTTACCTTTTCCTCTGCTGCTCTAGCACTAATTGCCACTTTTAATTTGTTCTCTTTCCGCTCTTTACTTTAACTAATATCTTTGTATATATGGCACTATACTTACTCCTTCATTCTCCAAAAGTTGTTAAAGTTGAAGTGGTGATTGTTTCAATTTTTCTATTACTGTGTTTTCATATTGAGCATATCCATCAGTTGTGATTTCTTCTGAGTGCTGCTTTAAGCATCTGTGCTGAGGGTTTGCAAATTATTTACACAGCCCCGTAGTCCAGTGAGAAAGAATGACACACCAACCCTATTGCAACCTAGTCCCACTTAAACACCTTAAATACTTCAGTTGAAAGAACACAGGTGATTTTAAAATACCCAATTAGCAATCCAGTCCTAAGTGCACATGGCTCAACACAGAAACACAAGAAACACAAAACCAAGGCAACATAAGCCTGCAAAAATTGCCAGTTTCACAGTACTGGATTCCAATGAAAATTAATTAGATGAAACCCCAGACAAATCATTCAAAAGAGTGGTGATAATAATGTTCAGAAAATAAAAGGGTACATGAATAAATTCTGGAATGAATTCAAAGAGAATAAAAATAAACCCCAGAATGAAATAAATAAGGCAATGCACGATATGAAAGAGGAATTCAATGAACAATTCAAATTGATATTTTGGAAAAGAAAAGCTCAATTAATCAAATAAAAGGTTCAGTAGAAAGTCTTAAGAGTAGAATGGACAGAGTAATCCCTGGGGGTCCAAACAGTGAGCTCCAGATTCAATGAGAGACCCTGAAAGAGGGAGGTGATAAAATAAGACACCTGTTGTCAAAGTCTGGCTTCCATAGACCAGCTAATAAACAAACTAACAAGATGAGCAGACAGCTCTCAAAAGATGAAGTACAGATAACCAATAAATGTATTTTTAAATGTCCTGTATCATATGGAGGTTTCTCAGAAAATTGGTAATAGATCTACCCCAAGACCAGCTATACCACTGGGCTTATATCCAAAGGTACTCAAACACAACATAAGGACACTTGCTCAGATATGTTCATTGCAGCTTTATTTATATTACTCAGAAACTGGAAGCAACCTAGATGCCCCTCAACTGAAGAATGGATAAAGAAAATGTGGTACATTTACAAAATGGAGTATTTCTCTCCAGTTTAAAAAAATAATCATCATGAGTCTTATTGGCAAATGGATGGAACTAGAAAAAAATCATCCTGAGTGAGGTAACCCAGACCCAAAAAGACAAACATGGTATGTACTCACTCATAAATGGATATTATCTGTAAAGAAGAGGATACCCATGCTACAATCCACAGACCCAGAAAGGTTAGATAACAAAGAGGGCTCAAGAGGGGACACATTATATTGCTGGAAAAGGGAAGTAAAAGAGATTTCGTAGGTGGACTGGAGATGGGTGGGGACAGGAACATGAAGGATCAGAAGGAGGTGAGAATACTGAAACCACTAAAATTGGGAAGCATTTGGGGGACAAGTAGAAACCTAATGCAATAGAAACTCCCAAGAATCCATAAGGGTGACCCTAGTGAAGACTGCTAGTGATGGGGAATATGGAACCTGAACAGGCCATGTGTGTGTGTGTGTGCGTGTGTGCGTGCGTGCGTGCGTGCGTGCGTGCGTGTGTGCGTGTGTGTGTGTGTGTGTGATATCATATCATATGATCCAGCTATACCATTCCTGGGTATACAACAAAGGGATTCTAAGTTCATGTGTTACAGAAATTTCAGTACATGTATGCCCATTGCTTTACTGTTCACAATTACAAAATTATGGAATCCATCTAGGTGTCCATCAACAGACAAGTAAATAAAGAAAATGTCATATATAGGTACCACAGAGGTTTATTCAACCATAAGGAATGAAATTAAGTCATTCCTGAAAAAATGGATGAAACAGAAATCATCATAGTAAATGAAACAACTCAGTTTCAGAAAGACTAATATCATGTTTTCTTTCATTATAGATTCTAGATTGTATATAGATACATAAAATCATATGAAAGTAGAAACAAGATTATTTAGGTGACAGAAGGAGCCTAGTAATGGGGCAGAGATGTGAGAAATGGGAGCGTGTTGAGGGGTAGATATGCTCAAAGCACATGATACACTTGAAAGAAATTATCTTTATGAAACCCATCCCTATGTACAACAATGAATATGCACCAATAACATTTTTAATATAACATTGGCTAAAATGGCATCATCCACTGGAAAGTTTTAAGAGCTTTGGATAACATTACCCAAATATTCCCTCATCACTACCCTGGATAATCCTTATACATACTGTTTTGTTCATGAAATTCTCTCTCCCTAGCTACTACTTCCTGCTGTCTTCATGTCTGCTACCTACAGATACTCAAGATTTGATTTTTTTCTTTAATCATTCCACTGGAATAACTAAAGTTTCGGTCTCTTTAGTGATACATATTACATCCTTCCATTTTTATTTTTCTGTCTTCATTTTACATTTCCTACAGGTCTTCCATGTCCTTGCACCCCAGCAAGTGCCTAAAGCAGCATGTTGTTTATACCAGATGCTTAATATACAGTTGAGTTGTCAAATAAAGGACTTTATTGAATCATTATTAGTACGTGTTTAATATTAAGATTAGTGAACATAACAAATCTAAGCCATGCAGCTCTCTTTGTTAATGCAGCTGCAAAACCCGTTGTCCTACAATGACTGATTATGTTTTTGAACAGTTGTAAAACATTAGCTATGGAAAATGCCACAGAGGCAGAACTAATTTATCTGGTACTTAGTTAAAATTCCACGTTGCCTGAGACAAGAGAGGAATTATTCTAAAAGCTCATTCTTACGAATGATTTAATTAGCCCTCTCTACCTATAGTATACAATTAGTTTAGCAATGATTATTGCTGGGAAAGTTTTTCAAATGGAAACTTTCTCAAAACCTAGGAGTACTTGCTATTACATTTTACAAGGAGATTCAAAATCAGCACAAAATAGTTCCCTTCGGTATCGATATAACTTCCAACAGCCACTTTTTTTTTAATTGAAGTGATTTAGTTTAGTTTCCAACAATTGAAATCCTTAAACAAACAGATCTTCATAAAACATGGTAAATTAAAATACCAAAACAAAAGCTCACAGAAAGGTTTGAAGAAGAATGAAAACAGAAGATAAAGACCTGTGATTCCCAGGAAAACTGTTTGCATGAATTGTGGATTACCAGTTTCTGAAAGATTGGTTAAAAGATGCTAACTATCCCAATAGCCACTTTTAAAGTGGCAATATAAAACTAGCTAAGAGGGTATTAGAGTCCAAAGGCTTCAACTCTCTTGCATCATAACTGTAGACTGCCCTACAATCTGTGGACCTCTAGATCCTGATCTCTGCCTGTCTTGATTTTACTTAACAGATGGCTTCTTCAATGCCCAGACCTCACTCAATTAGCTTCATAAGAGATGGAGAACTGGAAGTGGTTTGGGGGGGTCAACTTTGTATCACATTTCCTGAAATACAACTCAGCCGGCTCTCTGCTGCCCAGTGATTGCCCTCATAGTCACAGAAGAAGCCCCAAGTAGTGAATGCCCTGAGTCCATGTGGGTTGAGAGTTGAAGGAAAGGAGGCAGTCCTAAATATTCCAACTCTGGAGAAGGACTGGATCAAATTCTGGAAACAGAAGGAAGGATATACAATGGTTACAATTAAAGAAGCACCATGTGTAAAAGAAGAGAGTATCAGTATGCCATCACACGTTCAGATGACCATGGCAAAGGTGGAAATTGAGAGACATTAAGGACAAGGCCTCCAAATAATATAATAAGGTTTTTTTTATTTGGCCATAGAAAAGTCATCACGGCAGAGTAAGCTGTCAGATGGAAGCCAGGGAGAGAAATTCGGAGGGTTTTTTCTGTCTTAAGGATGGGGGGAAATGACAAGTAAACTAGAGACAGCAACAGTGAGGACAGAAAGAAGTATAGATATCTGAAAAATGTATGGAGATACAGTAAAAAAGAGATGGTCGTAGTAGCACATGCCTGCTATCCTAGCACTCAGGAAGCCAGCCTCAGAAAAATAACAAGATCAAGGCCAGTCTGAGCAACATAGTGAGATCCTGCCTCAAAACAAAACAAAAATAGGGCTGCAAGATACTCAGTGGCTAAAGGTCCTTGCCACCAAACCCAACAATCTGAATCTATATGGTGGAAGGAGAGAACAAACTCCTGCAAGTTATTGCCCTATGGTGTCTACCCACATGTCCATACATGTACACATGTTCACACACACACACACACATACATAAATGTAATGAAATTTAAAATAAAGCAGAAGAGCCCACCACTGTTTTGGAGACAAGAATGAGTGTTGGGAGAAGACACCCACTTAAAAGCAGACTGAACAGTTTAGTGGACCAAAGCCAATGCATTAAAGCAGCAGTGAGTTCCGGACATACAATGGGAACAATTTCCCACTGTTTGCCATATCTAAATTGATATGACAAATTGAATCAACTACTCCGACCTGAGTGATAGAGTCAGAACATACAGTTCCTAACAGATTCATCCAAGTTTCTAGCACTGTAATAACTGCACTATTCAATCTTAATGTTGGGCTTTCTACCCTACTCCAATCCAGGTCTCTGATGTAGTGATTACACCTATATTTTTGACCTAAGGACTACCCTAGTCCTTCGGACTATGAACATGTAATGGCACACTAAGTATATGGATTCTACTTGTATATATGGTGGTTATTGCCTTATAACAATTGTGCTCACACTATTCTGTTCCCAGATTGTGATCCAGTTCTTCTTCAGAGTATAAATATTTAAGAATCCCCACCCCTGTTTCCTCACTTCTCAATCCACACAGTCTCCAGGGGTTTTGGTATTTTAGGCTTCTCCTGTGAACTTGGTACCCCTGAAGGTTGGAATACAGTCTGCTCTCCCCAACATGCATTGGATGAGGAGACAGTACAATCAGGAAGAGGAAATGGGCAATGTATCTCTTGTGATTGTTCACCTAAGTGCCTATTAAAATTCTATGCATGCTTCAGGATATGATTTGATACAGTGTCTTTAAAGAAGTGTTTCCAAGAACTAAGACAGTGGTTCAGTTGGTAAAGTTCTTCCTGTACAAGCATGAGGTCCTGACTTTCGATCTACAGAGCCCACATATGTAACTCCAGTGGTGAAAGAGAAGGGAGTGGAAACAGATAGATTTCTGGAACCATCTGGTTGAATTAGTGAGACACAAGTCCATTGGGAGATTCTGTCTCAAAAAATAATGCACACAGAAACTAAAGAAGACGCACAATCAAACTCTGACCTCCATTCATGTGCCTACCCCCACATACACATATGTAACACACACACACACACACACACACACAGAGAGAGAGAGAGAGAGAGAGAGAGAGAGAGAGAGAGAGAGAGAGAGAGGGAGAGAGAGCTTGTATTAAAATAACAAAAAGAATTCCAAGACTCAAAGGGCACAGTTAAACAGGAAGTGATTCTCCAGTTTTGCTGAAGAGGGATTTTACATTTTTTAAAACATTTTATAGTCTGTCCTATAGCACTTAGTCAATAATTTATAATTGTCATTTGACTGCATATATTATGTCTCTTACTAGATTATAAACCCCTTGAAATTGAGAACATGTCTTATTAATCTTTTGTTTACTCATTCAGCAAATATTTGAATGATTAATAAACAGAGGAGTGCATATCTTTCTACTCCTTCATGCCTTATACATAACATCATCCCCTTCTCAGCAACAGTTACTAGAGCTATCAAAAATAGTTTACTTTATCAGGCTTTAAGACTAAGTAAATCCAGCCATTTGGACAACGTGGATGATCCTGGAGGACATTATGGTAAGTGAAATAAGCACAACATAGAAAATCAAAGTACTGAATGCTTTTATTTACATATGAAATTTTAAATAGTTGAACCCATAGAAACAGCATCAAATGGTTCTTTCCAGGAATCATGGTGTGGGAGAAAAGGAGAGATGTTAGTCAAAAAGAACAAACTTTCACTATTAGGCAAAAAAGCCCTGCCACCAGCACAGAATGGAGACTGTAGGTAGTGATGTATTATAAACATGCAAATTGCTTAAGTGAGCAGACCTTAACTGTTCTCACCAAATAAAAAAAAAGGATGTTTTAAATAACTAACTATACAAGTGGATGAATGTGTTAGCCACTTTGATTTTGATAGTAAGTTCACAATGTATAGCTATATCAAAATAATACATGTGTATCTTGAATACATAATTGGTGTTAATTATACCTCATGAAAGCTGGAAAACGTAAGAGCAGCTACTGTTGATAGCCATGGCTGCCACCTCTTTTCTCTACACTAGCAGTAGAATGCAAAGAGGCAAAATAAAGAGAACAGAGAGTAGGAAGAAAAGTGTAGAAGATACTTACATTCAGTTGATTGCCCTCTTCTCTCTCTCCTACTACTTTCTATGTTTTCAAAAATTGCTTTGAACTGCTGATAAAATGCCAAAGGCTTCAAGATTTTTATAGCCAATTTGAGGTAAACGGTTTCTCTTTGTCCTGTCATGTTTCATCTTTATGAATATATTAAGTATATCCACCTTATTTTCCTTCCCATAAATTTAGGTGTAAGCACAATGATTTATAAAATGATGGTCTGTAGTAGTTTGCCAATAGGAAGCACATATTTGAAACACGGTCCTAATGGCATTTTTAAGTAATTAAAATTATTTCATGACTAATTAACAACAGTTTAAAACCCCATAAAGCATTCCAACTTAAGCATTTCTATTCATACCCCATCTGCCAAATATTAAGTAGAACAGCACAAAAATAGGAGAAGGAAAACCATTTTCAATTATGCTCCCATTTTTACTTATTTAGGGCAAAACCTTAACTCAAATTACTTCTCCTGATTAACAGCATTTAATATATAAAAATAGTTATAAACATTCATTATGAATGCATGAAAAAACAGTTTATTCTGTTTTGTTTCTGAAAGGCAAATGGAAATATCCTGGTTTTTACATTTGTCTAAATAAAGGCCAGTAGTAGTTAGAGAAAACATCTGTGCAATGAAAACAGAAGGGAACTATTAGGGAAGGGACTGGAAGCGAAAATAGTAAACAAGGAATGGTAATGGGTAACTGACTAGGATATATATCTAAGGAAATGTCATAATGGAATTCATTGTTTTGTACAACTAAAAATTAGAAAATACATTTTACAAGGAAAGAAAACATCTGCCTTTTAAAAGTCTGAAAATTCCTGAGGACTTACTTAACTACTTCTAAGCATGACTTCAGAACAGACCCACCCATACATGTGTCTTGCAGTCCAGATGGCATGATGCAATTTTGCAGCACCTCTTAGCATTTATTTAAATATCTGGCTGTCTAGATAAAACATCATCTAACAAATATTAACAACTATTCTAAAAATAAAGTATTCAATCCATTCTCTTACTGTTAGAAGTAAGAAGCAAATTCCTTTTCCTTCAATTCAGCCTTCACTACACTCCTTCAACCACTCAGAAATCATTGATTGTGTTCTTGTCCTGACAAGCAACTGTGTTAAATGCTGCAACTTTAGAATGCTGAAAACAGTATGCCTATCTCTTCAAGGATAAAATGTCTTGGTAAGGGGAATATAATTTACTTGTAAGTAACTACAATGCCATAGCAGAGAGTTGCACAAGAGCAAAATTATTCAAGTAACTTTTAAAGATGAATGTCATGATGGTAAACATAATGAATAATGTTACTTGTATCTGCAATAATAGAGGAATAACTTCAGGGAGAAGTTGTGTCTGCTATAGAATATGAACTTGGTTAGGATTTCAAAATGCAGTGTTTGGCCTGGAAAGGTGACTCAGTGGTTAAGAGCACTGGCTGCTCTTCCAGGAGACTCAGGTTTGATTCCCAGCACCCACATGGTAGCTCACAATCATCTATAACCCCAGTTACAGGAGATCTGAAACCCTCTTCTGGACTCTGAGGCACCAGATACCTACTATGTACAGACATACATACAGGCAAAACACACATACACATTAACTAATTGGCTAAAAATCATTGCTATGAGGTATATAAGAAAAATAGGAAGTTTACCATACACATATAATACATTATCTTTGGCAGTATTGTTTAAAATCCATAGCAGACACTGTGACAATGTCTGTGTGACAATGTCACCACATATCCTTGGAACTCACTCTACGCACTGCCTTCAGACTCAGAAGGATTGAAATGGGTTAATAAATTCCCCAGCTTATTCACTTTTCAAGCTCTGTTATGCTTTCTGGGCAAGAATGATCGATCCCACTTGCCATGATAATTATTTTGACTGTTGTTTCACATCCCTATATCCCTAATAATAATTTCTGACATCACTTCCTGAATAAAATTCTTCACTTGGGTTTACTCAAAAGATCTGATTTGAGATGGGGAATATGAACTAAAACACTCAGGCAGCTAGGGATGTTATTTTTGACGGACATTTTTGATCTGCTGTTTCACAGGTTACTGAAATAAAACAGTATTTCTCCCAAACAGAAATTTAGCAAGCTATATGTGACTCCCAATTTCCCCCTTTCTGGAGATTTACAATACACATTAAGATAAGAATGGTACTGAAAAGGGCATTAGTAAAACTGAAGCCTAGTTTGTTTTAGAGTTGCACAAATATGGTTGGCCTCCTTATTAAGGATAGTTTGGAAAGTGCTAAAATTACAACAGACATCTCTAACTTAAATGAAATTTTATCCACTCCCATTTCATGGAGATAACAGCAAAATTAAAGCATGTGCTCCAGCATTACAATATTCAGTGTTTTCAGCCAAATTCCATTCCTTCTAAGTATATTTTAGCTTGTTTTCTAATGATGACAGGTTAACTTTTTAATGCCTTATCCTAAACAATATTCAATTCTCTTCAATCAGAACACATAGTTTTCTATTCACCAATAGCATCCGCATAGGTTTTTTGGTCACCCATCTAAATTCAGAGGTGGACCAAAAGTTACCAAAGATTCTCGGCAGGTATCAGCAGAAACATGCATCTTTGGTGTCCAATGCCTCATTGTATTTGTGCAACTGTGTCTTAATTCTGTACAGGATCAGTCATGGCACAGTGAGTAGGTGGAAGCTGAAGAGTGTGAAGGCTTGGACAGACACCTCAAAGTCCTGAAGAAGGAGCTCCCACAGAATTTTGCTTCCAACCAGTCAAAGCTAGACTGGAGGAAATTCTTATGGCAAAAACTCTAGGACCCATAACTAAAGCTTTTTAGTTTTTACAAATATGTCTGCCTCATGAAAATCAAAAAGTAACCCACCTGTCTCAGTTACTGTTCTGTTGCTGCGAAAAGACACCACAAACCAAGGCAGCCTATAAAAGGAAACATTTCATTGGTGGTTTGCTTACAGTTTCAACAGGGTCTGCCCATGATCATCTTGGAGCATGGCTGCACACAGGCAGGCATGGCACTGAAGCAGTAACTGAAAGCCAAGGATGAGACTGGGTTTGGTGTGGGCTTTTGAAACTTCAAAGCCCACAACTAGTGATGTCCTAAACCTTCCTAACAATTCCACAAACTGGGAACCAAACATTCAAATATGTGAGCCTGTGGGAGCCATTGTAATTCAATCTACCACACTAGGCCAGAAGTAAGGAAAGTTATAGGGAGTGGTTCAAGCTATAGCAGAGCTGAATCTGAAGGTAAGTCTCACCCACCCCTGCCAGAGAAGCTGGAGGAGTTCCCTCACACAGTCTAGAAAGACAATGAAAATGTTCTTTCATCTTGGTATCTAATTGCCAAAGACGAACTATAGTAGTGAAACAAATTTCTAGTGAACACAGGAACCAACATCAGAGAAAAAGAAAGGTCACCTACAGCTCTCACAATTCAAAATAAATAAGTTTGGGGGTGGACAGGTGCTGGAGATGGCTCAACTGTTAGGAGCACTGGCTGTTCTTCCAGAGGACCTATGTTTGATTTCGAGCACCCACATGTCAGCGCACAACTCTAATTCCAGGCCTAGGGAAGCCAATGCCCTCTTCTGGCCTCCTCAGGCACTGCCCACATGGTGACCAGACATACATGCAGGCAAAAAACACCAATACACATAAAAATAAACAAATAAGTTTTTAAACAAACTTTGGGCCAGAATCATGAATTTTTTTACTTTTCAAAACTCAGTGGAGAAAAGAGAAAGAAATTATTTCTGAGAGCTATATTGGCTGTATGAAGATCTAGTGGAAAGCGTCTCAAAATACAATAAAAAGTCTGTCAGTTTTTAATCACAAAGAGCAACTTTTGCAGCATAACTTCCTGACAAAACCATCTCAAAGGATGAAGAATACATGAAGTATTTGGAGTCGATGCAACACAACAAGGCAGGCAAGATTTCAGGAGTGACTCAAGAGGAGGGGTGTAAATTGATGTGAGTGTCACATTTTCTTGGGATTCTTTGTTGCGATCTTTTAAAAAGCAGCACGCAAGAGAAAGATGCCATGCAACATGGTTCAAGCAGAGAGGGTTTTTCTTAGGGAAAAGGATCATAAAAAGGGAAAGGGGATGGAGGAGACTGGCCTCCAGAGACAGAAACAGCAGGAGAGAGGAGGTAGGGGGCACAGGAAGAGGGAGGGAGAGGGGAGGATGGGAGCTGGGCAGGATCCTTTTAAAAGGGAACATGGTGAATATGCACAGGTGGTGCTCTTAATGGCTGCAGCAGAGGGTGTATCCTGTCAGAACCCCAAGGACAGGCCAGTTCAGATGCCTGAATACTAATACTTTTCCTTTAAGATATTTGCTGGCTCATTGCAGTGAGAATAATTAAAGGCCCACCAGAAAGCATCGGTCACAGGCTTGTTGGAAAGCACTCTGAAATTCAGAGAGAAAAAAAAAATCAACCTTGGTTTGACCAGTGAGGGGAACCCAGAACTCAGCTGGGATGAAGGAGATAATCAAGAAAACTCTGATATAATCTCACTTTAAAATATTCCCCAATTTCAAGTCCCAAAAATCATAGAGAAAGGAACATTTAGGAGGCAAATATTTCAGTAGTCTAAGAAATCAGAGGGTGAAGTTCAGTATTAGAAAAGGGACTGGCTCTGTTAAATATACAAATTTCAAATGGCAACAATGGAAGAGAAAAATCAACAAAAATGTCCCTTACTAGTAACAACAAACTGTATTTAGAGCGGCCATGACAAAAGATAATATCTAACATCAGCCAAACCAGGGTGCACTTCCAATACTGTGTAATCCTGCAAGGAAAAAATCCACAATTTTTCATGCACAAGCTCCTGCATCCAAGCAAAAAGTCCTTCACATGTCAAGGAACATAAACAAATGATTATGATAAGGGAAGAGGAAGACCAGACCATAAAAAATGGATAAATAAATGACAAATATTTCCAGAGGGGGAAAACTTTAAATAACCATTGAAATGCATTTAAGAAAGCAAAAGACTTAAGAATTTCACTAGATTGTTGGTGAGATGGCTCATCAAGTAGAGGTGCTTGCTTACAGATCCTACAATGTGAGTTCTGTCTCCAGATCCCATGAGGTGACACACATCTCCACATACATGTGCTTGCATGCACACTAAAATAAACTTTTAAAAACATTGATACATAGGTAGGCAGATAGATTCAAAAGGAATTCTGTAACTGAAAAGTAGTTTACTGAAATTAAGAATTCAGTAGATGGATTTAATAGTAGCAAAAAGAATAAACTGGAACCATCCACAATTGAAAGAAAATACAAAGATCTAAAGATATAAAAAGAAATATATGAAACAAGATTAAAGAATATAAGATGTGTGATTAGTTTAGTCTTTAAGAATAAAAAATTACGGGTATCAATTAGGAGGCCTGGGAAGTCTATGGCACCTCTGGTAGTAGATCAGTATTTATCCTTAGTGTCCAAATGGACTTTGGGAACTCATTCCACATAGAGGGATACTCTCTCAGCCTAGACACAGGGGGAGAGTCTAGGCCCTGCTCCAAATGATGACAGACTTTGGAGATCCCCCATGGAAGGTCTGACCGTCCCTAGAGAGCAGAAAGGGGATGGGATAGAGGTGGGGGGGCAGGGAAGGAGGGGAGGGAGAGGGAATTGGGATTGACATATAAAACAAGCTTGTTTCTAATTTAAATTTAAAAAAGAACAAAAAACAAGGAACCAAAAACAATTAAAGAAATGAAAACCAATATGGTCAAAATATCAGTTTAAGAATTCCTGTGAACTCTTTGCAGGATTCACCAAAAACTTCCAGAGGGGAAAAAGAAACATTACCAAAATAGCAATAACCGTATTACCAACAACTGCCTTTTCAAAAGAAACCTCAAATGCCAACACATATCTTTAAATTTCTTGCCATCACAGAATTCAACTCAGTAAAACAATTGCAAAAAAAAAAAAAACAATGCAAATGTTCTTACAAAAAAAGTCAGACAAGAGAAATGATAAAAGGAGTACTTTGGGTGGAAGTAGACTAATACAAGGAACAAAGAGCACAGGGAAAGACAAAAACACAGCTACCTCTAAATGAGTACACAATCCTAAGATTTTTGTAAATTTATGGGCTTTAAAAAACTTCTATACAATATATTTTAGCACTATTTTTCTTCCTCCAACTCCTCCCAGATCCTCCCCATTCCCTACCCACCCAACTTCATGTTCTTTCTCTTTACAAATAAATGAATGAATAAGTAAATAAACAAACAAATGGCAAAGAAGACAAGCAAAGCAAAAGCACACCCAAGAAAACACATGGAATCCATTTGATGTTGGTGAAGCACTCCTGGGCATGGGGCCTGCCCTGCAGCGTGTTTGATCTACCCAGTGACACTCTATTGGAGAAAACTGATTTTCTCTTTTCTGATAGGTATCAATTGTAAATAACTTCTTGGTTATGGGGAGGACTTTGTGTCTACTTCCTCTTCTCAGTACTAGGGATTTTGCCAGGCTTGGGTCTGCAGGTTTTGCACATACTGTCACAGTCTCTGTGAGTTCGTATATGTTTCAGTCCTGTTGTGTCTGGAAAACAGTTTCCTTGGAGTCAATCATGACTCCTGGCTTTGCATCTTTCCGTCTCCTCTTTAGCATAGATCCCTGATCCATGAGGGACAGGGGTGAATAAAGACATCTCATTCCAAAGTCTCTCTCTACCCCTTGTTTCAGTTGTGGGTCTCTTTTAATTCCCATCTACTGCAGGAAGAAACTTCTCTGATGAGGGCTGAACAAGGTACTGAGCTATAGGTATGTTATTAGGAGTCAGGACTCATTTTATTGCTATGTTCCTTTAGCTGAATAATAGTTATAGATTTTACCCCTACGGCCCATCTTTAGGATTTCAAATTTCATGGTAAGATTTAAAATATTTAAAGTCCTCAATGCTGACATTAGTGGCACAGCAATGTGAAGAACAAATGGAGTTAAGGAGCTATAAAGTTGTTACATTGTTCGAAAAAATGATAAAGACATTCATTTACAGTGAAAGGTAACAAATCAATTGCATGTTATAATCTGTAGGATGGAAACTAATATAAAATTTTATACCACTTTCATTGTGATATAGTACATATTCCATGCAATCCATACATTTAAAATGCACAATTTAATGGTTTTTAGCATGTTCCATTTGCTAAGATACAGAAATATTACTGTTTTTTGCACACTTTGATTTTCCTAAATACACAAATTAGTTTTAATAGGTTTTTTGTGGCATCTTTGGAGATTGCAAGATGCAAAATTTTGTAAATGAAGACAACCTAACATTTTTCCTTTTGTGTTTGGATGCGTTTGTGTTTTTTATTTGTATCTTTGTCTTTGTTTTGTTTTGTTTTGTTTTGTTTTCTGCCCTAATTGTTCTAGCTAGGAATTCCAGTAGTGGCTGGGCAGTGGTAGCACATGCCTTTAATCTCAGCACTCAGAAGGTGGATCTCTGAGTTTCAGGCCAGCCTGGTCAACAAAGTGAGTTCCAGGACAGCCAAAGCTACACAGAGAAACCATCTCAAAAAAAAAAGAAAGAAAAAAGAAAAGAAAGCAAAGAGAAAAAGAATCCCAGTAGTAAATGGAATAGAGTGATCAGGCTAAGCATCCTTGTTTTGTTCTTCATGTTAGACACGAAGATTTTCATTTTCACCATTGTGATATTAGCTGCACATTTGTGAGATATGGCTTTTTGTGTTGAAATATATCCTCTCTATACCTAGAATTTGATATTTTGAAACAATGTGTGCATGTGTGTATTTCAAATTGCATGGTCTAGAAAAATAAATAATTCATTTATATTGGTTATTAGGAATGTCAATGGAGGTTTAAGTGTCAATAAAAATATGAAGGAAACTTGATTTTTCAAAACTTTTCCATTATTGAAAAATGCATGTCGGATAATTTAGGTGTAAGTATACTTATGGATATGTAGACATCAAACTGAAAGTACAAACTAAAAAATTAGTGATAAGAATCCAGCGATTGTGAGGTTTCAGAAAAGTTTTCTTTCCTTCCAAATATTTTACTACATTGTTTCAATTTCTTAAAGAAAAAGAGTTAAAGATGTGTTGTGGAACATTAGTTGAAGATGTGTTAATTTGTTTATGCTGCAGAATATTTGTTTAATAGTGTAAAGATATGTTGCACTCTTTTATGTTGCATTTGTAAAGCTGTGCATTTTGCCTGTCTAAAACACCTGACTGGTCTAACAGCAGAGTAAGAGAAAGGATAGGTGGGGCTGCCAGGCAGAGAGAGTAAATAGGAGGAGAAAAAGAGGAGATGGAGGAGCAAGAAAAGGAGGAGAGGAGGATATCAAGGGCGAGCTACCCAGCTACCCAGCCAGCCATGAAGTAAGAAGTAAAGAAAGGTATACAGAATGGAGAAAGATAAAGGCCCAGAGGCAAAAGATAGACGGAGTAATTTAAGAAAAGCTGGCTAGAAATAAGCCAAGGTAAGACCAGGAATTCATAAGAAATGATAAGTCTCCATATATGTATTTATTTATTTATCTACAGGACATCCTGTAGTAGTTCAGTACTTATCCCTAGCATAGGTGTGGACTTTGGGAGCCCATTCACATAAAAGGATACTCCCTGAGCCAAGACACACGGGGGGGGGGGGGGAGGTGGGCCTAGGCCCTATCCCAAAGGATATGATAGACTCTGATAACCCCCTATGTAAGGCCTCACCGTCCCTGGGGAGCAGAAAGGATATGTGATAGGTAAGGTTTTAGGTAAGGTTTTAGTCGGGGGGTGTGGTAGGGAAGGAGTGTAGGGAGAGGGAACTGGGATTGACATGTAAAACAGTCTTGTTTCTAATTCAAATAAAAAAAAACAAATTCAAAAAAGAAAGAAAGAAAGCAGGCAATGAAGCATCCAGAAACATGATGTAAAGAAGGTTTTGTGTTTCTGTGATTGGAACCTGTCATTATGACACCAGTGTCAGGGTCTTCCACAGACTCTTTCTCTTTTTTAACCATGTCCTTTTTAAGATTTGTTTTTATTTTTATAATGCCTTTTATGGTTTTTTTTAAAGATTATCCAATAGACATGCTAACTCGAAAGAGGGAAACTTGAGAGGCCTCAATCCTAGACAAAGAACTACAAACAATTAAGGAACACTGAGAGTGAGGGAAACAATGTTCCCTAGGGAACACCAACTGGTTACCCTATACCAATTGGTCATTCCTAGAAACATACACATATAAGTAACATTATAAAGACTAAGAAGGGAGAGGAGGTTAGGAGAAAGAGAAGGGGAGAAGAGGAGGGGAGAGGAGGACATGAGGGAGCAGGAAGTTTGAGTCGGGGGAAGAATAAAGGAGAGCAAGAAAAAAAAGAGATACCATAATAGAGGGAGCCATTATAGGTTTAAAGAGAAATCTGACACTAGGGAGATTTCCAGGGATCCACAAGATGACACCAACTAACAATCTAAGCAATAGTGGAAAGGCTACCTTAAATGCCTTTCCCCAATAATGAGATTGATGACTACCTTATATGCCATCCTAGAGCCTTCATCCATTAGCTGATGGAAACAGAAGCAGATACCCACAGCTAAATACTAAGCTGAACTCCTGGAATCCAGTTGCAGACAAGGAGGAGTGATGAGCAAAGGGGTCAAGACCAGGCTGGAGAAACCCACAGTAACAGCTGACCTGAATAAGGGAGAGCTCATGGACCCCAGACTGATAGCTGGGAAACCAGCATAGGACCAACCCAGACACCCTGAACATGGATGTCAGTTAGGAGGCCTGGGAAATCTGTGGTGCCTCTAGTAGTACATCAGTATTTATCCCTAGTATAAGAATGGACTTTGGGTGCCCATTCCACATAAAGTGATACTCTCTCAGCCTAGACACACGGGGGAGGGCCTGGGCCCTGCCCCTAATGATAGGACAGATTTTAAAGATCCCCCGTGGAAAGTCTCACCTCCCTGGAGAGCAGAACAGAATGGAGATGGGATAGGGGGTCAGTGGTGAGGTGCAGGGGAGGCGGGGAGGGAGGTGAAACTGGGATTGACATGTAAAACAAGCTGGTTTCTAATTTAAAGAAAAAAGAAAAAAGACTAAGAAGGTTGTATTTATATCTTTAGGGATACATAAACACACACGTTTAACAACAATTAAGACTTATTTTTATTATCGATTTGTGTGTATGTGAGAATTTGTACATATGCATATAGGTAGCATGAGGAGACCAGAAGAGAAAATTGGATCCCTTAGAGCTGTTGCTACAGCAGTTGTGACCCACCTGTTGAATAGATTCCAGGTCCTCTGGAAGGGCACAAAGTGCTCCTAACCACTGAGCAATCTCTCCAGCTCTGGTTTTACTATTTCTTGAATGACTATCACCTACATATTAGCCATAGATAAATGGCTACCTATCCATGTATACTTAGCATGGGCTACTATGAGAAGTGAGGGAGTGAACTCATGGTAAAGTACTCCTGGTAGAGTCCTTTACTTTCCCAGCTTTCTTGTGGTTTTCCCAGGTATGGGCAGAGTAACTGTTTTCTTTGATTTGCTTATTCAAAGTGACGTCATGGTTCATTATGCCCAGGTACCAAATTCCATTATCCAATCCATCAACTGCTCCCAGCTATGTGTCAGTAAAAACAACTCTGCACCAGCCAGCACCCACCCAGGCTATAAAACAGGTTTCAGATTTCCACAGTGAATCACATCCTTGAGATGTTAAGAGGAGCCTGCTTTTCCCAGACAAATATGTCTTTCCTTGAGGGTGGCACCTTTCATTTTCCACCCACACACCATCCATAAAAGCCCTTTAATCATCTTTAGCTCTATTTGCTTTGAATAAATCTCATTTGCAATTCCTCATGGGCATATGGGGTAGGAGTATGCTATCACTTTTCCTATGCCCAAATAACATCGCCATTTTTCTCTTTCCTAGTGACTCCTTCCGAGCTTTTCCTGAGCCACTGAATTCATGTCAGATTAACTATGTTTTGAAATCCTGCCCATTTTTTCACTATTATCTTGGTTAGATATCAAATCTTGTAATTGTCGTTTTAGGACACACCCCACATCCGTTGCACCAGTAAATCTGGTTCTACTTTGCTCAGGAACATTAATTGTTAAGAAACCGTAAATTAAAGCCATGAGAGATACCCTTACACATTCCCTAGAATTGCTGAATAAATCTATTACCAATCCCAAAGGCTGATGAGCTCTTGTATTATTGCCAAATTGCAAAATGATAGAAGTTGCTATGGAAGGCAGTTTGGCAGTTTCCTATTAAATTAAATGTTAAATGTGCAAGATACACATCTACATATAGGAATATGATATATGTATATGTTATTTATAATAATATATATAACAAATAATGTACATATTATTTATTTATTGTCTTGCCTTAGTTAGGGTTTTATTTTCTGTGACAAAACACCATGACCAAAAAGCAAAGTTGGGGAGAAAAGGGCTTATTTGACTTACACTTCCATATTGCTCTTCATTATTGAAGGAAATTAGGACAGGAATTCAAACAGGGCAGGAACCTGGAGGCACAAGCTGATGCAGAGACCATGGAAGAATGCTGCTTACTGGCTTGCTTCCCACAATTGCTCAGCCTGCTTTCTTATAGAACCCAGGACCCACCTGTCCAAGGATGGCACCACCCACAATGGGCTGCCCTCCCACACTGATCACTATTGAGAAACTATCTTACAGCTGGATCTGATAGAGACATTTCCTCAAGTGAGGCTACTTCCTCTCAGACGACTCTAGCTTGTGTCAAGTTGACACACAACCAGCCAGTACAATATCCTATTCCAAGATATTTATCCAAAAATCTGCCAATGTCTATCCATAATCACAAAGTACAGAAGCAACCCAAATGTCCTTCAGCTGATGGACAAAAAAGTATGCTGTGCTGTTTCCATGCAATGGAAGTTTAAGTCGGTAATAATGAGGAGTTAACCATTTATTCACACATTATAAATGAGTACCAAATGGAATTTGCTTAGTAGATGAAGGTAAACACAGAAAGTTATACACCGCATGTAAAGTTCTGGAAAAGATGATACTATAGGGACAGAAAATAGGTCAGTAATTTCCAGTGGTTGGAGGTGAAGGGATAGGGGAATGGTGTGACCTCAAAAGGGCAACATGAGGCAATTTTTATGGTAGCTGAGTTATTTTATACCATCACTGTAGTAGTAGTAGCAGATACATGAATATAGGACTTTGTGAAAATGCTACTAGTTCAAGCTACCTGCCCTTGATTCCTCCAGTGATCTTCTAACTGCTCTCTTACCTCCACTCTGATCATATGGTCCCTACACCTGACAAAAATGAAGGTAGACGCAGTGTTTATACCATAGCCTCGGAGTCCCTACTTGAGCTGGTCCCACCAACCTCTCTGACCTCATCACCAAATAGTTTTCGTTTGGTATTTCAGCTACACTTGCCTCCTTGCTTGTGTGTACGCAGGCCAAGGGCACTTCAACAACAAGGACTTCACTCTCATTGTTTTCTAGCACTGGAATGTTCTTTACAAAATACCTTCAGAGCTTATTCCCATGTTCAAAATTCTCAATAGCTCTCCATTGCCTGTAGAATAAAATTTCAGCTCCTCAACATGACACTTAAGGCCGTTACAGGTACAGCCCACGCTCATTTCTGCATCTTCACCTGTCATACATTGTGCCGCAAATGCAACAAACTCTGCTTCTGGATTCTATCCATTCCCCTTCATTTGCCTGGTGAATAGCTACTTACTTAGTTAACTTTTTGACTCCGCTCCAGCATTACCTTCAGGAAAAACAGATGACTCCCTCCCTCTTCCTAGGCCCAGCACCCCCTGCATGTGCTTCTATCTGAGCATATGCATTACTCAATCTCTTCAGGTGTTTCTTAATACATAGGAAAACTTCAAAAGCACTGGCCCAGCATGTGTCCCAGGTATTCCATCTGATGGTATTTCTCTTCCTGGCTAGACTGAAAAGCCCTCTGGGGTTTTAATCTACCTTTTAATCTATCCCCACAGACTAACACAATGTGTGACTCCCAATGAAGACTCAAATAAGTGTGAGATGCAAGACTAACTTCACAGTTGGGTGTGCTTGCCTCCTTTCTCTTTACTTTCATCTTCCCTCCTTTGTATGAAACGTGCTCAACCAGAAAGCACAGTGGTGCAGAAGTACAGTCAGAACTGGCATATATTTACCCAGTGTAGCTGGCCCCAGACTTAGTTTTCTTTCTTCGATCCACTAGCTCACTAGGTCCTTGCAGCTCTATTCATGGTGCTCTTTATTTAGCTAAATATTGAGCCACAAGACCTCACCCCTGAAATCTGGATTTCACAACTATACTCTAAATGCACAGCTTTAGTGCAAAGTTCAGGCTTGCACATTTTTTTAAATCACTATTTATTTGAGTGTGTGTGTGTGTGTGTGTGTGTGTGTGTGTGTGTGTGTGTGTGTGTGTGTGTGTGTGCGTGTGTGCTGTATGTGCACATGTGTTTGCAAGTATGTGCATCCATACACTTACATGTAAAGGCCATAAGATGACATTGGCTATCTTCCCTTATTCCTCTCTTATTTCCTTGAGACAGGATTTCTTACTAAACCCGAAGGTCGCCATTTAGGTTTCATCTGATTAGCCAATGAGCTCCCTGAATCTGCCTGTTGTGTTGTCTCTGTCCCCTCACCTCCTAATGCTGAGGTTATAGGCATGAACAGCCATGCCTAGCATTTATATGGATTCTGAGGACTTAAACACTAGTAATCTTGCATAGCCAGATCTCTTAGCTACTGAACCATCTCTCCAGGCCCAATTATAAAATTTTCAGCCTAAATCAATCTTTTCACTGACTGGATCTCCATCTTTATTTGAAGGAAGCCATCCCTGAAGAGTAGAAAATGAGATAACATTCATGCCAAGTTATTTTTTTTAACTTGACCCATTTCATGCCCACCCTTTGTGATTAAAGCTCACCATTCCAGGAAATGCGGCTTCCAACAAAGTCTTTACCTAGTTGAGTTTTACGCTAAACTTCATTTGTACACAGAGCATTCATCTGAAAAGTCCTTGACCCTCTCCAGTATTTCCTGAAAAACGGCATAATTTGTTTCCACCCACCTGCCTTTTAGAAGTATCACAACTTTCCTGGTAGGGATGATGCACGGCTGAACAAAGGCTCATCATGACTACATCAATCTGAGTAATAGGTGGGTGTGTCCCAAGAAGATGTTTTAACTGATTGTGACTCATTCCTATACAGTGTACACTAATTAAGCTTCCACCTACTTACTTTTCCAGGAAAAAAAGTGATATATAGCAATAGAGCCTGGGTCACCTGCAGGGTGACTCAGCAATTTCTGTCTGAGACTCCCAGAAAATTCTTGAAGGAATTAGAATGAAGTATCTGCAAAGTTGGTATACTGCATATTAATGAGCCTTCTCTCCCCAATGGCATTTAATCTATCCTTCCAATTAAATTACTCTAGCAGATATCCACAGAAGTATGCACAAGCCTTACGGTAAGAAATAGGGAAAGTAAGAAGCTCACTAATGCCACCTGACAATTCCATTCTTCTATTCCCTTTCTATGTGCATTTGTCCAAGCCATAAAGCTTGACATCTGTCACTCTCCTCTTCCCTCACTCTGTACATGCAATCAGGGACAAGGTCCTATCATGTCAATCTACCTCCTATAGGTTTCCCTCATCCATATACACCCTTTCCCATTTCCACTGTCAATTACCTAGATAGTCTAGATAATTGATAGTGGGATTAGAAAAAAAGATGGTTAAACAGACTCCCAAAGAGATGGGGGGAATCATATAAAAACTGCACTACAGATTTGCCCTCATCAAGTCATTCTCTATATTATGATCAGAGTGATTTTCACAAAATGAAAATCTAATTCTAAGCTTTCCCCAGTTTGAAACCTTTTAATGGCTCCCCGTTGCCTTTAGGATGAATGTGGTATCCCTTGGGCTTAAACGGTCTTATATGATTGGATTCCTGCTTTTTCTCAATTTATCTCTCACCAGTTAGCCCCTTCAAACCTGTGCTCTTGGAATACTGAAGTGGCTTTTCCAATTCCCCAGAAATGACTTGCTTGAATCACAGGGATTATTCTGTGCTATAATGTTATGCATTGAATGTTTACTGGACTGTGCTTCTTCACCAGATGGCAAGCATACTAACTGTGCTTCTCTTCATTATTTCTGTGCACAACACCTGGTACATAGTAGGTGCTTAGCAAACATTTCTTATTCAGCAGGTTTGAGAACATTTCACTGTTTAGGCTTCCAAAGAAACTGTAGGGTTTGCATGCTTTTGCTCTTCTCTTCTGAAGACTTTGCCTAACTGGTCAGTATCGCATAGGAAATAGGTAATAATGAATATTATAGTTTCATTATTGATGAAGCTAACTTAAGAAAATCCACTCAGAACTGTGGCCAGATAGAACAAACAAGATAGATTTAATAAGCCCTCAATGCACAGCAGAGGTCTCTACCATAGACTGAGAAAGTACATACATTCTATGGTCCTGAATTTCGATAAAGAAAACCATATGAAGACCTAGTTAAGTTTAACAATCAAATTACTTTCCTCTGAAAAGGCTCAAATAAAAGGTGGGGAGACCCAGGACACACTCGACTGGAAACTCCTAAGTTCTTCAGCTGAATTCATTTACTTTCATTTAGTCTTATTAATAATAAACAACAGCTGAAACTATTAAATTGCCTTTGACAATAAAGTACAGCTACGTTTATAATGAATATTATTCTTAATCCATAACATTGCAGCTTTAGGGGCTCAAGAGATGGCTCAGTGAGTAAAGGTGTTTGCCAGCAAGCCTGAAGATCTGAATTTGACCTTGAACCCCAAATAGTGGAAGGCGAATCAACTCCTATTAGTTGTCATTTGATGTTCACAGCATCATGGCACTTGCACCCCACCTCATAAATAAATAAATGTAATATAAAAGGCTTTAAATTAGCTGTGCATGGTGGTACACACATTTAATCCTAGAACTGGCAGGGAGAGGCAACAGATCTTTGAGTTTATGGCTGTCCTGATTTACACATTAAGTGAGACTCTGTCTCAAAATAAAAGATTATAGCTTTCAATTCCAAATGTTTGGGTGATTTCTTAAATTATTGTCATTATTTTCTAGTTTGCTTGCATTGTGCTCAAGTACATGACATGCATGATTTCCACTACTTGAAGTACATTGAAGTTTTCTTTGAGTCCTAATAAAGTCAATTTTGTAACAGTGATGTGACTAATTGGAAAGAAAATAAATTCTCTGTAAGAAGCAAAATTCAATATATCTTATTAAATTAACTTTCTTAGCTATGTTATTCATATTCTATCTAGTCTTTTGTTTTCATGTTTTATCTGACTGAGCTTTACCAAAAGGCCCTCAATGTCATCAGATTTGTGTGAGTTTGTCAGTGGCTTTCTGGCAGATTCTGCTTCATAATGTCGATACCAAGCGATTTGGTGTTATCCCTTTGCCCTCACAATATTTTTTGCATTGAGTTCTGCTCTGTCTGAAATTAGCATGCTGTCCCTGCTTTCCTTTGTTTACACTCGCAAATGAAGAAAACATGCTTTTCCGATCTTTTTAAGTGTCAATTTTTGTGAACTGGCCTGATAGCTCACACCTTTAATCCCAGCACTCAGGAGGCAGAGGCAGGTAGATCTCTGTGAGTTCTAGAACAGCTTGGTCTACAGAGGGAGTTCCAGGTCAACTGCAGAATGAGACCCTACCAAATATTAAAATTTAACATTTTTGTTTCTAATAAATAATAAATGGTATTATAATCTTATCCTTTTTTGTTTTCCAGGACAGGATTTCTCTATGCATCCCTGGCTGCTGAATTTGAGACCAGCCTGGATTATAGCACTAGTTCTAGGACATCCCAGCCAGGGATGCATAGAGAAATCCTGTCCTAGAACTAGTGCTATACTCCAGGCTGGTCTCAAATTCAGAGATCCACCTGCATCAGCCTCCAGACTGCTAGGATTAAAGGTGTGCACCACTACCACCTGGTTTATCAACATTTTTATTTTAACAAGTAGGATTTTTGTGTGCATTATAGAAGGATACCTGCACATGAGAGTAGATGCCTCTGGCAGTCAAAAGAAGGCATTGGGTCCCTTGGAGCTGGAGTTACAAGTGGGCTAAGTGTTAGGGTCCACAAGAAGTCCCACAAAAGACCACCAGATGTGTGGGCAATCACCCTGAGTGTCTATTTACTATACCAGCATATGTGGAGTTGTTCCCCTGCTCAAAATGGCAATGACCCTGAGTGGAGTGTGTGAGCTCCTTTTAAACACAGCCAATGGGTGTTTTAGGGACAGTTTGGTTATCTTAGCTATGGTTGGCTGAACAAGTGGGAGTTACATTAGTGCATTTCTGATTGGCTAGGGCTAGCAGGGACTGGCTAAGGCTACAGTTCTTTCATCTTTGGGCATGTTCAGACAATTCCCTGGATCTGCACTATTTACTCACTGCAGTAGTAAGGGTTTCTACTTCCTGTTAAGGGGCTGAAGAGATAGCTTCCTGTTTAAGAGCACTTGCTAGTCTTGAAGAGATCACCTGTTTGGTTCCCAGCACTCACAGAAGGTAGTGATCCACACACTAAATATTTAAATATAGACAACAAATAATAGTTATTTTTTATTTTTATTAAAAATTGCACTTGTTATTTCTCTCTCTCTCTCTCTCTCTCTGTGTGTGTGTGTGTGTTGTGTGTGTGTGTGTGTGTGTGTGTGTGTGTGTGTGTGTGTGTGTGTGTTATGGGTGGGCTCACAGCCACGGCACATGTGTAAAAGTCAGACTATAATTTTGTGGAGTCAATTCTCACATCCTACTTTTATGTAGGTTCCAAGGTTGGAACTTGGGTCACCAATAAAACTAACAGAAAAGGAGGTGATCGAGGCCTAATGTTTTAGATCTCTCACAAAAAGTAATGTGAGTTCTTATCATTTCTTTCTACTGCCTTTATTCATAAGTGAAAATTGTTTAAAGAAAATAATTGTTATCCAAAGCATTGTAGTCCTTAGGTATTTACTTTAGTTGTAAACACTAGGATTAGCCTGACTTTCCCCTCTTAATTAGCTTTTTAAATGTCTAGATATCTGTAGGATAGCTTTGTTACAGTTTGAAATGAAACATTCCTTATAGGCTGTTGCATGTCAACAATTAATCGTCAGCTGGTGGTGCTCTTTTGAGAAGTTGTGGAACCTTTCAAACAGGGAGCCTAGCTGGCAGTTATATAGGCTTGACTCTTATGTGTTTTAGCCTGACCCGGATTCTGGTCAATGTCTCTGCTACATCCTGACCTGCCAAGGTGTAAGCAGTCAGCCCCCCATATTTCTGCTCCCATAAACCAAACCTCTTCAGCCACCATGCCTTATCTACCATGACGGTTCATTACAACTGGCTATTGCTGTTTGTTTATATGCCTCTGATGAAAAACATGTTTTTGCTACTTATGGCTTGTCTTTGTGATTGAACACCTTACTCATGTGATTCTTCTTAACCCTCACTGTTAAATTGCTTGATACTCTGAATAAATCTGGCTATAATATGATACTAGTCTGCCTCATTTTTAAGCTCGGCTTTCCCGGGTCCCACTACCTCTAGAGAGTAGTCAGCATCCTCACACTTTCCACCCACAGTCAGGACAAAATTATATTTGTTCCCTGCACTGCTAATTCAACAAAAATTCTGAATTTTTCTAGAAAGGAATTTTTATTCTATTATTATAGTCTTAATTCTCTGTGGACTCATTTTTTTTAATTTTTTGTTTAAATCGAACATTTTCTTGTTATTCTCTAGTCTAGTCTAGTCTAGTCTTCATTTCTATTATAAAAAACTCTAAAACTTCTACTCCTCTTCCACAGAAGTTACAGCTTGTAGCTTTAAAGATTATCTTCCCAGATGCATTCTTGCCTTGAGGCTTCTCCATTTTACCTCTCCTATGCTGTTCTTTGTTTGCATGCTTGCTTGCTTGTCATAGTTACCTACATAACTCTTTGGGTACTTTTTTTCTATTTATCATCCCCAAAGTGAAAACAGATCTTGTTTGACAAATTTTATTAATAAGCAAACAAAACAGACTTTAGTTGTTCTAATTTTCCTCTGGGTATTATTCAATTGACCTTTAGAGAATTTGATTGTATTGATGTGCATTGCTGGCATTCCAGTTTTCAGTTCCCAGAAGATAATCATTCTGATGCATGAAAGTAGGAACTTTCTTTGAGCTTGGTTGTCTGAGGCTGTCAGTCAACAAAAAACATGGAAAATTGTAGTTGTTAGCATATGTTTATAATAATGGTTCCTCTGATGTCTCTAACTATACCAAAGAATTATTTCTCCTGTTTTGGGATATTTGAACACATTGGGTGAAAATGTGTCTGTCCTTCCTCTCCTGTCTAAGGTTTCTCATTGGTTTAATAAAGAACTGAATGGCCAATAGCTAGGCAGAAAAGGATAAGTGGGACTTCGGAGAGAGGGGGGGGGTGAATCTGAGAGGCAGAGATTCACCAGTCAGACACAGAGGAAGAGGGATGTACAGTACGGAGGAGAGGTAACAAGTCATATGAAGAATGTACATTAATATAAACTGGTTAGTTTAAATTATAAGAGCTAGTTGGGAACAAGCCTAAGCTAAGGCCAAGCTTTCATACTTAATAAGAAGTCTCCATGTCATTATTTGGGAGCTGGCAGTCCAAAGAAAGACCCATTACACTATCCTCCTTCTATTTACTTGCCAATGGTTTGTTCTTGTTGTTGTAAAGAATTTATGATCTACTGGTATTCTGTCATCAATTACAGAAAAGAAAATCCTGCAAATGTGATGAAGGAAACCATTTTATATCTTTCCCTTTTTGTGGCTCTGGATTGGCACGTCATTATTCTTCTTTACTAAATATATGAAAATATGAACTAATAGAAAAGGAGAAGAGTAGGGACAAATGCTCTGTATCTCTCACAGAATCTTCTCATTGATAAATAGTTGGCAGTCATGCTTGCTGATATTCCAGATCTGATGATTTTGAACCACACATCAAGAAAGAAGAAGGCTTGAAATGATTGCATTTATCACATTAATAGATTTTTTCTTTAATTGGCAACAAAGAACGAATTACAGTTTTAAAAAAATGGAGTGTTGTGATATGCTGTCCTTGGGTTTTGAAATAGCTGTTACAAACACGAACTCAAGCAGCTGTGGTTACCTACACAAGACCTGCAAAAGATCAATCCAGTCAAAAATTCCAGCATACAGTTGTATAGATAGTTCACTTCTGCTCTCCCAGAGAACCCATGTTGAGTTCTCAGTACCTAGACCAGGTAGCTTACTACTACCTGTAACTCCAGCTCTACTGGATCTGATACCCTCATCTGGCTCTCTTGAGCACCCAGATGCATGGCATACATTCCCAAAACACACACACACACACACACACACACACACACACACACACACACACACGGACACGGACACGGACACGGACACAGAGAGAGAATAGTTTATAAAAATCTAAAAAAATCTAGCATGGTGGTATAACGATAAGTCTTTACTCTATCCACCCAAGCCCCACCGCCATGTGGGCTCCCAGAATAACACAGTCTTATATTAGTTTACAATGCTGTGGGCCAATTGACTAGGATTTCTTATATGCTAGCTCAGTCTTAATTATCATAAATCTATGTAGTTTATAAAACTTATCAAGGACGCCTTCTGCTGGTGTCCTCTTCCCGGGGTCACAAGGTGGCTCCATAGAGAAAAGATTAGGAGGAGGAGGAAGAAGAAGAGCAAGAGGACGGCATCCTGCTTGTCCTTGCTTAAATTCTGAATCTGCCTGCTATGTCACTTCCTGCCTGGATCACCAGACCTCTCTTTCCTACATTTCCCAGAATTCTCCTTGACTCCTAGTCCTACCTATCTTTGTGAGTCTCAGAATGGTGTCAGAAGTGGGAACACCCCATGCTCGGAGGTTCCCAGAGGAAACGGTGAACCTGCTGCTTGAGCCCACCCTGTCAAGCCACTGCGAGGCATCAGAGCAGCTTCCGTATGTTCACGCCATCCGGTGCTCTTGGATAGACAGTGGCTAAGAAAGCTGCTGCTTTAATTTTGGCGGTGTTGTTTAACAGTTAAAAGACTCCGTGGCGGCAGGGCTTGGGCAGCTGGTGGAAAGATTTATTGTTACAAACTGATGACAGAAGTGGGATTATGAACTTCCACATAAAAACTTCACAAAAGCTTAAAAAGGGATTTTAGAAGCAAAAGAACAGAGACAAGCACGGCTTCTTGGTAGCAGCATTTTCTCAGGTGGTCTCTGTTAGCTAGAGACAAGCAGAAATTCGAGCGATTCCTTTAAGAGAGGTTTCCTGACTCAGCCTAAGTGGAAAAAAAACACAGGGCTCTTTTTAAGAGGCCCACCTAGCTCAGTTGGTAGAGCATGAGACTCTTAATCTCAGGGTCATGAGTTCGTGCCCCATGCAGCTGGCAATGGTAGTGACCACATCTCCAAGCCAACAGCATGCTCCTTGGTAGCACCAGTGAGCATACCTCTCAGAGCTGGTGGTAAACTTACCCTTACCGTCTTGAAAAGACAGCGGCTATATCAGCCGCCGCTTTAATTTTAGCAATGCTGTTTAGCAGATAAAAGACTGTGTGGCCAGAAAACGGTAAATATTTATAATAAAGACAGATTCAGATGAAGAAAAACCTCTAAAGGTTTACAGTGTGTTTAAAAATATGCCTAGGCTTGTGAGAGAAAAAGAAACATGATAAAGTGTCTAAAAACAAAAAGGAGAAATAGAGTAGCTGGGTGTGGTGGCACATGCCTTTAATCCCAGCACTCCAGAAGCAGAGGCAGTCGGGTTTCCACAGAGAAACCCTGTCTCAGGAAAAAAGAAACAAAAGGAAGTAAAGAAATAGAATAATAAAAAGCCACATAAAGATGGAAAATACTCACAGAGTCTGGATACTATATGCTATATTGTTGTCTTTAAATTGATTGCTGAGGAAAGAATTACAGCTGCTAAAATACATTTGATTATAGGTGCTGCTAAATTAATTCAACTTATACATTTTAAAAATGCTTTGACTTCAAAATTTAAGTCTAAGGACAGGCTACTTGAGAAAAGATTCTTGCTTATGGAGTTTAGACTCAACATTTCTGAGATGATAAAGACAGATCCAGATAAAGAAATACCTCTAAAGGTTTACACTACATTTAAAAATATATGTAGGCTTGTGAGAGAAGGAAGCAGAGGCAGGCGGATTTCCACAGAGAAACCTTGTCTCAGAAAAAAAGAAACAAAAGGAAGTAAAAGTAGAATAGTAAAAAAGCCACCTAGAGATGAAAAATACACAGAGAATCTGGATACTATATGCCATACTATTGTCTTTAAATTGTTTGATTGCTGAGCAAAGATTTACTGCTGCTAAAATACATTTGATTATAAATGCTGCTAAATTAGTCCAACTTATACATTTTAAAAATGCTTTGACTTCAAAATTTAAGTTTAAGGACAGGCTACTTAGAAATAAAGGTTTTGCTTGTATTTCCACAGAAAATGAAAAACTGTGGATTCCTTCCAGACTAATATGGTTTGATCAAGCAAGACCCCCTGAAGCATGGCCCAACTGATCCTACATCCAAAACAGCTAAGATGATGCAGTCATAGAACACTACAGCCAGGATTTCTGGGTTTTCTCAGCATCCCCATGACATCGCACCCAACCATCAAGAAGCAGTTTGGATTGAATAATGCCCAAATTACCAAATATTGTTTCTAAATGTTTGTTTTCATTTAAATGGGGTTGGTTATAAATGGTAATGATCACAGTCAATCTCTTTTGAAAGGAAAAAAGGACTAGGATATGAAAATGAATACATTGGTATGGATTTTCATTTATTGATACAACTTTAAGATCAGTTTTGTGTTATATAAATTTCTCCTCTTGTTTAGGTATTGTGTTTATAAAGATCTTTAAAATGTAATACATAACTAAATACAGATTATATAGTCATCTATAATAATCAAAACTTATAGTTAGGTTAGTTAGGTTTTCTAGATATACAGAGATGTTTTTGAGATGGATAGATATTCTTCAAACCTTTCAAAGACCTACAGAATACATGGCATTTTAATGGTTTAGGGTTTTTCTTGATAGTGAGACACAACTGCTCCTGGCACACCAATTATTTCAGAAAGGAGAATGGGCATCGAAGAAACTCGTTATGGAGTTTGCTTTCAACATGGCAGGATTAGCCATTTGGGCAAGAAACTGCTCTTGCCTGGACTATTTGTTGCTGTATAAACTGGACATGCAGGACCCACAAGAAAGTGACTGCTGAATTTACAAAACAAAAAGAACAGTCCTGAAAGGTTCCTGCTGAAATGGAGAAATATGCCAGACACACAGTGGCCTATGGGCTGAAGATGGAGGCCCCAACATTACAAAGGAACTTTTGGGTGACTGTCCAGATAGTGGGATGTCTCTGTCAGTTCTACAGTTTATATATTATCCTTCTGTGGTCTTTGATGGAGTTAAAGACAGATAGTTATGGTTATAATTTTCTTCAGTTATTATAAAAGATAAGTCACCCTTCTTTTTATTTAGACAGAAAAGAGGAGATGATGGGAATGTCCTTCTGTGTATATGTTTATCTTATTGGTTGTTGAATAAACTGTTGGCCAATAGGGGAGCAAGATAGGTGGGACTAGGGAAAAGATCTTCACCAGCCCCACATCTGACAGAGGACTGATTTCCAAAATATACAAGGAGCTCAAGAAGCTAGCCACCAAAACACCATACAATGAAATTAAAAAGTGGGGTGCAGAACTAAACAGAGATTTTTCAACAGAGGAATCTGAAATGGCTGAAAGACACTTAAGAAAGTGCTCAAAATCCTTGGCCATCAGAGAAATGCAACTCAAAACAACTCTGAGATACCACCTCACACCTGTCAGAATGGCTAAAATCAAAAATACCAATGACAACCTATGCTGGAGAGGATGCGGAGAAGAAGGAACACTCCTCCATTGCTGGTGGGAGTGTGAACTTGTAAGACCATTCTGGAAATCAGTATGGCGGTTGCTCAGAAAAATGGGAATCAATCTACCTCAAGATCCAGCCATTCCTCTCTTGGGTATATACCCAAATAGTGCATGTTCATACAACAAGGACATATGTTCAACCATGTTCATAGCAGCATTGTTTGTAATAGCCAGAACCTGGAAGCAACCTAGATGCCCCTCAACTGAAGAATGGAAAGAGAAAATGTGGTACATTTATACAATGGAGTACTACTCAGCAGAAAAAAGCAATGGAATCTTGAAATTCGCAGGCAAATGGATGGAACTAGAAGAAACCATCCTGAGTGAGGTAACCCAATCACAAAAAGACAAACATGGTATGTACTCACTCATATATGATTTTTAGACATAGAGCAAAGGTTTACCAGCCTATAATCCTCTTCACCAAAGAAACTAGAAATCATGAAGGACTCTAAGGGAAAAATGGACCCCAGGAATGGGAAGTGGCATGAACTCCTGAACTAATTGGGACCATGAGGGTAGGGAGAGGGTGCTGCCACAATAAGAGCACAAGAAGAAGAGTAGAGGAGAAGAAATGGAGGAGCAGAGATACTGAGTTGGGGGAAGAATAGAGGAGAGAGAGCAGGATGTGAGATACCATATCAGAGGGGGCCACTATAGGTCCGAGAAGAGATCTGGAACTAGGGAGATCTCCAGAGACCTACAAGGATGACACGATCTGACAGTCCGGGCAGTGGAGGAGAGGATAGCCTAGAAGCCCTTCCCCTAGAATGAGATTGATGACTACTCTCTATGCTATCCTAGAGTCCTCATCCAGTGGCTGATGGAAGCAGAGACAGACATCCACAGAAATACACTGAGCTGAAATCTGGAACCTAGTTGAAGAGAGGGAGGAATGAAGAATGAAGGGGTCTGTACCAGGTTGGAGAAACCCACAGAAACAGTTGGCCTGAAAAAGGGAAAGCATATCGACCCCAGACGCTCTTTGGGAGGCCAGTACGGGACTGATCCAGCCCCCTGATCATGGATGCCAATGGGGAGGCCCCTGCACTCCTGGGAGCCTCCGGAGGTGGACTGGCGTTTTGCCCTGGTGTGTGGGGGGGACTTTGAGAGCCCATCCCACTTGAAGGGATTCGCTCTCTCTCTGGACACATGGGGAGGGGCCTAGGCCCAGCACAGAAGATTTGGTGGACTTTGTGGAGCCCCTGTTGGGGGCCCTACCCTGCCTGAGGGAGTGGTGGGTGGATGGGGTGGGGGGTAGGTTGGAGGTGGGGGAGAAGGAATGGGGGTGAGGGGAGGGAGAGGGAGAGGGGACTTACATGTGAAACAAGCCTGTTCCCTAACTTGAATTAATAATAATAATAATAATAATAATAATAATAATAATAATAATAGAAAAAAAAGATAGGTGGGACTAGGAGTTGAGGAGAATTCTGGGAAATGTGGGAAAGAAAAGTCTGGTGATCCAGGCAGGAAGTGACATAGCAGGCAGATTCAGAATTTAAGCAAGGACAAGCAGGAAGCCGTCCTCTTGCTCTTCCTCTTCCTCCTGATCTCTTCTCTACAGAGCCACCTTGTGATCCTGGGAAGAGGATGCCAGAAGGTGTCCTTGATAAGATAAGTCTTATAAAATATATAGATTTATGATAATTAAGACTGAGCTAGCATATAAGAAATCCTAGTCAATTGGCCAACAGCATTGTAAACTAATTTAAGACCCTGTGTGTTATTCTGGGTGCCCACGTGGCAGTGGGGCTCGGGCGAATGGAGTAAAGACTTATCGTTACATGGTGGGGAAGGAGCCCCACTCCTAGTTTAGGTGCTATTGGCAGTTAAGAGCTGCTAAAAAAGGAAGTCTTTTTTCTTTGAGGAGGTAGTCATTCATGAGGTTCATGCAGCAGCTGATGACCTCACACTCATGTGTATATGGACAACATGAATTAGACTCAGCAGACCATGTTTTTTAGAACAGACATTAACTCAGCACATTGTATTTACATATTTATTTGTTTATATGTGTAACAATAATAATTAAAGAAAAAGAGGTCATGAATTTTGGAGGGAGAGTGGGGGAGCACAGGTAAGATATGGGAAGAAGGCAAGAAATAATATAATTGCATTTTAATTAAACTTAATTTTAAGAGAACGTTAAGTCATGTGCGAGATATATCTGGGGGTTAGGGCAAATTTAAGGAAGGAAATGGAGATGAATATGACCAAGATACAGTATACACATATATAACATTTTCAAAGAATTTAAAAAAAACACTTATAATTGAATGAAGTTCTATGGTATTAGAAAATAACAAAACGTTAGTCTCCATTTCCTTCATATTTCAAGCCTTTGTTTTTTTCTGTTTTCACAGTTATTTTATTGACAAACTGAGAATTATAGCTAGACACTATCTTTAGAAAAACATTAGATCTTCATTTTGACATGCCACCCTCCAAACCTCTGCTCTCAACCTGTCAAAAGAAAAGAGGAATCAAGCCTGGCTGAGTAACTCTCATTCACCATGTGTAACTTGAGAGGACAAGAGTTCCCCCAAAAGTTAATTCACTCTCAAAAGACAAATAAATGACACCCTGGGTGGAGTCAAAAGTGCAGGCTGTAGGTACCCACAAAGGAGCTCCCAGCATCAAACTGTGGCCAGTTTAAAGACTCAGTAGGAAAAAGAAAATCCCATGAACTACTGTGAAGGCAACCCTCATTTGTATGCTACAGTTCTAATAGGTTGTTCAAAAAAATCAATCACTTTCCTTTATAGCCACACCTGTACAGAAAGTGCTTCTTTCTTACTCAGATATTGCCTTCCTATCTGGTATTAACCAAGCACTCATACTGCTCTTCTTAGGCCTATTCTTTCCTTTCCTTGGGACAGAAACCTTACTTTTCTGAGATGCCTAATTGCCTGAATTTGGTATACCAAACTCCAAAGCCAGTTTTACGTTGATGGGATTGGGATTCTCCAAAGAAGTTTCTGCCATTCAGTAGTTCCCTGTGATACCCTTGCCTATGCAGAGCCCTGGAGAGGGATGCAAGGATGCAGGGAGAAGGGGTTTCTTCCTATTAGCTTTCTCTTTGCCCCTAATCCCCCAGCCTCATCTCCTCCCTAAAGGAGCAGTGCAATTCAGTTTTCAGTTTTTTTCAGCACTTATAAAAGCAATTCCCTTCTGCCAGTACCTGAGGAGCGGCAGTGCAAGTCAGCCAGCACCCTTTCTGCACATATCCAAGTCCAGACCAATGAAAACTCTTCTCATCACAGAGGGAATAGCGCCAGCCTAGTGGTGTCTCTCCCTCAGGCACCTGCAATGAAACCTCATGAGGGTGTTCCTCCAGCCCTCCAAGTGGTTTCAGCTCTCTGGGCCCTAAGGCTGCTAAACATTGTCATTTGTGCAGTATATTAGAGGTCATTTAAAAATTCTTGAGCACCCTCTTCCTAAAATAATATTGAAATCCTAGCCCAAGTAACTGTGACTTGTTTGTTTTTTTGTTTGCATGTTTGCTTGTCTGATATGAACAGTAATGGCAGTGCTGGTTGTTTGCTTGGTTGGTATTTGAGACAGAATTTCATAACCCTGGAACTCTCTATGTAGCCTAGGCAGATCTGGAACTCTCACAATCTTGCTGCCTCAATTTCCTGAGTGCTGTGATTACAGGCATGTGCTGCCACACCCAGCTCAGGACCTAAGAATGTAGCCTGCTCTGGAAAGAGGGCCCATGCAGATGATCAAGATTAAGTCTTTGGGATTGAGATTGGTTCTTAAGGAAAGATCTAATTCAATTTGACTAATGTCTTTACAAAAAGAGGAAATTGGAATATGAGGATAAATATATACAGAGGACATACAATGTGAAGACATGGAGAACACCATCTACATGTCAAGGAGAGCTTCAGATTGCCAGAAGCTAATTAAAAAGACATACTGGAGATATTTCAGTGACTATAAAACATGGCTCAAAACTGTCTCAGTCAAGCACAGGGTAGAGCTGAAGTGTATTTCCACCAACTCTTGTCCTTCATCACTCTAGGGTTAACCCTGGCATGATGAATTCCCAATACTTCCAATCTTCCTCGTGCAATGACAAAGCATGCTCCTGTATCCACAGAAAGCCTTATGGCAGAGGGTTGCAAGTATTATAAGGAGAAGCTCTGGACATAGGAAAGGAAAGCATCTGCTGCACCAGTTGTTAAGCCTTCAAGTACTACCTATCGAGTATTCAAAAATGCCTTAAGATGCATCAATTCTAAAATGTGATTTTTTTTATTCCTTGTGTCTTTCACATCATGCCTCCTGATCCCACCCATCTCCCTCCCCACCCCAAAATAAAACAAAATAAAACTTAAGAGAAAAAGAGGGGAAAAAGGAAGAGAGGGAAAATCGCACCATTAAAGCTGCAGTGGGACATGGTGAGCCACACAGTCAACCCCTTTATCCATAGATTTTTTTACATGCAGGTGTTTATGGAAAAGAATCATTGGTCTGGTTTGAGGCCCCTGGTCTCTGCTGCACTGTCAATGATGGACCCTCCCTGGGACTCTTCCTGGACATCCTGTTCCTGCCCTGTGAAAATATGGGGTTTTTAACTAAAGAATATTAGTAAAATGTGAGCACTACTACTTGCAAATCAAGAACATCCATGGAGCCACACAAGCCAACAGAATAATGCTTCCTTTATACTTACTGTCTGAACTTGTCTAACGCAAGGAGCATATGTGTAAAGTATCTTGTTTATAGTCTTCATTCTGTAGTGTCTTTTCAATGACTTCACAAAATTATGTAATAGAAAAAGTAGAGCAGGTCTAAAGGAACAGGTAATCTGCATTTTTTAAAAACTTAGACTATGAAACATTTAAACAAAGTCCTACAATATATAAAACTCGGGTGTGATGGCACATGCCTACTGTAATCACGACCCTTGGGAGATGAAGCTAGGAGGATCAGGAATTCAAAGTCAGCCTTAGCTATATTGGATAATTGACATCAGCCTGAATTATATGAGACCTCCTATGCCCCCTCTCTCCCTCTCTCATGCTTGTGAGTGTGCACACACCTACCTGAGCACATTCGTACACACAAACATACACACACACACACACACACACACACACACACACACACACACACACACACACACACACGACAAAGCAAACAACAAAAATGAATACAGACAAAGCTGAAAGTTGAGTCCTTCTAGTTAATATTTCTGAGACTGAACAGTCAGTGTAAATTTCTTTGTTGAATGTTCCCTCCCCCATCCTCTTGATGCTCCCGGAAGAAGGCCACAGAACCCCAATGCTCAAACAATTTAATAAGTTGCCATTCACTTCAACCTTCACATGCTAGTGGGGAGAGAATTTCTGTTCTCACTCAAGGTCTGCAACATAATGTCCGTGTTATCTAATATTGGCTTTTGCTTTATTTTTTTAAATTGTCGTAATTTAGATCAGAATAATTCAGGATGACTGAGATTTTAATGCTATTATTGAAAGTAGGATTCACAGGGGAAATTTATTAGGTTAAAATTAAGAGGTGTGGTGAGTCTCCCCACTAAAACTCATTCTTGCTGTGTCTGTGGCTCAGCGTGCTTGCCTAATAGTGACTGAGTTTTAGGTCTGATCCCCAGTACCATATAAAATTACTCTTCCCAGCCACTTAAAGACATAGGTTCTTGGTTATTTCAAACTAGGGAAAACAACTAAGTGGAGAAGTGGAACTGCAGAGCGGCTTAGGAAAAAGAAACAGGAAAACACAGATGTAAAAATCAGTAAGAAGCTTATGCAAAAGTGTGAAACCCAAAGTGAAAAGCCAAGTACCATCAACAAGGGATAAAATTAATAAAGACACAGCAGAGTCAACCAGGGAAGAAAACCCACAAATTAACATGGAGCACCAGAATGTAAAGGAGGGGTGAGGTTTAAAGAGACTGAGTTATCCAGAATAGCATAGCTAAGTCACTAAGGATGAAAGTTGATTTGGATGACTGCTTTGGGTCAAATGGTCTTAATGGTTCTCTCAAATGAAACAGTTCTAATGACAGGTGATGCAAAATCCAGATGATTTTATAGAACATAAGTGTGGCCACCAGTTGAGCTCTTTGCAAATTCAAAAAGAAAGAGGTTGTGCTTTTCATGAAAATTCCTTCCCATGGGCCCTTCATTAAAGCACGGTCATCTGCAGTCTATCTTTTCCCAACTTTTCTTAGCTTGCAGGTGTCTATTATGATGGGTCTGTGGTTCTGCTAGCATCATTTGAATCTAGGGAAGCTTGTTTTCTTTGTTTCTAACATAATGTTTTTTGGTTATTTGGGAATTTCACATCATGCACCCTGATCAAACTCACTTCCCAGTCCTCTCAGTTCCACCTTGAAACCTTGTGACCCCCCCTAAAAAAAAAGAAGTAAAAAACCAAGCCATTGCAAAGCTAGCTTCCTTGACCTTTACAGTCAGCAGGAACATGGATCATGGCCTTCCACATGGTTTTTTATAACAGCATAGACCACAGAAATCCACATGATCTCCAGCATCAGCATATGACATAGACTAGCTGATTTTTGTTTTTCTTTGTTTGTTTTGTTTTTTCTCTTTACTCATTGGGGACCCAACACCCAGTTCCCAAATAAATACCCATACAGAGTCTTATTCTTTCTTATGAATGCCTGGCCTTAGCTTGACCTGTTTCTAGCCATCTCACCTTTTGCCTCTGGGAGTTTATCTTTCTCTATTCTATTTACCTTTCTATACTTCTTACTTTGTGACTTGCTATGTAGCTGAGTGGCTGGTCCATGATGTCTTCCTCTCCATCTTCTTTTCTTGCTCCTCTATCTTTTCTTCCCAGATTTCTCCTCCCATTTATTCTCTCTCCCTGCCAGCCCCACCCATCCTTTCTCCTGCCTTGCTATTGACCGTTCAGATCTTTACTGGATCATACCAACCCAGTGTTTTAGACAAAGTAACATAGCTTCACTGAGTTAAACAAAAGCAACATAAAAGAATGCAACACATCACTAAACAAATATTCCACAGCATAAACAAATGTAATACATCTTAAAATAATATTCCACAACAGACCTCAGCATGGTCTCCAGTGGTAGTACAGGCCATGGACATCAACATGGCCCCTCCACTGCAGCATGGGCCATTGGACATCATCATAGCCCTCGGAGACAGCACAAGCTAAGGACACCAACATGACCTTCTGGGCAAAATGGGTCAAGGACACCAATATGGTCCCCTGTGGCAACCCGACCCAAGGACATAAGCATGGACTCAGGTGGCAGCCCAGGCCACGCAAGTCAACATAGCCCCAGCAGCAGCACACCCTCATGCAACACAAAACAACAAGATCCAGAGACAAATGTTGGGATTCAAGCTTCAAGCTGATGATCAGAAAAGCAAAGCAGCCAATTCACTAGCTCTTACTCTACCTCAAGATGGGAGGGCTGATTCTGTCTCCATGAGCTCTCACCAAGCCTTGGACTGCTGCCTCTCCTCAGCATAGCTGGAGACTCGATGCCTTCCTATCCTCAACACAGCTGGAGAATGAATGCCAGCTCTGACACCCTGTTCCTGTCTTAAATACATCTCATGAGTCCTGGAATTAAAGGAGTGAGCTCTCTTACTCTTTTAGACTGATCGAATCTCATGTAGCCCTGAGTAGCCTTGAACTCAGAGAGATCCATTTGCCTCTGCCTCCTGAATCCTGAGATTAAAGGCGTGTGCCACCACTGCCTGGCTTCTATAGCTAACTAATAAGACTGCTTTGCTATCTTGATCTCCAGTGACTTTAATAAATCATAAACAATGTATCGCCACACCCACAGATAACATGGCTTCAAGTGACAGCACAGACCCAAGTGGACTTTAGTGGTAATATGGCCACAGATATCAACATGGTCCCCAGCTGTAGCAGGACCACAGACCCAGATATGGCCCTCATTGGCAGCACAAACCATGGGCATCAACATGGCTTCTGGGTGGCTGCATATATCATATCAACACTGAAGCCTGTTTTCTTAATACCAGTTGTTTGTGGAAAGCTAAGGCTGTTTTCTATGAGAGCATTTTGGTTGGTTCCTCTGAGAATAGCTGGAATCTAGATATAATTCTTCCATCTCATAATTTTTTCAGCTTTGTATTTATTAAACAGTCATAATTTAGGTGGTTTGAAAAAGCCTGCAGCAAGCATCAGTGGTAGTTTTCATTATTTAACAGTTTCCTCATAAGAATTCAGTATGTTGAAACACATCCCTCACTGGCACTTCAATATACAGGACTATTCTCTCCTTTAGCCAACTGAAAATAATTTCTGGGCAACTTTTTCTCGGGGTCATTTTACTGCAATAAATTGAAACTTTAATACTTTTAAGAAGTATAGTAGTGTTCCTTATGGTACTGAGGGGTACTATAGAAAGCCCACTTACAAGGCTTTCATCAAAACAGAAGGACTCTGCCATTTCGATTCTGCTCCATGGAGGAATGATTATGTTTCTCTCCCTCCCTGATCCTTCTCCATCCCCTGAACCTGTACACCATGTGTAATGAAGAACACCATTCTCTTAGTCCTCAAGCAAGAGGCTATTCAAAAAAATTATCTTTGCTTTGTCATTCCCTTGCCTCCCTGGAAATGCTATTAAATTTTGTTTCTTCTTCTTCTTCCATACATATTCCGGTTATCCAATATGGGACAAAATGCCCTGTGATGGTTTGTTAAGGCGTCAACTTTACTAGACTACAGAATGTCCAGAGAGCTAACAATAATGATTTCTGACCATCTCTGTGATTATGTTGCTGTGGGAGAATAGATTAATATATCACATGAATTGGTAGATTGAGTACAGCCACTTCCTAAAGTGAATGGGCATCATTTCATCCACTGAGGGCTTGATGAACACAAAAGGGCAGAGAAAGTGTGAATTTGAAATCACTCTGCCTGACGTCTGAGCTGGTCTATCATGTTCCTCTGCCTTCAGCACTCTTATTCCTTGGGCCCCCCACACACACATGCTGTAGTCTATACCATCTGCCCTTCAACTTTTAGGCCTTTGAACTATACCATTGATTTTCCTGGACCTCTAGATTGCAGATGTGGGGGTATCTCAAGCACCTATAATCCCATGGACCAATACTTTATTTAAAAAAACTGTCTGTAGCCAGAGGAAAGGGGTGGCACATGCCTTTAATCCTAGCATTCGTGAGGCAGAGACAGGCAGATCTCTGTGGGTTCGAGGCCAACCTGGTCTACTGATCAAGTTCCAGGACAGCCTCCAAAGCTACAGAAAAATCTTGTCTCAAAAAACCAAAGGAAAAGAAAAAAGAAAAAAACAAAGGAAATAAAACTGTCTGCATACGTACAACTTTATTTTAAAAAAATCTATACATGTCCTTTACTTAATTGTAAATTGGAGTTGTCTTCTTGTTATTGAATCTTAGAAGCTTTTCATATATTTTTCCTACGCTTATCAGATATAGAATATCTTGGTCACTTCAAGCTTCCATAACAAAATACCACAGACTGAATAAAGAAAGAGAGAAAGAAGGGAGGAAAAGAGGGAGGAGGGAGAAAGAGGGAATGGGAAAGGAAGGAGGGAGAGAAGGAAGGGAAAGAAAGAGAAGGGAGGGATGTCACTGTGTTCTCCCTTTTCTTAAAAGGCTGCTGTTCCATCTTGGGGCTTCACCCAGTATGACTTCGTCTCAACCTAACTACCTCCCAAAAGTCTCATAGCCAAATACTGCCATGTTGGTGGTTAGGGCTTCAACATGTGAGTCCTCTGTGGCATACAAGCATTCAGTTCACAACACATTATTGACAAAGATGATTCTCCTATTCTATAGGTTGCCTTTATTCTGTTTGGTATGGTTTTGGTGTTGGATGGGGTCATATTTGGTCTCCAAACCACTGGAATTATATGTTTTGCCACCTTGCTTGGCTTGATAGTGTTGTTTGAAGATCAATGGTTTGCTTTTAATTGTTTGCTGTTTGTTTCCTGTGGGGTGCTTTTTTGTTTTTCATTTTTGTTTGTTTGTTGGGTATGTGTGTGGGCTGAGATCGGGCCTCACTATCTGGAAATTGCTTATCTGGAATTTGCTATGATCCACCTGCGTCTGTCTCCCAAGTGCAGTGATTAAAGGTATGTGTGTCTCCTATGGCCTGTGGCTTTTATTTTTATTTTTATGAAGTCAGATGTAGCTATTTTTCTGTTAGGTGTGTTCTTTAGGTATCTCTATTTAAGAAACCATTGCCAAATTCAAGGGCATTTAAATTACCCCTAAATTTCACATACCAAATGAATGCACACACATGTGCACATCTACTCACAGATACACACACACACACACACACACACACACACACACACACACACACACACACACACCAAAAAATTCTTAGGACTAAATTAATTGAGGTCTGCTTAATTGACGTTTTACTTAGTTTGCTTATATTATGAGTACATGCTAATACATTCATCAATATGAGTAGTAAGTTTGTAAAACCTGCTATCATTTAAGTTGACAGAAATATAAAATGTTTGGGTTTTTTGTTGTTTAGAAAATAGCCTAAGTCTGAAAAGTTAATATTTATTGACCCTCTCTTCTGAAAAGAGAGAAAAATATGATAGTGTTTTGTTTTGAAACAGGGTCATACTGTGTAGCCAAGGATGGATTAGATCTTGCCAAGTCTTTGGCCTCCCAAGTCCTAGGATTATACTTGGATATGTCCCTGCCTAGAATTATGACATCCATCTTGCAGATTATGAAATCTGAGTTTCAAAGAGGTTTGTCATCTTAGCCAAGGTGATATAGTGTGTTATATATATAATATACTGCATTATATGCTTCTGATTTTCTTTCCTTCCAGACATGTCCTTCTTCAATAGGTAAAGGAAATTTCCCTTTTCTAGTGACACAGGCTTTGGACAATAAAATGTTAATTAAGTTAACATGAACTGTCATCTGTGTGGTTTGAATTCTGAAACTCTCACTCTCCTCATGAGGGAACATACCCCAAGAAGTTTCTCAAGAATGAGGAGGTAACACCAGATGTGGTAGTTCAGGCCTATAATTCTAGCACTGTTGGGATAATCTTTCTGTACACTCTGTGAATACGTGTCTTTGTCCTTCCTCACCTACCTAAGGCACCTTCTGATTGGTTTAATAAAGAACTGAATGGTCACTAGCTAAGCAGGAGAGTATAGATGGTACTTCCAGGGAGAGATAGGAACTTTGAGAAGGTTTCGGAAGTGCAGGAGATTTGCCAGCCAGTCTCGGAGGAAGTCGGGCATATGGTACTGAGGAGAAGTAACAAAACACGAGGGAGAACAGAAATTCATACAAACAGGTTAAATTATGTTTTAAGAGCTAGTTGGGAACAGGTCTAACTAAGGTCAAGCTTTCATAATTAATAAAATGTCTTCTTGTCATTATTTAGAAACTGGCAGTCCAAAGAAAGCTTGGGTACACAACACTAAGGAGGCTAAGGCAGGAGGAACAGGAATTTGAAGCCAGCATGTGCTACCAAATGAAACCATATTTGAAAATCAACCAAATAAAAAGAATGAGAAGACAATGTAGAAGTGACCCAAGACCAGACTGATTCCTAGAATTAAGCCCAGACATCCAGTTGAACCAACAAAAGCACAGTCAATCCAAAGGCTCTTGAGTAACAAAATAAGAGAGGTTTGATAACTGTTAGAGGGCGCCATTTTAGAAAGTCATGACTGATACCTAGCTGAGACAAGATACAGCAAGAATGTAACCACCACAACCCATATTTGATTTGAACTGTTTCAAATCAATTTGCTCTACTGCTCTGAAAGTACTCAGTTCAGAGTCATTTGACCTAGAAAACAAGCTACCTAGGCTACTAGTATTATACCTTGGAATCATGTCTGCTATCTAAAAGGGATGTTATGGCTACCCAAAATGAGCCACCCAAGGCAGAAAGCCTTGAATTATTTGTAGGTGCACTAATACCAACCCAAAATAACTCACGGATTTTACTGTTATGGGCCACATAGCCCAGTTCAATGTGTTCTATAAACTGACTTGGCCAAATAATGTATAGTCAATATCTATTCTGGGATTTGTTGATGACTTTATGGCGGGGAATGTACTTCTGTATATGTTTATCTTATTGATTGTTGAATAAAATACTGTTTGGCCAATGGCAGCAAGTTAGGCAGGACTAGAAGTCAAAGAGGATTCTGGGAAATGTAGTAGATAAGTGGTGATCCAGGCAGGAAGTGACATAGCAAGGAGACTCATATGTAAAGAAGGAGAAACAGGAAGTATCTCTCTTTTCCCCTCCGCTCCTGCTCCAGCATCACAATGTGATCCACCGACAAGGAGGGACACCAATAAGGTGTCCGACAAGATAAGTCTTATAAAATATATAGGTTTATGATAGTTAAGACTGAGCTAGCAGATGAGAATCCTAGTCATTGGTCAAGCAGCATTGTACCTAATGCAAGTTTCTGTGTATTCATTTGGGCCCTAACTCAGGCAGGCAGCTGGTGTAAAGCTCACACATGGCGGTGGGGCTCAGGCGGCTTATGGTGGAAAGTTTTATCGTAACAACTTTATTTTTCCTTTAACACAGATTCAGAAACTCAGATTAGATACTGTTTTATGGTTTTGCACAAAGGGTATGGGAAGTCTTGTAATGATTCTATTAAGATTCTTTTTCCCCTCCTCTAGCACCTGAAACAATGCTATTAGTTGTGTAACTTCATGTGGCAACCATCCCATCGAGACTCGGCTTGTCATTGTGGGCTACATAGGATGATGTTCTCATTCCTACATCCCTGACATACCTGGAAGCCTAGCTCAAGATTCTCCAAATCTTAAGTAATACTTAATTTATGCATTCACTTAGGAAATATGTATTAAGAATTTGCAGAATGAAGCACTGTGTTAGACAGGTCATAAAATGTCATTTGTTGGGGGGTTTTCTACACCATCAACTGGTGACAAAAGAGGACCCTGCTTGGCACGGTGATGCACGTCTTTACTCACATTTTCATAGAGGTTGTTTGAGGCCAACTAGGGATAAAAAGTGAAACTCTATCTCAGAACAAAATCCTTTCACTTCTCTTCCCTGTGAGTCTTGGTTTTGTGTCTCAACTCCCCAAGTCCCACCCCAGGAATCTTTCTAATTTTTTCCCAGCCCTATCAGACGCTTGGCTGTCTGTCCCCTTTCCCTTCCACTCCATACAATGAAGCTTTTTACAGGCAGGTCTTTTCCATACCCCTTAAGAAGTATCACTTACCCTTTTGCATGTCAATCAAATCTCAGTAGACACCAAGGGAAGCCAATCTTTCTGGCATATATATAAATAAGGTGCAACCATTGGTGGGGATAAACTTGTTATTGGCAATGTTTTACAGTATAGAAACAGAACATGATACTACCTTTGGGATGCTTAACCTTACTTAGCCTCTTACACCTGGTCTCTATGCTTATAAAATAACTATGTGGACACACAGACATACACAAAAACCAACCTATATGGCTCTGAACAAATGAGTAGTTAAAGTATGAATGACAGATACTTTGAGATTGTGTGCAGCCATTTTTTTAAGTGGGGAATGTTTACATGAACCTGCAGGGAGATAAAATACTTATTGCTGAGAATAAAAAGTAAGTCAGTATATGCATGATCCCATTTACAATAAACATATATTATTGGGATTTATTTTACTCAGGTCCTGTGCTAAGCACTCTTCACGTATTGTCATATTTAATCTTCACATTAACTCTGCATGTTAGGCATTATTATTTCTCTCAACATTGCAAGCAAGGATGCAGAGATAAGTCACTTTCAAGGCTAGTTAAGTGGTAGGGAAAGCATTTGGACTCCATACCCCCCAATTTTCCTGGAGGTATAATTCTCCTATGGAGGATATGAAATAAGAAAAAAAGAAGAAAACATGATTTCTCTTCTCCTCCTTGCTAATAAGTTTAGTCCAAACAGTGATTTCCTATTGTGTGGCTCTTGTACCACTGGTAGTGGGAGAGAGAATTTCAGGTATGGCTTTGGGCAGTCCTCACACCTACCATTAAATAACAGTAAATCACATAGTGAGAGCATTATGCCCTGTTCAATGCTCAATTCTCTTTAATCCTCTGATTACATCACTACCAAAGTTTCAACTCAGTGTGTTAGTCTTTAATACTCTCTAACACTTGCTGATCTCGTTTTCTATTTTCTTTTCTTATTTTTCTTTACAAAAAGTCAAATTCAGGCTTTAAGAAAGCAAATGTGTCTCCTTAGCATTTAGGAGCACTGTGCGATTTTTCTTTGTATTTATACAAATGGTAATCTGTTTAAGGCAAGTGACACAAACCTCATTTATTGTCATAATGAAGTGTTTCTTCTCTTGAGGTAGTATAATTAAGTTTTTTTCTCCTTTTAAGTGTTAATTTAAATAAAGACTTGGTTAAGTAAGTAGTATACAGATACAATAAAAGTCAGTATTTATACAAATAAATATGAATAAATAATAAAGCAAACACCCCAAGCCATAGAACTGAACTTATCTATTTATTTAAACCCTTTATCAGTTTTATCAGTTCATGCCAATAACATGAAGAATATTTGATTTGCTATAAATAGAATTTATACAGAAAATATAATGTCTCCATTGCTACTCAGTAAAGAACCCTGCACAATATGTAGTTAAGATCACAAAGTTGGGTCCCCACTGTTCCTGCCCAACTCCCACCATCACCCCTTGGATCGCTCTGGCCTGAGCCTGGCATAGAGTGGACTCGCCCAGACAGGGAGGACCTCCCTGAGTCCGGAAACACCTCACTCTTGTATCCCCCTCCACCCTGACCTCTGCTGAGACCTCTGTTGATCGAGGAGACTACAGGAGAGGCAAGACCATCCAGAGCTGCAGACACTGAAGTGTTGTCACACGTACACCACTGGGTGACAAGAGGAGATAGAGAGACCCCACCTGCATCCACTGGAAGAAGAAATGAGAAGAAGACAGAATAAGAACACATTCAACAACAGAAAGACCAATATGACACCACCAGAATCTAGGGACTCCACACCAGCAAGATCTGAAAAGCACAGCACAAAGGAAGAAAAAGAGATGGACCTTAAAAACTACTTTATGAAGATGATAGAGTCTCTTAAAGAGGAAATGAGAAAATCTCTTAAAGAAATAGAAGAAAAACCAAACAAAAAATTCAAGAAATAGATAATTCTCTTAAAAACTCTAAAGACAGCCAAGAAAAAAACAACCAAACAAGTGAAGGAAACAATTGAAACAGTTCAAGGCATGAAACCTGAAATAGAAACAATAAAGAAAACACAGAATGAGGGGGTGCTGGAAATAGAAAGGCTGGATAAACAATCAGGAACTAAGGATGTAAATATAACCAATAGAATACAAGACATGGAAGAGAGAATCTCAGTTGTTGAAGACTTGCTAAAGGATATACAGTCACCGACCAAAGAAAATCTCAAGTCCAACAAATCCCTAACACAAAATATCCAGGAAATATGGTACACTGTGAAAAGGCCAAACCTTTTGAATAATAGCTATAGAAGAAGGTGAAGAAATACAGCTCAACAGCACAGAAAACATATTCCACAAAAATCATAGAAGAAAACTTCCCCAACATACAGAAGGATATGCCTGTGCAAGTACAAGAAGCTTACAGAACACCAAATAGACTAGACCACAAAAAGAAGTCCCCTTGCCACATAATAATTAAACAACCAAATTTACAGAATAAAGAGAAAATATTAAGATCAGCAAAGGAAAAAGGCCAAGTAACATATAAAGGCAGACCTATCAGAATTACACTCGACTTCACAATGGAAACTTTGAAAGCCAGAAGGTCCTGGATAGATGTCCTAAAACACTAAGGGAACATGTATGCCAACCCAGACTACTGTACCCAGCAAAGCTTTCAAACACTATAGATGGAGAAAACAAGATACTCCATGACAAAAAACAGATTTAAGCAATACAAATCCACAAATCCAGCCCTACAGAAAGTTCTGGAAAGAAAACTCCAACCCAACAAAGATAACTACACTCACAAAAATATAGGCAATAGATAATCCCACTTTACCAAACAGGAAAAGAAAAAAGAGGGCAAAATCCACACACAATGACACCACCAACAATAAATCCAAAACAAACAAGAACCAACAATCAATGGACATTAATATCCCTCAATGTCAATGGTCTTAACCTGCCTGTAAAAAGACACAGGCTAACAGAATGGATACAAAGACAGAATCCATCCTTCTGCTATATACAAGAACCACACTTCAACTTCAAAGACAGACATTACCTCAGAGTAAAGGATTGGGAAAAGAATGTCCAATCTAATGGACCTAAGAAACAAGCTGGTGTAGCAATCCTAATATCTAACAAATTAGACTTCAAACTAAAATCAATCAAAAGAGATGAAGGAGGTCACTTCCTACTCATCACAGGAAAAGTCCATCAAGATGAAGTCTCAATCCTGAACATCTGTGCCCCAAATACGAAGGCACCCACATTTGTAAAAGAAACATTACTAAAGCTCAAATCACACATAAAACCTCACACGCTTATAGTAGGAGACTTCAACACTCTGCTTTCACTACTAGATAGGACCACCAGACAGAAACTTAACAAAGAAACAAAGGAACTAACAGAAGTTATGACCCAACTGGGTTTAACAGACATCTATAGAACATTCCATCCAAACACAAGAGAATATACCTTCTTCTCAGCACCACATGGAACCTTCTCTAAAATTGACCACATACTTGGCAACATAGCAAACCTCCACAGATACAAAACAAATAAAATAACCCCCTGTATCTTATCAGACCAACATGCTTTAAAGTTAGAATTCAACAAAAACACAAATTGCAGAAAACATACAAACTTATGGAAATTGAATAATACCTAATTGCACCATTCCTGGGTCAAGGAAGAAATAAAAAAATGAAATTAAAGACTTCCTAGAATTTAATGAGAATGAAGACACAACATACCCAAACTTATGGGACACTTTGAAAGCAGTGCTAAGAGGAATGTTCATAGCACTAAGTGCCCACATGAAGAAACTGGAGAATAGCCACACTAGAGAATTGACAGAACAACTGAAAGTTTTAGAACAAAAAGAAGCAAACTCACCACGGAGGAGTATACTCCAGTTAATAATCAGCTGATAAACACCTTCATCAAAGTAGCAGGATACATAATTAACTCAAAAAAATGAGGAAGAAATCAGAGAAACATCATCCTTCACAATATCCACAAACAACATAAAATACCTTAGGGTAATGCTAACCAAAAAAAGTAAAAGACCGGTACAGTAAGTACTTTGAGTCTTTAAAGAAAGAAGTTAAAGAAGATACCAGAAAAATGGAAAGATCTCCCATGCTCTTGGGTAGGTAGGATCAACATAGTAAAAATAGCAATCTTGCCAAAAGCAATCTACAGATTCAATGCAATCCCCATTAAATATCAGCACAATTCTTCGAAGACCTTGAAAGAACAATTCTCAACTTTATATGGAAAAACAAATACCCAGGATACCCTAAACAACCCTGTAAAATAAAGGAACTCATGGAGGAATCACCATCCCTGATTTCAAGCTCTGTTATGGAGCTATAGTTCTGAAAACAGCTTGGTGTTGGCACAAGGGTAGACAGACAGACTAATGGAATCGAATTGAAACCCTGATATTAACCCACACCTACAAACACCTGATTTTTGACAAAGAAGTTAAATTAATACAATGGTATTGGCATAAGTGGATTCAGACACATAAAAGATTGCAGATAGATCCATATCCATCGCCATGCACAAAACCTAAGTCCAAATGGATCAAAGACCTCAACATAAATCCAGCCACACTGAACCTCCTAGAAGAGAAAGTGGAGATCCCCTTGAACAAAATGGTACAGGAGACTGCTTCCTGAACATAGCAGCAGTAGCACAAACATTGAGATCTACAATTAATAAATGGGACCTCTTGAAACTGAGAAGCTTCTGTAAGGCAAAAGACACAGTCAGGAAGACAAACTGACAGCCTAAAGAACGGGAAA